>NW_021319083.1:7153299-7215390 GCF_001605985.2 Dendrobium catenatum | reverse complement strand
CCTTCTAAATTTTTATTCCTAGCATGATAGATGATGGTTATAGTCTTCCCATACCAACACTGATGTGCATAATCAATTGAGCAAAATTTATTATAAAAGGGTGCCATTATGTGTAATGACTGGGATAAACGCCATCAAGATTGTTTATTACCTCAAGATATCATAATAGGAATTTGATAAATTTCATTATGATTTAAATTACTTCTTTACACTATTTGGTGGAATTTTCTTCTTTTTTCTTCTCTTGGAATAATTATTGTACAATTTATGACATCACTCGCTCTCACTTTAACAACCTAGTTGTTGGATGAGGCCTACTCACCCTTATGACAACTTTGATATCAAAGAAGTGAACTAACAAAATCATCTAATGATATGTCTTAATCTATGGGGATGTATGAATAAAAAAGAATCAAAGTTAGGCTAGATAAACTAATGGTCATGTAATAACCGAAGTTGGTTAAATCAGGCCGAACAACCATTGAACCAATCAGACTTGTTTACATGAAAAATAAATCCCTATCCATGCCTCTTCCCCAATCACATGAATTACATTATTTTCCTGCTCCCATGCAAGACTTTCCGCTTATTGTCAGCATAGGTGCAATTTAAGGAGAAGGGGACCTAAGGAATCAAACTTCTCTCAAATATCCTCTATCTCACTGTTGTCGAACCCTTCTATATTTTTAAAAACTCTAGCAACCAACCCTCTATCTTCTTCCTCAACTCTTCCTACTCTAATCAATAAATTAGAGATTAGAGAACCATTTTCCTCATCTTTCTCCTCCATCGATTAAAGTATACTAACAATAATGAGGTTTCTTCTTCTCACATATGTTTCTCATTTTCAATTCATATACAACAACAACAAGCCTTTGTCCCACTATGTCTGCTTAACACAATTTTTTAAAGGATTCATGTCATGATTATTCGATAAGTTTTATGCTACCTGTCAACTACATAATGTAACCCTCCACTTTTCTCATCCAGGACTTGAGACCTGACAATAGCAATGTTTAATTCATATAATGCATATTAATAGTTTAATTTGTCCTTAAATATGATTGATTTTTTTTTGCAATAATTACCATTGAAAATATATTAATTTTTATATTTTATCTAACTATTGCAATTTGGGTGTTTAATCATTTTAATCATAAGTTTAGGTTTTATCTACTTTTATTTTAAGGTAAATCACATGGTTAAGATCATAGATTATGGAAATCTATTTTGTTAGTCTTGGTTGTGTTTTAACTTAGATTATTTAGTCTTGACAAAGGATCTTCATTATGTGCATTTAAGTTGGGTAGATTAAACCTTTTATTTTCACATATTTTATCCATAGTATAGTTTAGATAATAAAATTTGTTTTTTTTTGTAGGTCATTTTTGTTGAGCTTCATTCAACATCATTAGTTAGATCTCAAATAAATTAGATTCTTATATCATTTATCTTAAGTATGAAGTTTTTATTTATTAAAGGATAAACATATCATTCTTTGTTAGGGCATTATCATTATTACTTGTATTAGGTTCCTATATGTGATAGATGCTCATCTTATTTTTTATACTTAATTATGAATATGCATGTGTAGTATATCCCATTTATCTCTCATAATAAATATACCATATAGTAGAGCCAAATTTACCTTGATTTATTATTATGCAAATTATTATCCATTAAATTTGATTCTTATTTTAGATAATTTGGTTCATAAATGTTAATTGAATTAAATTCAATAATGATATACCTATAAATCATAATGGTTATAAACTTCATAATTGTTATATTGATGATATAATATATGTTGTAAACTTGCTTATACAAAGTATGAAAAGGTTATGCTTGTGTGTAGTGGTATGAAGGTTGGTAAAACCCTTTTGAACATTAACCAGGCCAATGAACTCATAGTGATGACTATAGAAAATCTTTAGATTTTCTTAGGTTAGTATTTACTTTTCGAATATAGAGTGTTTGATAAAAATTAACTATATATACATATATAAATAGATGCAAATTAAAACCAATGAATGAATGATAAGTCAAATTATGAGAGGTATGATAATATCTGAAATGATTGTGTGTGTGGATACATTTGAATGAAATTGCATTAGTGGCAGCTTGATAAATGATTTATAATATCATAATACAAAAGTCTATCATAAGAATTATGAAACATTTCATTTTCATATTTATAAATTGATTATCTATTGCTATATAATCACTCTTATCCTTCTTGGTTGTTCATACTGCATGCTATTCTCCTTGCCATTTATGTTTTAATAGATAGAAATTACTTGCTGGATTCAAAAATTTAAACTTACTCATTGTTAATTTTTCTCATGATAGGCCATGCCGAAGTGTTTGGTGAACCATCAAAGGATCATATTTACTAATGATAGGACATATTTAGTATTTTAAGTTTCTATAGTAGGTCATTTATATTTATTTCTAAGTGTTAGGTATTTATCTTCTTTTAGTATTCCTTTGGTATGTTGTTATTTTCACTTTATTAGTACTTTCATTTTAATTTATAGTAATGAAATAAAATTTTACTTTTTTTTTTTTTTTTTTTTTTTTCAGGGGCCTAAAAATTTTTTTTTTTTTTTTTTTTTTTTTTTCATTCAGAGTGCTAACAAATTAGTACTATAGAACTAGAATACTGAATTTCATCCAAGAGCTGAGTACTAAGGCACTATGAAGGGAGAATTGTAGTTCCAGATCAAGCTCCACAACTTTAAATCACCACAGCGCTGCGATGAAAGATAGTTAGAAATAGTTGAACTAATAAACTGATGCAATCAATGTTGAGCCAACATGTCAATTCAACAATGACGCATCACTTCCTAGCCAGTGTCGTGACACCATTTCAATTATGTGAAAATATTTTAAATAGAAAGCTTATTTCATTTGAGGGGTGGAAGTAGGGGGTTGGCTAGTTGGAGATGTGTAAGGGAGTGTGTGAGTGTGAGAGAGAGAGAGGCAACTTTTGGAGGGAGTTGATAAATAAATTAAGTAGTTCGTATATAGAGTATAAGAGTGACCTTAGGGTAATTCCAATCCTTTTGGGAATGATACTTTTCTCATCATTTTATTTTTTAACACAGCATGTATACTTGCATAGAACATGATTTACACCACAATATAGTAATCACAGTTAACAATGGTGCGCTTGTTAATTTTTTGACACCATTATCAAGGATTATAGTTAATTATCCTTTCTTGCGCGCACTTTATATTACTAAAAAAATTACTAATTTAATCTTATTGTTATCTTTATTTAACTTGCTATGTGTTTCCACTATTATTTATTTCTACATTCAAGTATAACAAAGTCTTTGATAATACTATTAAACTTAGGTTATTTTCTTTCTTATTAAGGGACAAAGCTAAGATATTGTTGAATTCCTTACCCCCAGACTAAATCACCTCATAAAATGATTTAGCTCACAAATTTCTAGCCAAGTATTTTTCCCATCCAATATTACAAAACTTAGAAATGACATTACCTTATTCACCCAGCCATGGATAATTAATTTATGATTCTTGGGAGAGATTCAAAGAATTTCTCAATAAGTATCCCTACTATGCTTTAACCGATTTGTTTATTATTAAAATGTTTTATAATGGTCTTTTAGGTTCTCTTAGATACATTATAGATGTGGTTATTAGATATTCTTTGATGCCCAAACCCTTTAACAAAGATACCCTTTGATTAAAGAAATAACCACCAATAAGTTCCAATATAGCTAATGTGTAAACCCTAGGAAAGCAGTTAATGTGCATGAATTAAATGCTTTATAAAATTTACTACGCAAATAGCTGCTTCATCTAGAAAGCTAGGTAACATTGGAGTTAGTTCATCCCAAAGACCATTTGTGATAATAAAAAGAAAGTATGTATGAATCACCTAGTAAACCAATTACATCATGAATTGAATCATTAAATGCAATCAATAATAGATAAAATAACCCTTTCTTTAATAATTATAACCAAGGTTGGTGAAATAACCTTAATTTTAATTTGATCAATAATCAGAATGGGGATAATAATTGGAATTCTAGTAAACCAAACCAAGTAGAAAATTGGAATACACCACTTCAGAACTATGAAAAACCAATAACTAATTATCCACTTGGATTTAACTCAAATAATCAAATAAATAAAATTAAGCCTTTATTAGAATATTTAATTTTATAAATGGGAACCCTATAATAAACTCAAACTGCTAAAATAAGAAATATTAAATATCAATTAGGGCAATTAGCTAGCTCTTTAAATAGTAAACCTGAGAGAACCCATTAAAGAAGTAGAAAAAATAGTTATAAAGGTTGTTGAGAGACCACCACCTCCTTTTCCTCAATATTTTTAAAATAAAATTTAGATGGGTCTCAACATTCTTAGTGGTGTGAGATGTTTAAAAAGTTTACAATTAATATACCCTTTGTTGAAGCATTAGAGTAGAAGCCTACCTATGCTAAATTCATGAAAGTTATCTTGAGTAAAAGAGAAAATTAGGAGACTTTAACATATTAGCCTTTAATAAGGAGTGTAGTGTAATCATCGAAAAGAAAATCCCACATAAGCTTAAGGATCTAGGTAATTTACCATTCCTATGGCTATAGGAGACAAATTTTATGGGAGATCGCTATGCGACTTAGATGCTAGTATAAATCTTATACCCTTGTCTATCTTTAAAAGGATAAACCTCAGGAAAGTTCAACCTTACACTATTATCCTCCAGTTAACTAATCATTTATTTACCTATCCAAAAGGGATAATATATGGTATATTAAGAAAGGTAGATAAGTTTAATTTCCTTATAAAATTTATTGAATTATATATGGAGGAAGATAGGGAAATACCTATCATCTTGGTTAGATCTTTCTTAGTTACAGATAGGGCTATGATTAATATATAGATGGGAGAATTGATCATGAGAGTTCATGACTAATAAGTCACATTTAATGTCATGAAATCTATAAAATTTTCTAAGGATCAGAGTGAGGATTGTTGTACAACGGATTTAGTGAATGCTTATGCAGAGGTTGTTATGAATGAGTTGAGGAGTGATATTCATTTAGAGTTATCATTGATTGAGGATGATTAAGGAGAGGTAGATAGAGATTTTGTTAATGTGATTAATGAAGATCCAAGGATGTAAAGTGTTGGATACATCATCTCTAGGGAAGCCCTTGAAACCATATATCATAGAGGCATATAGGCTTAAACTAAATATAATGCATTGCTTACCCATTTAAAATATGCCTTCTTAGGAGAGGAATCAACCTTACCTATCATTATTTCTGCTTAGCTTGAATAAGACCAATAAGGTAAGTTGATTAAATTCATAGCACATATAAGAGAGATTTTGGGTAGTATATTATTGATATTCGAGGGATTAGTCTGTCTGTAGGTATATATAAGTTTCTATTAGTGGAACCTTATCAACCTAAATTCCGGCCCTCAAAGAAGGTTAACTCCAACTATATTGAAAAAAGATCTAAAAATTAGGTGCCTGACATTTATCTAGGTTAGAAAAGGAGGATTCAAAGCATAATGATAGTGACATTTAGTGCATTCTTCCTTGATGAGAAGCTATTTGCATTGCATTCATTATGTGTGCCTTAGTATGCTAAAATTGTGAATTTCATTGTTAGTGGATTGATCCTAGTTGGTATGTTATACACACAAAGGCACAAGCTTATACACAATACCAATTGTATTTTTGGATGAGGCTTATTTATTTAGGAAGTACAATGATCAATTCATTAGGCAGTGTGTCCTAGAAGATGTGATTAAACCCATCATAATTTAGTGCCATGATTCTGAGTATGGAGGGCATTTTGGAGGGCTTAGAACTATTAAGATACTTCAATCAAAATTTTATTGGCCTACCATATTAAAGAATGTGAATGATTAGTCAAAAGATATAATAAATGTCAGAGGATTAGAAATATTTTGAAAAGAATTGAAAGGCCATTATTACATGTTAGAACTATAGATTTTTTATATTTGGGGATTAGACTTCATGTGTTCTTTTGTTCAATCTTTTGTCGTTATTTTAATAATCTTTGAAGGAATAACAACATCCAAAATTGATGCTCAGGTAGAAATTAATTTTTTTTTAAATATTTCTTTTTTAGATTTGGAGTTCTTAGAGTTCTTATTAGTGATAGGAGTAGTCATTTCTATAACGAGAGAGTGGAGAATTTAATTTTGAAATATGGAATTTAACATAAGGTAGTAACTGTTTATCATCCCCACACTAGTGACAAAGTTGAAATAAGAAATCAGAAAATCAAGAGGATTTTCTTAAAATTGAGTCCAAATAGTAAGAATTCAACATTAAGATTGCATAATGCACTTTGGGCTTACAAAACTTCTTATAAAACATCAATTGGAATGCCTCCCTATAAATTAATTTTTGGATAAGCTTGCTACTTACCTTTAGAGTTAGAGTACAAATCATATTGGAGTGTGAAGGAATTAAATTATAATCTTAAGGATATTGAAATGAAAAGACTAATATAATTGAATGAGCTCAAAGAATTCAGAAGTTATACTTATTCAAATGCCAAATTAAATAAGATGCAAATAAAAAAATGGTATGATCCACATTATGAAAGAAATTTAGCCTAGAAAAGAAGTGCTATTGTATAATTCAAGGTTGAAATTATTTTTTGGAAAAGCTTGCTACTTATCTTTAGAGTTAGAGTACAAAGCATATTGGGCTGTAAAAGAATTAAATTAAAATTTTAAGGATGTTAAAGTAAAAAATACCAATATAATTAGATGAGTTTAAAGAATTCAGAAATGATGCTTATTCAACTGCCAAATTGTATATGGAGCAAATTAAAAAAAAAAATGGTATGATCATAAGCTCATTAGGAGTGAATTTGAGCCTAGGAAAGAATTACTAATATTTAATTTAAGGTTGAATTTTTTTTTTTTTTGGGAAGCTTAAGTCTAGGTGGTCTTAACCATTCAGTGTTATTAGGGTATATCCTTATGGAGCTATAGATATAAAAGATAGTGAGAGAACTCAAAATTTCAAAGTTAATGGTTAGATGATGAAACCATGCTTAGGAGGGGAAATAGATTGCCTTATGAGTTCAGTGGAATTTGCTCATCCTAGATAGGAGAGGCATGGTTTAGCTAAAGACTATAAGCTTAGCACTACTTGGGAGACAACCCAATAGATTATCCTTATTTGCTATTAGGATAGATTGTGTGTTTTTTTAAGATTAAAAGTTCTTTTAATTAGGTTTGAATTATGTATTATAGAAGTTGTGATATTTATGGAGCTTATTTTGAAAATTCAGTCTAGTGCCACAATGCTGAGTCCAAAAGCATCATAATGTTATTATAATTATAAAAAAAATTATATATTACAATAGATCCATAACACCAGAGGAACATAACACCATAGTGCTAAACTAGTTTATTAGCATTTAGTGCAAGATAGTTTATTAATTTGATTTAGATTTATTAGTTCATTTCACTTGCATTCCATAGTCTCTAGTGTGCGATGCCTAAGCCAGTACTCCCATTTTATTAACCTAAAATGGCTTCTAAAGTGACTGTTTGTAGGAAGAGGTCCACATCTTCATCTTACGATGCCCAAAAGTTTGTTAGTATGGATTAGGAGGATCTATATAATAATCATATCAACAAGATAATCATTCATGAGTATGGTTTTGTCAATTCGGCACTGTGCACTGGGGGGGGGGGGTATTATAATTCTTAATAATATAGAGGAACTGACTTTCTAGTATGTCAAGCTAGACATACTAAAGTAGCTATTATATAAGAATTCTTAACAAATGTGAAGGAACCTCAGAATTAGTCAATCTTTGTTACAAGGAAGTGGGACCTATTTACCCCTATATCTATAAACCAGGTCTTTCAAACTACCAATTATTTGTTCAATGGGGATGAGTATTTGAATTTATATACCTTTTCCATTGACTACCATGAGATTCTTAGATTTTAATATATAGGGATCTAAACACCCAATGGAAGATGAGAGAGGATAAATTAATAAATTTCCCTACGACCACCCTTACTCAAGAGTCAAAAGCCTGACATCTTTTCATTTTAATGAAGCTCATGCCTAACAAAAATATTAGTGAAGTGGCTAAGGATTGGGCAATCTTAAATTATTATATCTAGAGAGAATTTATAATAGACTTTGTGAAGTTCTTTTTTAGTTAATTCAATATATGCTTAGGGGGTTAATGTTAGTGGGTCTAGGACATTCCTACATTATTTGTGAGTTATGTGAAGTTTTTGGAGTAGTAGGAAACCCAGGGGATTAGCATACCATTTTTACTTCAAAGTCTCCTTTATTGAATGAGGAGAGGGATCTAGAACCTAACTAACCACAAGATAGAGATCATATGATGCTATAAAATTAAGTGGCAAGCCTCTGAAATTAGGATTTCTATTGATAACTTTGAGTAGCTACCTACTAGAATAATTAGTAAATGTATCAAAAGTATGACCATATGATGCTCCAACACCAACGTTATTATCAATACCATGTTGAGTATAACACAGTCATGGTTAACATGTTTAAGAGCTGGGAGATGGACTATCATGTTTAAAGAAATATTTTCCTAGGCTCGAGATCCTTTCACTTTTACACAGGTTCTTTGTTAGCGATAGTAGCAACAATAGTAGGAGAGTAAGCAGAAGAAGAGAGAATGATGAGGAGTAGGGAGGGTCCCTACAACATGCTTTTTTTGTTTAATTTTTTTAGTTATTTTATCTTGTTTTATTTTGTGTAATTTTTTTGTACTTATATATATTTTGAAAAAAAAAAAAAAGAATGAATGAAATCAAAATTCCTTATATTGAAAATTTTGTTACTTGTCTCAATTACACTTTTTTTCTAATTATATTTAATTTTGTTGCTTGGCATATAGAATTTAGAAATGTAAAGAATTTAATAAATTAAGTATTTAATGCTACAAAATTTTGATAATTTTACTAAATAGAATAATTAAAATAATAACTATTCAATTCATTTAAAAGTAGTAATTCCTAGTAGATTAAAATCCTAAAATAGCTTAACCACCTAACTATTTATAAAGGACTAATTGATTTAAAATTAATGTAATTAAACTATTTAGATTAATCAGAAATTATTATTAAGCCCTTTAGGGCATTATGAGATCTTTATTGAACTTTAGATAGAATTAGAGGCAAAAGGCATGCATTCAAAATTAATAGAAACTATTTAGGTAATGAAAAAAAGGTGAAAAGGCCAAGTGTTGGATTATTAAAAATTGGTACCAGTAATATCTAGCTCCAAAAATGTAGAGGTAATAGGTAGGTATTAAAAATAAAAAAAGGTACATTATCAATTCAAAATAAAATAAAAAAAAAGAAAAATATAAAAGAGAAAAGGCTAAATATTGGATTATAAAAAAATTGGTACATGTAATGTCTAGCCCCACTTATACACTTCTAAGTGAAACTATTGGAATCATTCCACTAAAAAAAAGCTTATAAATTGATTATTGAATTAACTAAGTGTGAGAATTCCGTTAATTCCAAAAACCATTCACCCTAAGTGATAATAAAAAAACATCACTTACACATAGGAGTTTTGTTTAAAAGAAATATTAATTAAAAAATGAATGAATGAGCCATTATAAATTATTTTATTGAAAATTTTTTCAAGTTATGTACTATTTAAATACCTATATGATTAATTTAAAATATCCAAACATCATATTTCAAGTACAATAAATTTTTGATTCAATTACAATTTAAATTACTTGGGACAAGTTATATTGGAAAGATTGTTAGAATTTGATAACAAAAAATTGTATAGTCCTAATTGCCTCTATTTTTATAAAAATATTTGTGCGAGAGAGAGAGAGAGAGAGAGAGAGAGAGAGAGAGAGAGAGAGAGTAATAAATTATAATGTTGATTAAATTTTATCATTTGTTATATCATGTTTGAGTTTTTTTTTTTCAAACAAACAACATTTTATTGAATAAAATCGGAGTGGTACAACAATAAAAAGCCAAAAGCCAACAACCTATGATACAAAGAAGTAAGATCCCAAAAAGTCAAAAGAAGAAGGGTAAGCCACAAAAAGGGACTCAGGAATGGAGGCCCCCATCACCAGCCTATCAGCCAAGCACGAACAATCCGTAGGTGATAGTATACAATCCATAAGCCAACGCCGAAGCACCCAGCCTCCTCATCATTGTCCAGCAAAACACCGAATTCTGTCCATGAAAAAGAACGAGCCAAATCACAAACACTATTTAGAGTTTTTTTTCTTTCTATTGCACCTTGCTAGGGTTGCTGTTATGCATCGAGGAGGGTGACACTTATTCTCTAAAAATTTCTATTTTCTTAGCATCCTTGATCTTGATTTACTCGGATTAATTGCCATTAGTTATGCTAACATAACTCCCCATTCTAGCAAGCAACATCGAAACATAAGCTTGAGTGAAGAGTCTTACATCTCTACTTACACAAGTAATAAAAAGTGAGTATATCATTGCACAAAAAACTATAAAAATCAATCAAAAAAATTATGTTTGTTGCAACCTTATTCAAACAGAAAATAGATGTATATTCGCATAAAAAGTAACAAAAAGAAGTATTACTAAAGTACAAAAATCATTAAGGATTCTAAACTAGAGGGCTAAGATACAAGGATAAGGCCACCAAAACTAGTGCTGTTGGTTATATTGTAATTTAAATCAATTGATACAATTTTTTTTTATCATAATCATATGACGATGTGCCCTACCATCCTATCCAAAACCTAGGGAAACTAGACTGACACTAAAACTTATCTCCATCTCTTAGGAAATTTTAATAACAGCCAGTGTCCGAGATTAGGCATAATGAATCCATACAATCACATGAGTTTGCATAAGCATATATGCTATATGATCCAGTATGGTATTTCAGTCAAGATGAATCTTTTCTCCACCTCTCAATTTTGAGTAAATCTCCTAACCTTCTAAATTATATTCCATGCACCTACATGGATGAATCAATGCCCTTCATTGTCCGCACAATTGAGAGGCTTTACCGACATGGTTAAGTCGTGCCCCAACAGTTGATGTGTGTCCTACTCTGTATCTGATTGGCAATGATTGCACCGCTTCCATTTCTTCATTAAATTTATTTTAAAATTCAATTTAATGTTGCATAACTTCCAAAAATCATAGAAAATCTAAATATCTACCAAATTGAGTGTTTTTGGATTCATTGAAAAGGTTTTGAGCCCACTATTTTCGAAAATTAATTTCAATAGAATTTGATAATTGGATTTTGAGAAAATTAGGTTTGATTGAAATATAGTTTTCTTAAGATATAGTGGTCAAATTGAGCTCAACTTTGGATTGTTAATTCTTGAGCATTTTGTTGAATTTCCCTAAATTTCATGAGCTCTGATGTGCTTTAGATTTCTATAAATTAAATTTTCAAGGTAATGTGTCCATTTTAGACCCATTACTTTAAAATTCATAACTTTCCAAATATGTAAATTTTTTTGCAAGCCCATTTGAACACTAGAATCTGCTAGCGAAAATAATTCAATAATGTATCTATTCAACTTTAGAAAACTCTAAGAATTTTTACACACATCCAATTAGGGGTGTCAATTTCGGGTCACAGGTGGTTCGGGTCGGACCCGGAACTGATCCGGGTTCAAACGGGTTGACCCTAACTTGACCCGGATAGGTAAAGGGGTCAGAAATGCGAACCCGAACCCGACCCGACGGGTTGTCGGGGTCGGGTCTAACCCGAAAATTCCGTGTCGGGTTCGGGTCGGATTTTCGTGTCGTGTCAAATATTGACACCCCTACATCCAATAGGTATAAACTTTAAACTTGTAAACTTAGTGACATTATACACCCAAAATTTTAATTTCACTTTGATTTGACATTATTTAACCTTGAAACTAAGTAGAACTAAAATTAGCTCATAATTTTGGGCTAAAACTTTAAAAATCATCTTAATTCAAATTAAATCCAAAAGTGTAAACTAAGGTTTGAAATGCTCATCATTAAATTTGCAACCAATGAAAATTAAAAGCCCCATCATAAACCCCTTGGATTAAAAAAATAAAATTAAAAAAAATATTAACTAATCAAAATAAATAATTAAAAAAAATATTAAAAAATACCAATTAGATTTTAAACACATGAAATCATCCCTATGAGTCATTCTTGACATTTGATAAAGATTTCAAGAGGTTTGGAAATGATTTGGTACAAAAATAAGAAAGTCCCTCAAATTAAAAAATTAAATAATTAAATTAAATGCACAAACTTCTAAAATTCATAACTAATTACACAAAGCTCCAAATTGAATAAACTTAACGTCATTGGGCTGATCTCTAGGTCTACTATTTAAAAAATATCAACTCTTCAAAATTCGTTGAAAATAAAAAAGTCAATATTTGGTCAAATATAATTCATTAAAGTACCTAAACTTTTAAAATTCATAACTAACTATAAAAAAAATCTAATTCACACAAATAAAATTGCATCAGATTAAAAATAAAATATAATATTTATTAAAAATATAAAACTTCTAGAATTTGTAATATATTAAAAAGCCAACGTAAAGTCAAACCTAGTTAAAGCCGTTAATTAAAAATTCAATTAAATCTCAAAATTTAAAAAATCAACCAACTTAATAAACTTGATCAAATGTTTAAAATATTAATACAATCACACTAAAGGGTAATTACTGGTTAACTGAGGGCTTTGAAGCTTTTAAGTTAGCCCAATAAGAATGAAATAAACTTTACAACCATGGTGTAAACAAATGCAATTTCCATTTAATCTAAATAAGTAGCCCATAAATTATTTAATAAATTAATAGTAATAATTTAATCAACAAATTAAATCTAACCATAATCTAAGGATAATTATTGGATAACCCGAGTCTACGAGGCTATTAAGTTAGCCCTAAAGAGGTTGAAATAAATCTCATGGTCCTTATGTAAACAAAGGAAGTTATTATTCAACTTACATAATTAACAATAAATTATTAATAATTTGGAGCCTTCATACTTTATGTTAAACCCCGTTTATATAACATAAGTGTATTTGATTTTATGGCTTAAGAATTAAAATACCTAATTAAAATTTAGGACTTTAGAGAACTAATAATCTATCAACCTCAAATCCTAAAATTCATGTTAAAGTGAACAGTAAAATATTAAGATTTAAACTCAAATTAAATCACTCTTAGCCTGAAAATAAATCAAAGTAAATCATTAGAAAACTTCAAACTACAACAAATTTAGGGTATGTCCAAACCATACATCTTGATACACACACTATAGATGGTTTATAAGAATAAACAACTCGAATTTTAGGCTAAGTCGTTGTTCTGTTCCAAATGCTCTTCTCTTTGATGTAGATTTATGTGCATACTGATTATTATGCTTTTTTCCATGATATTTATGACATAATATGTGATGGGTGCTAGATTTTTCTTGGTTAAGAATGATCTAGATGTCAATATATCTTCTATATGTGGCCATACTTATATAGGATTATAAAATAGGGCTAAATAAAATGTGATTAACAAGTTTCTTGCAGGTTCTCTAATTACCAAGCCAACTAAAAGTTAAAAGCAAGACCAAGTGAATGTGTTGGCTCAAAATCGATCAATTGATTATATATAAATGATTGAGATTTTTTATGATATTATATAAAGTGCTTAGGATAGTGTGCAGGTTGTATGGAGCCTTTTAATTTTTTTTTAAATTTAAACCAAAATGGTATTATGAAAAGTGGAATATTTGATATCTAATTTGTAATCCATAAAGGAAGAAAACACCCCATAAGGGATCAGAGTTCCTACCATTTGCACCACAAGAAAATCACCCATTACTAGCAAAACTTTTTTGACGGCTTTCCGACTGTTTTCTATAAAAGACATTGAGATAGCTTTTATGATGGAATTTTTTGGCGGTTTCTTTCCGGCGGATTTTACCGTGGCTTTTCTAGTTTTCTAGTAGATTTTAAATAAATTAACTTAAATGATTAAAATTCTAACTATTTAAATGATTTAATAAAAATAATTAAAAATAATATTAACTATTTCCTTAATTTAAGTAAAAAGATTTAAATTTAAAATTATTTTAGTAATTAGTAATTTAATAGTATTTTAGTTCATTATTAAGCTAATAATTTGTTTTAATTAAATTTAAATTGTAATAATTTATTTTAATTAATTTTAAAATTAATTTGTAATTATTAATTTTTATTTTAAAATAATTTATTATATTTAATTTTTATAAATAAATTAATTAGTGAATTTAATTTCATTTATTAACTTGATTTTGCATCATTGTATTTTTAAATATAAAAAAAGTGATAATAAAAATAAATTTTCTACTTTAACAATGTAGTTGGGTGTTTGAAAATTTTCTCAACCTACCCAGGTTCGAATCACATGACAGACGGGCAGTTGCACTAGTTGGGCAGGCTGCACGGGCTGTTGGGCAGGCATTTTAGGGGAGCGGGTAGGCGAGCACTGGGCGCTGGGCTGCTGGATGAGCGCGGGCGGCTGGGCTGCTAGGCGGGTGCGGGTGGTTAGGCATGCAACCCAATGGTGCAGGCAAGCAGGCTCCGTAGGTAAGTGGGTTGGGGATTAATTTCTACTGCCAACAAATTTTCCATAAAAAAAATCTTCGATAAATTCTAAAGTCGCTAAAAAATGATTAATTTCTACTGAAAAAATTTGTCAATAATAGATGATTTTTCTGTAGTGTTGGTAGTGTTGGAGATTCAAATTTGAATAATTTAGGATCCAAAGGTAAAAGAAACAATCCTTTGGGGAGGAGTTGTTTCTATTTGGATTTTTGAACTTGACAGATCTAAGGAGCCCAAGGAAAGGAGTTGAAGAAATGAAGATAAAATGTGTTCCACTTTAAAATTTTCATCATCAATATGAAACTTTGGGATGTTGCCAGCGGAAAATGACTAATTTTAATTTTAGTAGACCTTAGTTTAAATATTAAGTGCACTTACCACATGGCCTTTCATTCTATTAGTTGATTTGATTTGAGCTTTATGAGTTTTTCTTTACATTAACTATGCGTTAAAAATTTGTTACTTTTTATAGGTTTATTTCTTACATGCTACTACTTTAGCCTGGATTTCATTAGGTTCTTAAGGATAAAATTTTTCTACTTGTAATTTAATAAAAAAGAATCAGGCTGATATAGAAATATAAACTCTCCTACAAAGTAAGTCTGAGCTCACTGGAGGATTGTTACACATATATATTGGTCTTATCTCTTTACTGGGTACCTCCCTATATGTAGGTTTAGGAAAACCAACTGACCTATTAGTGAGTAGCTCAGTCTAGGGGATATTATGCATCTCTAGGAAAAAAAAAATATTTTTTAAAGTTCAAAGTATATAATTTTTGTATAAAATATCAATTCGCATGCATTGTATTAAAAATAAATAAAAGTTAATTAAGATTTAATTGCATCAAGCATAATCACAACATATATAATTAAATGGACCGCTAAGGAAATTCTCCAGATGCTAGCCCTAATTTCTCAAAACTTTAAATAATTGGCCTTCCTATCTTTCATAAGTTTGGAGTCATGATTTTAAAGTGCTTATTGGATGAGCTGGCTTTCCAATCTAGGCTGATGTAAGTCCAAAGTGTATTAGTTAGGTTCTAGTCTTTTTACTATGCGATGCCCAACATAGATCTTGGTTCTAATATATACCCAAAATCTTATGTGATCAATATCAAGAATCTAATATCATATTTCTAATAAAACATCAACTCAAACTTAAAATTTCACTCATTTAAAATTTAAAGCCCAATATAGGATAGGTCGGGGCACTTCTATAAGGTTTTAGAAATCCAAAATGCTCCCTAGTCTTCTTTCATTGACTTCCAAAATAAAATAATCAAATTTTATCTAATCCCACATGAAAATTCTAACATCCCTCCTTAAAAAAAACTAAATAAAATATATGTCATTATTTTATTCGAGAGTATTCGTAGGAAACCTAGCCTTCCTATGATGTAATTAGCTACAAAGGCTTGTCTTTGTAGGAGATTTAAGACTCTAAATAAAATAAAACACATTATATTTGGCTCTTAAATATGATGGGGAAAAAATGTTCTTTTGGGAAAAATTAAAATTAAAGATAATCACAAACGTCATATTGAAATAGTTGATAATGAATCATATTCTTCTCCTTAAAAAACTTACTATTTATTGTTATGACATTGTTTATAAAATTAATGATAATACATCTAGATTATAATAGCTAAATATGTGATTGAACATTATTTTGACCATTCTAGGTCATATGTGATTCCTTCTTAAATTTGGCTATGATAATCAATGATCAAACATCCTAACTACTACAGTTAAAAATATGATCAAACATCCTTTTGATCGTTCTAGGTCTATGTAGTTCTTTCTTGAATATGACTATGATAGTTATGATGAAATTTATAATTTTGTAATAATAGTTAATCCTCCTTTGTTATGGACATAGTGAATAAGACTAACCAAATCAATAATAGAAATTGGATAAATGATTCTTGCATCAAATCACTTTAAAATTACTTTCTTTACCACTTATTTCATGGTCACATTCAACCTCCTTTACGGGTCAGTTTTAAGTTGGTAGGCTTCTTCTAATAAAATCTTATGCATCCAAATGGAAGGATTAATCCCCCGAATGCTAGTAATAGACCAACCAAATTCCCTCTTATATGAATGAAGGACTTTAATTAACTTATCTTGTTGATTATTTTCAAGCTTAGTAGAGATAATAATAGGTATAGTTGAGTCCTCTCCTAAAAATGTGGCCTTGGCTGGATCTCGCGAACTCCAGGGAGAGCGAGAGAAAGGGAGGTCGGGGCCTCTGGACTTCTGCGAACCAAAGGGAAAGGGAGAGCTTCGCCTGAGCTGAGTCACCCGAGAGAGGAGCTTCGGCTCCTCCTGCTTTTTGCGAACCGAGAACCAGACAAGGGAGGAGAAGGCGGCTGCTCACACTAGAGAGAGTGCAGCCTTGTCTCTTCTGGGATCCCCGAACTAGAGGGAGGCGGGTGTGTGATGAAGCCTCCGGCCTTAATTAGGGCACGAGAGGGAGAGGGGATAGATAAGAGATCGGGGCCGTCTGATCAAATTTCTTTTATGTAACGGTGGGATTCAAGTTGACTTAGAAAATTAATCATATTTTCATTAGGATTTAGTTACACTCAAGGGAAGAAATCTGGTTCAGACTGAGACAGGTTTGGTTCACTCCGGGTCACCTCGAACTCGCCTCGACTCGACCCAAAAATTAATTCAATAAAATAATACAAAAATAAAATCAAACTAAAATTAATGTTGATTCGAATCGAGTCAGGCTTGATGAGGCTCGATCAATTTAATCAAACGCGTCCGATGGCAAATCGGGAGAAAAACGAGGTCAACACATCTCCCTCCATCTCATACAAATCATCCAAATATAACACTAAATCTATTTGACTACATCCCAATAATTCCTCCATAACTTCCTCTATATAAAAGTATACATTATCCATTCTACAAAAATCCTATCCTTTATCATTAGAAAATTTCATTGATTTCAAGATATTAAAGGTGAGTTCTTGATCTTGAACTCTCATGTTTGGCTCTTCTTTTTGAACACCGATCATATCCCTATATGTAGCTAAGAATGGTATACATAGGATAATAGGTATTTCTCTATTTTCATCTATGTACAAAATATTAAAATCTACAAGGAAAAATGAACTCATTTATATTCACTAAAATATCCTTAATTACCCCTTTAGGATACGTAAATGAATGATCAGTTAATTAAAGAGTAAAAGTGGTAGGTTGGATTTCTCCTAAGTCTAGTATTTTAAAGATAGAGTAGGTTATACGATTGATAATACCACCTAAATAAAAATCAATCTCCTACAAAGTTTATCTCTTATATATATCGAGATAGTGAAACTACTAGGGTCTTTAAGCTTTTGCAGGATTTTCTATTGTATAATAGCACTACATTCTTCAGAAAGAGCTACAATTTTGAAATCTCCTAATTTTCTCTTTTTTTTTTCTTAAAACACCTTTCATAAATTTGGCATAAGTAGGCATTTGTTCTAGAGCTTCAGTAAAAGGTATATTAATTATTAACTTTTTGAAGATCATTAAAAATATAAAAATTGCATATCCACATTTTATTTTAATAATCTTTGAGGAAAGGTGATGGTGGTATCTCAACTACCTTCTTAATTAGTTTTTATATCTCCTTAGAATGTTGATATGATGCTTCAATTCTAATAGGATATAGTGGGATTTCCTCAATAATATCATCTATTGGTTTATCTTTCTTTCTAACTACTTCCTCTATTTCTTTCCCACTCCTTAGCTGAATAGCTTTTCATTATTCCATACACTTTTCTTTTAAATTTACTTATGTGTTACTACGTAAGGTTCCTTGTGGTTTATTGGTTAAAGATCCAGCTAACTATCCTAATTAATTTTTAATATTCTAATGGTAGCTGCCTGAATTTGCTATTGCATACCCATTTATAAAACTAATTCTCCTAATGAAGGCTACTTATCCTTAGGCTGATAGTTTGAGTGAAATCTATGGGGATAACTTGGCCTTGGGTTAACCAAATTTTAAGGAGAGTGGCTCTAATTTCTGATTTGATTTGACTAGTTAGAGTTTCAATTAGTATTACCATTTTGATTATTAACGTAGTTGAATTTGGGATGATTTCTCTAACTAGGATTATAAGTATTTGAGAAATAGTTATTGGTTTTATTATTGAAGGTATTAAGCAATTATACTCTTGATACTTTTGGATCACCATAGGCTCCAAAGATATTCTCGTTTACACTAATAGGTGAATTTTGTGTTGAATTGATTCCAAGATTATCTAACTTTTATGATATGCCAACAATTTGATTAGTTAAAATTGATATAATACCTAATTCATAAACACTAGCTATTTTCCTAAGATTAATTTTTTTTGGGATGGCCATTGAATATTACTAGTAGTCATCTTTTCAATCAAAGTATATGCCTCATTAAAGGTCTTTTACATCAGAGAACCACCACCAGTAGCATCAATGATTGATATAAGAGAACCTATAAGGCTGTTATAAAATATTTGAATGATTAGCCAATCAAGGAGGGAATAGTGAGGAAATTTCCTAAAGATTTCTTTAAATCTCTCATATAACTAATGGATATATTTTCCATCAAATTGGGTAAATGAGGTGATATCAGTTCTAAGCTTAGCAATTTTTGATGGGGGAAAATATTTAACTAAGAAATTATGGACTAAATCATTCCATGTTGTAATTAAGCCTAGTGAAAACGAATTTAACAACATGTTATCTTTTTATCTGAGTGAAAAGGAAATAACTTAAGTCTAACGGTATCATCAAAAACATCATTGTATATGAAGGTTACATATATTTCAAGGAAACTAGCTATATACATATTAGGATTTTCTATTGAGGTTCCCTAAAACTGAGAGTTTTGCACTATTTGAATTATTATAGATTTTAATTCAAATTATTATCCTGAATGCTAGGTCTAATTATGCTTTGATGAATGCCTTCAATGATAGGGTTAGAGTATTCCCTAAGCGGTCTACATTGATCATTTTCTAGAATTTGTTCAAACATTTTTAAGTATTTTTATAATTTTTTAAGGGTATTTTCAATTTAGTATCAAATAAGACTTTTCTACTAGTTATTTATCACTATGCATGCAATAATAAGCAACATAATAGAAAATGTATAAAATATTCAACAATAACAATTAGCAATAAGCAAGGCAACACTAAGAATGTAACATAAATTAAAAATAGATTAAATTAGTAGTTTATTTCACGATACAAAATATAGAATTGGATAATAAATTTTAATAGTGTTTTCCAACAACGACACCAAAAATTATTGCAAATTTGGAAGTTTGACTTTCTATTTTGATGATAACAAATATTATTGGTTGTCATTGTTTCACATACTCTTTATATTGCATATATTTTTTTGTATACTACGAACATTTGAGGTTCAATATACACCAATGATCAATAGAAAAGTAGAGCTCAAGAAAGAGTTACATAGGTTAGATTTGTTTGAAAGAGTCTATAATTTTTTTTAGTCAATGTATGTAAAAGAGTATATGTTAGCTTAACAGTTATACACATACACAGGGGAAATAAATTTAATTATTTATTTATTTTTAACATCATACTGGATAATTTAGATCATATTAGATGACCTAGATTATATTGTGTGATATGTACAATAAAAATTATTTAAAACATTTAAATTAATTGAAAAAAATTTAAATTAAATTAAAATTAAAATGAAGTAATTATATTGAATGACTCAAATCTTATAGGATGATCAATTATAATAAGAAGTCCCTACTACCATTTAAAATTAGGCAATATTTTAAATTTTGAAAATTGGTCTATTTGTACAGTACGTTATTTTAAAATCTTACCTAATTGAATCCTTGTGATTAATTAATCAAACTTGGGATAATTAAGATTTAATATCATATGGTACAAATTAGATCGTATTAGATGATTGATAGAGACAATTTTTGATCATCCAGAAGTTCATTCTGTACGAAGTACGATTCGATTGAACTGATTATATTATATGACCATAAGTTTATACTAGGCTATCAATGAAAGTTTTTGAACAGATCATATAAACCACTAGTCATTTTATATACCGATATGATTGAATTGAACTAATTGCACTATTCAATTCATACATCGTGCTATACTAACATAGACTGCATATTTTTAAAAATTAAGTTTTTGAAAGCCTGCTATTTAAACTTTCTTAATAAACTTTATAGAGGTCATTTCATAGTTTGAGTGTGTGATTCTCTTATAAGAGAGGGTTTGAAGAGATGCTTTGTGCAAGGGAGAGAGAGGTGAAGTTGTGAGAGAGGGAGAAGATCCTTATAGGATCAAGGGAGTGTGAGAGTATTTTCGCATGGTTGATCCGACCAACTTCCACCTTTGTTCCTCCACTTGTCAAGATTTTTGTTGAGGTAAACTTTGTGAAGAAGCCTTTGGTGTAAAGGGTCCACCAACTACTCCATCCCACTAGGAAAAGTAAAAGTGATTTATGCTACTTTAATTTGACAGAGGATATAGATCATGTTGACCAAACCACTATAAAAATTTAATTTGCTTTTCTTATTCTTTTTACATTTAATTTATGCACTTTACTTTCTTATAAATTTACTTTTCTATGATTTGGTTTAAATTCAGTGATTATTGCAACTTATGATTGTTTAAATTTTAGTTTTTGTTTTAAAAAGAAATAAAAAATATAAAATAAAAATAGCAAAATATTCATTTTATTATAAATTGAAAAAAAAAGAATTTAATTTGAGTTATATTTTTTTTCCATGTTAATTTGAATTTGGTTTTTTATTTTAGAAACGATTTTGAAAAAAGTTTTAGAAATACCAATTCACCCCCCTCTTGGTGTGCCATTCTGTAGTTCAAGTGGTTTTACAACCATCCATTAAACTTTAAAAAACTTGATTGGTTTCTTTTGCATTTCTTACACACTACTTGATCCTCTAATTTAGTTTTATTTTCATAGGTGTAGGTCTTGTTCTACGCAAGTGCATGTGTTATGTAAAGTAATAAAGTGATAAGAGAGTTTTGTTCCCATGGGGAGCTTTAAAATTTCATTCACTTTAGTATTGCCTAATGAAACTTCTCTATTTATCTAAACAAATAATTTAAAATAGGTTGTGTAAATTAAAATAAAAAGCTACATTTGCAAAAGTTAAATTTACTATTTGTAAGATCTTTGATCCTATGATATTTAAAAACACATGAAGGCATAAGAGTGATTTTTAACCTATTATGACTATGAATTAGAGCATAAATACTCATCATCTCTATCAAACTCATTGGAGTATTAGCTACGATTCCTTTTAACTATAGTTCTATTATCTCATTAAGATCCTATAACCCTAACTATAATATGTTTATGTTATGGAAATATTACATTTCAAAATGTCTAATTGTTCTTCTTCTTCTATGTCAAGACTATAGATCACACTAGATTTTAAGGTTATGCACAACCAATACAAAAACTAAATGAAGCTTAGAAGAATTAAAAATAGCTTAAGTAAATTATAATGATCAAACTTACTCTATGCAATTCATAATTCTTAAATAATCATAGTTTTAGAATTAATTTATTAGCTACACATGGAGATAAAATTATATAACACAAACATTTTCATTTACTAACAAACATAATACAAACTGCTAAGTAAAATAAAAATGGTAGAAGAAAGGTTAGAAGGGATCTGGATCTAAATTATAGACTCATTTAAGATCTACACCAATATATGTCACCAAACAAGTGCACAAGAGCCAATTTCACTCTAAAAAAGTCTCTCCCACTCTCTCTCACACACACATCTCCCCAAAGTGCAAATATATTTACTTGAACACTATGGATACTATTTATACTTTTTCCAAAATAATTGAACCAACATTGTGGTGTTGGCTAGGTGGTGTTGCTTCGCTGCTGGAGCGGTGCATCGCTTTAACATCCATCAAATCATTTCACTAGTGTAATTATCTCTCACCACAGTCTTAGGCAATTTGGAATTGTGGTACTAGATTTGGTGCTGCGGTGCTGCCGAGATAACACCTCGATTTTAATCTCTCCAGCAAATTTTCTGACCCCCTCTGTTGCGGCGCTGTGAAATGATATGGTGTTGCGACATTAGAGGTAGGGTGATATGGAACTGGTTTACTTTTTATGATTTTTAATAAATTTCTTGCAAAAAATATAAGGATTAAAAGCATAAATATTGTAATATATGCAATTTGGACATAATAAATTTTATTTTATCTATGGGGAATTGTTGAAGCCACCTTATTGATGCTTGGTTTATTAATTCTTCTATTAAAAATTATGGTGGCTCTTTCCAGTATTATATGTACTAGTATATGGATTATTTTTTTGAGGTTAATTTTGAGTAAAATGCACCTATTCCATATAAGACTAGGTGGGCAGATAGTTCGTCTAACATGCAATGCTCTAATGTGTGCCTTTATAAAATTCTATTCAAAAAGTAAGTGTGTGGACTATATTTATAATAAAGTTGATAATTTGCTTCATCAGTGGAGCAACAAAAGCTGCGTTATAAGTTGATAGTGGATATAATGTCCTTGAGAAAGCTTCTATTATTCAGCAATTGGTAGTTATTCACAACTAATGCTTCATATAGATTGTAAGTAGACTCCTCTATCTTTTAAAAAAATGTGCCACCATATGCAGTGTTGATTAAGGTCCTTATCATTTTGGCAAGACAACTATAGAAATTCTAGACTAACATTCACTTTGGTAGCCTGTGGTGTGGGCACCTTCTTAGTAAGTCATCGTATCATTCCTCGGTATCATCTAGTATTTTATTTTATAGGTGGGTAAAAGTAATAAATTTTCTTTGCATCCTTGTCAGCTTTGTTGGTGGGAAATAGTTAGAAACTTTTGTGCGAGGACATCACAATTCATAATTGAATTGCTCAATAAGGGATTAGGCTAGCTCCTGGTTTGATCTCATAGTGAAAATGGGAATAATCTCAATCTGATGGCATCATTAGATACTGCATTGTTCTTAAAAGCGTCACAATTTTTTATGAAATATGTGATGTGATAGTTTGGTTCTTTAGTAGTTAAGCCTCCAAACTATGCATTTTGAATCATCAGAAATGTGGTTGCTTTAGTATCAAAATTGTTTTCTTGGATCCCAATCTTGATGATAGATTAGAGTATGCCATGAATCCTTAGCATGTCATAGTGTCTTAGTGCCCAAGCTCTCATAGCCAAGGTAACAATTACCTCTTGGTTCAACATAAGGTATGGCACTAAACTTATAATATATCTCCTCTCTCTTAACCTTCTCCTCATAATTTTTTCAATTTCTAAGTTCTAGTGGAAGTGGTGGCTTACTAGCAAAACAGTGCATAGACTTCAATCGGTACTTGAAAAAGAAAAAGGAAAAAAAAAAAAAGAAATAAAAAGAAGAAAAGAACTAACTAGTGAAAAGTAAAATTACTTTGGTTGTAAATAAGAGGGTTAATATATAGGGTTTGGATTTCATTAAATCCAATTCTATGAATTATATTGCAATACAAATTAGTTGATACAAAATATTTTACCGTAATCAAATACGATGATGTACCCTTCTATTCTCATAAAACTAAGGCCACTAATCTCTTAGTATAGCCTACCTCTATCACTTATTAAATTTAATAAAAATCAATTTCAATGATATAACATAAGGAATCCCTATGATTTACACGGGTTCACATAGCCATTCATGTCATATGATCCAACCTGATATTTCAATCAAGAAGTATCTACTCTCTACCCCTTAATGTTGAGCAAACCAACTAAACTTCTAATTAGTGGCCAATAAATCAAAAGACACAAAGTGTAGATTAAAAATACATAGCAATAATAAAACTCATAAATTCAAACTTATGTATTAAATAACAAACCAATTAATACATAATTTTGTTACATATAATCCTTAGAAGAGGGGTTTAGCTCATGATGGAGAAGAAAAATGAAAGCAAATACATGATTGTTATCATGAAAAACTAAGAGGAAAATAAAGAAAACTCAATTATGAGAGCTCTTGTTCTACTCTGGTATAGTAGTCTTTCTCCTTGCACTAGCTGCCTCCAAAAAACTTTGAAAGGATCCCCTCAAATTGACTTAATTTTATCTTTTTAATGTTACAATATTTCTAGCTAAAGATGCCCTAGGTAATTGACAAAATTTCAACTCTTGAAATGCTTAAAATAGGCTAGGAAATCAAACATCCTTTTGTGCATGGGAAATAACTTCTCCAAAAATTGTTTCTAGCACCTCAAAGCTAGGGTGGGTGCTAAGGTGCCAGATTAGGTATTGAGGTTCCAAACTCTCTATCAAAACTTCGGGTTTTAATGCCTAAGAATGAAAGGTTGGCATCAAGACTATCACATGGATGCCCATACTAGGCGCCTACATAGTCAGGATAAAAATTGCATTTATTAGTGACACTTTTACTCGAACAACCCCAATCACTCTCATTATCGTGCATGTGAAATCCACTGAAAATTGTGATTGCATACATAAATAAAATTTATTGAATTAATGCAGTTGAATTCTTGAAATTGAGTGAAAGTAAATTAAAAAAATTAAACATTTAGTTGGACACTATCAAAATAAATCTTATCAAATAGTTTTTCATCCCATTTAGTATCAAATACATAGGTATAACACTCATGATCAATACATCATTATTATCGTTATAACCTCATTATTGCCCTATATGTAGGTGACACATAGGCTACACACTAACTATTTTTAGCTGCTACATTATACTTATAGAAACTACTTGATTTTGTTAATGAAATTTAATTTTTCTATGTTATAAGTCCTATTTTAATGCAAATGCACATGTTGTATCAAGTAATATAAAGATGAAAGAAGTATCAATCCCACGAGGACAAACTAGAAAAATCCTTTGCTCACCTTAATGCCGCCAACTAAACTACTGAATTCTTTTGGCAAATGATTTAAAAAGGGGTGCAAGCTAAAAGTAAAGAACTTCACATTACAAGAAAAAAAATTTAATAATTTTAGAAATTCGAAACATATGAATTTTAAAAATAATATGATTGCGTTAGAGAGGTTTACTACCTATTATTATTGTGGATAAGATAAATAGTGCTTCTCATATCTCTCAAGCTTGTTGGAGTCTTAGTTAGGATTCTACCAAATTATGATTCTTCTATCTCCTTAAAACCCCATAACCCTAACAACCATAAGTCTATCCATCGTCGGACTACGTTCTAAATTCTCTATTTTTCTTATATTCCTCCGTCGAGACTCTATATCACACTAAATTTATAATTTATGCAAGACATAATACATAAATAAATTGAAGCACAAAAAAAATAAAAATAGTATGGATGTATACTAAAAATAAAGCATACTCTAAGCAATATTTGCCTTTCAAATCGTCATAGATTTAGATAATTTGTTTAACTACATATGGAGCCATTGTTATACATAAAAAATATAGCATACATCACAAATATTTTACTAAACTGAATGATTAATAAGTACAAACTACTACACATGATAATAATATAAATAAAATAGAATAAAGTTTAGAAGTGCCCCGAAAGTTGAACTACAACCACTTGTTCACTTTTTATTTTGCTCCATTTAATACAAAACTCCATGTATAACTACACAAGCTACACTCTCCCCAAGATAACCCTCACACTCACACACTCTCCACAATGTGCTAACTTCTCTACAATAACTATTCACCAATAGTCGCTTCGGTTCACCAGTCCAACTGACTCACACTACGGTGTTAGGAAATTGGTGCTGTGCTGCTTCAATTCGTTGTGCAGGTAAGCTCTCCAGTCAATTTTTTGTAAGCTCTCCACTATAGCGCTGAAGGTCTGACGTTGCGGCGCTAAATTGAATTTTGGCACTACGGTGCTAGTCCAAATTTTTATGATTTTTTAACCTTTTTCTTCACACAAGGATTGCAAGTACAAAATTTTGCTCAATCATTATATACCCTCAAGAGATACATTGCATATAAAGGACATTTCTCAAAAGCAGGATATGAAAAGCTTTTCATATGAACATGGGATAGTGTTTGTTGCTGCAATCAACAGCTTAGGCTAACTCCCACCATAATAATGACAAGGTTTGAAACATATTAACCATTAATCTCTAGCTAAGGGTCCGATTGAGATAGCTCTTTAGCTACTTTATTTTTCAAACCACCACCACAATTTAATTTGGCTAATAATTCTTATAGCTTTCTCATTGCTTTTCAGAAAATTTTAAGCTGAAAAATTGCCTTTTGAAATCAAAGTAGCTATGATTTCATTTAGGATAATTTTTTTACTGTCTTCTACAATAGCTTTATAATAATTTTTTTTTTAAACACCAAAAAAATATTAGCCAAAAGCTATCCTAAACAAAGCCTAAGTTACTTTTGTCATAGCAACTTCAAAACCAACTTTATAAAATAGTTGCAACCATACTAAGCTGATCTTAAACTGCAGTATATCCTCTTAATTACTAGCAAAAATAGGATGGCGTAGAACATATAACTTTGAAAATGAGCTTTTTAACCTACGACCCTGCCATCTCCTCAAATCGTCTCTGCAACCTTATGATCATTTCAGCTGAATATGAAAGCCTTCTTAGCAAGAAGGCGAGCCTCTTCAATATTTAACCTTCCTTGTTCATCCACAAATAAAGAACAAGCTTGAGAAGAGCTCCTAAAAGGATGAGAGATTATTGTTGAACATCAAATAAATTTCAGATTTAAATAGCAGCACTGAAAGTGGCGATTACTAAAGCTGGTGAGGAGATTTTTCTTTCTATTTTGTGAACGAGGAGCAATAAATCATAGCATATTTGACTCAGAATATATAATATTAAAAATACAATCAGCTCTCTTAATCAATAGGTCATGAGCCCTTTCACATTATGCAAACTAATTGATATTGGTTAGTATGGGGTTGAAACTGAATAATTGAATGTGTAACTAGCTAATTACTGTGTATCTGATTTTGATAAGTGCAAATAGAACTCCAGGGCTGAAACAGTGCAGGCAAGATAATTTACTCTTCATTTCCATCTTTTTATTTTTATTTATTTTTTATTATTGTTTTCTGTTTGGTTTCCTGCCGATAGGAGAATTGATAGTTTTGAGCTGCTTGAAAGCTCTGATTGAGGTCAAGATTTTCAACCTTGGTGCTCTTATTGACTGTCAATGAGCATCGTCCAGCGCCAGCTGAGCATCCTTTAATCGTTGCAGCAAAAATTCTCCAACAGCAGCGAGCTTTCCACGGATCAAGGCAGGCAAAATAAGGACCGTTACGAAGAGTATTAAAGACTGTAGAGAGGATTGGTAGTGCAGAAGAGTGAGTGGGATCAATGCCTATGCTCTTAAATGAGGTAGGTATCAAGGAGGCTGTCCGTCATTGATTGAGAAGAAACTCTATCAATGAATTCAGACAGTATACATAAATAGATAGGATAGGTTGGTCTCATAAGTTCGTGCTGTGAGCATAGTTTCAAATTTTTTTTTTGGGAATAAACCCCAAGGATGGTTTTTTAGTGATGATATATCATCAAACAATTTTCTTGATCGGCACACGTTATCTTGAAGCAAAATCATGTTGGAAATTTCAAAAATCAAATTGGAAAACATCTGAACTCCGATTTAAGCAAGCTTACAGTCGAATTGACGGTTTCGAAAATATGAACCCAAAGACACCAAATTCAACCCAATCCGAGCTCAAATAGATCGAAATCAAAGACCCAAAGTGCGTTTGGAATGTTCAATCCATAATTTGAATTACCAAATAGTTTCCAAACGTGACATGCTTATAGTCCAATCGAACGGCTTGACAAGATAAATCCAACTAGCCCAAGATCGTTAAATTCTGATATCGTTAAGATATTCAAATGCCCAGTAAACAGTCTGCAATCAAGGAATACAATATCGGATGTCCATTCAAACCACTCCCAATTAACCCTTGATCTTCCTTTAATTTAATGTTAAGCTACTCTTAGAAAACTATAAATAGACTCTACAATTCTCATGAGAGGGGACCCCAAACAAGAAGAGAAGAGAAGAAAGTAAGAAAGCAAGAAGAGAAGGAAGAAAATGGAGAGAATGAAGAGAGCTCTCTTGCAACTAGGCTCCACGACTTCCATCGGAATTTCACCCGGTAGCTGACCGACGCCGGAGTTCTGCCCAATCTCCAATTGATGTCGGAGATTTGCCCGGCCACCGACTAACGCCGGAATTTTTCCTGAATGCCGACTAACGCCATATTTCTACTCGACCGTCCATTGAAGTCGGATTTCTGTCCGACCACCAAACATCACCAGATTTCTAATCTCCGTTTGTAATTGAATTTCAACCTGGGAGTTGATTATTATAACATGACTGTCCTCAATTTTAGGGATGATTCAACTACTTATAACTTAAGCAAACACTAGTGGAATCCTTTCAACTAGGTATGGCCCCGTGGTTTTTCCCTTTTTCAGGGTTTCCATGTAAAAATTTTGCTGTTACATTTTTCTTTTGTTTTTGTACTGAATATCCATACAACATTGAGACGAAAATTTTCTTTCTCTATTGCCATGTATATTCTAGCCCGCAACAACTGATGATCAATATTTTCTTATTATTTTGTGAAGAGCAAAGGCTCATTATTGCCTCAGTATATCTGAACTGGACGAACTGACAATGTTTTGGTACCAAATGGCATCTTAACAAATTTTAACTTCATTTAATGCTTTAAAAGGTGGTGTACTTCAACACTTAGGACCATCATTTTATTGCGATTTGCAAGGAGAGCTGGCTAAATTACAACAAACGTTAACGGTTGGAGAATTTTATAATCTCTGTGAAAAATTATCAAATCGAAAATTAAATTAGTTGCAAAGGATATTTCAACAATGCAACAGAGGATCGGCAACCACTTGTGAGTTCTCTATATACAGTAAATAACATTGTACAATGTTTTACTGCAGCCCAAGTGGATGTCTATGCTTTCATTGCAATAAGAAGTATAATAGAGGACTGTGAAATTCACTCCAACTACGTTGCGTTTGCAAGGGAAATGGGGTAATCATCTCGTTCAGATATTAGTGGATAGTGGATCTACTCATAATTTTATACAACTTCGATTGGCTATAAAATATGAATGTCCAACTGTATTATTCAGGCTAGAAAGGTTTTGTTTGGAACTACTTTCTTACTATTTTATAAAGCTGCTTTTTAGTATAACAATTTTTTTGAATTTGAAATTTTTGGTACTGAAAAATTGCTTTAGAAAGCAATAGGAAAGTTGTTCCCAATGAAGCCAGGGCAGTTTTACATGGATAATCGAGCCTTAAATCAAGCCTAGTATATCACCACTTTCCAATGCCCAAGGTTGATTAATTAAGTTATGCATTATATGGGTCGATCATATTCTCAAAAATGGATTTGCGCTTAATATATCACCAAATTTGAATGAATGGATGATATTCAAAATCACTTTTTGAACTCATGAAGATCATTATGAATTTTGGCAATGCCATTCAGCTTCACAAATGTCTCAATTACATTTCAAAATATGATGAATAGTATACTTCTTTCATATCTATGACTTTCGTGCTATTATTTTTGATGATATTTTGACATATAGCAAATTTAAAATGTTAGTCATATCCATTAAGTACTACAATCACTTCACACAGAGACTGTTTGTTAAGCTAAGTAAGTCCTCATTTCTCAAGAACAAATTGAATATCTGAGACATACCATTTTGACTCAAAGAGTAGCAAACAATATAGTTAAACTTGAGGAATTTCAATCAGGTTAATCATCAAAATATATGAAGTAGCTAATATTTACTGGATATTATCAAAAGTTTATTCAAAATTATGCCATGATTGTTGCTCCACTAATAATTCCATTGGAAAAAGATAAACTTTTTTTGGTTCAGAAAGGAACATGTATTAAAACATACAGACTTTTCTTGTTCTTATTCAATTGGAATCGATGCTTCAGGTATTGTGATTGCTGTGATCTTATCCTAGCATTCAAATGCTTCGTCTTATTTTAGTTAGAAATTATCACTAACAATCTCTTTCCACAAAGGAAGTTATTCATAGGTATGCTTTTGAGCAAAATGAAAATGAGATAAATTTTAAATCAAAAGAAATAAATCTTCAATAACTTATTCAAGTTGAATTGACTAATCAAATTGAGATAGTTGCAATCACCATAAACTTTCCATCCTTTTCAATTATATATAGTGGACTTCCACCTACTTTTAATTGTTTTAGGATAACATCATGAGGTCTAGATGCTTCTTATTAAAATTTTAATTAATTAAACTTTTGAACATTTGAATTTTGGATTTTGAAATATTGGAGGCATCACAAGTAGAGAATGTTAGCTTGAGCTTAAATGTAGCTAGTGGTTGAAAAATTTTAAAAACATAAAATTTTAAGTAATTATAGCTTGCTTTCTTATTTAAAGAGTTGGATACACTTTTCCAAAAGCCGAGTAGTACCCCTTTGCACCTCTTCAAGTAGGTTAGCTCAAACTTTTCTCACAATTTGATTTTATATCAATTTAAAGCATTATTAAACATATATAAATACTGTGGAGTGAAGAATAAAAAGAGGTTAATGTTGTGTTTGCCAAAATGAGTTTTATCCAAGGAGAGGAGGTTTGGTGGTCGATGATAAGTAAAAACAATGTTATGTTTTTTGTGTTAATTTGTTAATAAAAACATGTTATTTTAGTTGTATTTGTGCAGAAAAATACAAGAAATGGGCAAAAGTTTCAAGTATGACACAACGCCTTGGCGTCGAACTTAATACTACCACAACGCCATCATTGACACCATCAGAGCGGCCAAATATGGACATGGCGGAGCCCAGTCTTTGTTTGACAACGACACATCATCGAAGGAGTCAATGCCATAAAGCCCAACCAACTATCGCAACACTGCGGTGTTGGAGGAGTCAGCACTGTGAAATCCAGCCTCTATCTGTAAAGTACCGCGACACCAACATTCTAGTGCCACTAAGTCAGAGGAGTGCCACATGGACTTCACAGTACATTAGCAACACCATGGCGCTACAGATATAGCTGTTTAAGCAACAATTTGTTAGTGAAATGATGCGTTGATTCATTGATAGTGGGTCAATGTCAGCAAGCACTGAAACGGAGAAAAACCTTAATGCATTGTGGTATTAGTTCATTTTATGGGTATCACAGCGTAGGTATCATGAGTGTCGCGGTGCTAGAATATGTTTTATATATTTTTCTATAAATAGTCTATTTGTTATATTAGTAGGGGAGTTCAGTCTCTTATTAAAACTCGGACTTCAGAGTGTCTCTAAAGTTTCCTTATGAGTAATAGCTAAGGGAATTCAAGTAGAACTATATTCACTTCTTTATAGTATTTGGTTAGTGTTTTTGGAAGCTATTATGTAAGTTCAAGGAGAAGTATAGAGGAGAATGTTGAACCATCTGGCGATATCCTTACTTTCTTTCTTGTAAGTTATTAATGAAAATGAGTTTGCTCCAATTTTTCTTCATGGCTAGCTCATTCTTAATGTTTTGGATTGATGGTATAAATTAAATATGGAATACTAATGATTTCTCTTAATCTTTGAATTAATAATATGATATTTTCAATATACTAAGTCTTCATTTAATACATATAGTGGTCATATGTGTAGTTAATATTCAGTGTAATGTGGAGCCTAAGGATAGGAAAGCAGGAATAACTAGGTATGTTGGATTAGTATGATGCAAGCATAAGCATAATGCAGCTTGTCATATATCAAATTTATAAAGATGGATTGTCATGAGGGGGTGATTAACAGTACATGCTTTACTTACTCTTTTAAGATTTTTATAGGGTGCTGAATTATGGGAGTTTAGAGTGGTATTGAGAGTGGAATGTGTTTAAACCCATCTTTGTCTCTTCACGCTTGACTTAGAGATCAAAGATGCTTATGCTCTCATTATTAAAAGGGAAAGTAGAAAATATATTAATTTTATATTTCATTAATCCAAAACATTTTATTCATATAAGTGTATGCTTTACTTTTTTAATTAATTTTACTGAAATAATTGAAACTCCACCAAACCTTATTTTTATTGAGTAGGATAATTATTGTAGTTGAAGTAGACAATATTAGTATTTTCAAGTAAACATTATTCCTCGTGGGATTGATACTTTACTTTATCACTATACTTGATTCAGCACATATATTTATGTATATTAAGTGAGACTTTTATAATTTTTTATATCAAAGAAAAAATAAGAATTGATTAGGGATAAATAGAGCCCTAAACCATATTCACAATTCTTCAGGTTACTCCACTGCCTCAATCAAGCTTTTAGCACCATCACAAGGGAAGAATTTATTTTATTTGCACATTTACTATATTATTGAAATAATTGCATAATTAGTCCTACTATATTCTTTTATTCTTTTGTTTTAATTTACTGATTGTATATTTATGGTTGCATGCTTATAAGACATAGAAAGAGACATATTTTAAATTTTTTATTATGAAATCGAGAGAACTCTTTCTAAAATTAGTACCACCAAAAAGATTTTTAAAATAGATGATCATATTTAAAGAATTATTATTCTAGACCTTTTAAGAGTTTTACAAACTCTTTAGTAGATAGAATTCACCAAAGCATAAATAGACCTTCCATCCAAGCAATTAATTTTGAATTAAAACATGCAATCATTCAGATTATACAAAATTCTCAATTTGGGAGAACTCTCATTTAAGTCCCTAACTTACATTGCACAAATTTCTTAGAAATTTAGGCAATATTTAAGTACAACAGTATTTGTGATGATGCCACTAGACTTAGATTGTTCCCATTTTTTCTAAGAGATAAGGAAAAATATGGTTAAATTTTTACCCCCAGGCTCTATTACCACATGTAATAAGTTAGCCCACAATTTTTAAAAAAGAATTTACCACCTTCTAAGACTACCAAGCTTAGAAAAGACATTACTTCTTTTACTCGGTTAGAAGGAGAATTTATTTATGAGAGTTGAGAGAGATTCAAGGATATGGTTAGAAAGTGTCCTCACCATACCTTACCTGATTGATTGATAATTCAAACTTTTTAAAATAGATTGGCAGGATCCCTTAGAGTGATAATTGACGCTACAACTGGAGGCACTTTATTATAAAAGTCTTTTGAAGATGCTTATGAATTAATTAAAAACCGACAACAAATTATTTTTAGTGGTCTGCTAATAGAGTGAATCTTAAAAAAGTGGTTCAAGTTTATGAAATTAATTTTTTTATCTGTTTTGACAGCACAAGTTGCAGCAATATCAAAGAAATTGAGCATTTTAGGCTTAAATTATGATTAAAATTTACATTTTGACGATAAAAGTTAAGTAGAACAAAATGATATCCAAAGGATTGAAAATATAAATTCAATTGGGAGATAAAATAATCCTTATCCAAATATATATAATCCAAGTTGGAGGAATCTCCCAAAATTTAATTGGTCAAATAATAATGATGGAAATCAATGGAATTATAGTCAAAATAACCAAGGCACATATTGGACCAATCAAATTCAAACTACTAATAATCCAAGACCAGCATATTGTCATAGATTAAATAAAAGCAATAAGTGTAGAACAAGGAAGACACCACTAGAAGATGTGGTCATGCAATTGGGAACTCAATTATAAAACCAAGCTACTTTAATTAAAAATTTGAAAACTCAACTAAGTTAGCTTGTAATTTTTGTGAGTAGTAAACCCATTGAATATCTTCCTAGTAACACTGAAGTTAATCTTAAAGAGAAGGAAAGAGATACCAATGGGACTCAATTGAAGAATAGAAATCATCTAACTGAGCCAAATGAAAAATCAGGGCAAAATTTGGTTGAAGACTATAAACTTAGCATTGCTTGAAAGACAACCCAACCTTGGTTTAGTTAATTATCTAGTATGATTGAAGATTATAAAATTAGCATCTTTTTAGGGAGCAACCCTATCCTCTAGATTAGGTTTTACTTAATATGCTTAAAGAAATCGTTGAAAGAGAAGAAGGGAGTGCCGCGATGCTATACCTTTGAACGTCGCAATACCCTGATGGGCTTTAATGATTGAAATTTAAAAATTCTAAAAATTCTCTCTTGCTAAAATCTATAAAACCAACTATAAGGAAGCTCTCTTTTTAGTTCTTACCTACTCTTGAGTGATTATCATACTTTCTTCTCTTAGAAATCAAAAGTCTAAGCAATGGGTAGAAACAAGCAAGCATCATCTTATTCAAAGAACCAAAATGAAAATCATACCAACAATGAGGATTCTTTTTCCCTTCTCCCCATGCAAAGTGCTACCATTTTCATAAAGTTGAAATAATTAAAAGAAGAGTTGCGTGAAGATAAGAAGAAGTATATGTCAGAAATAATGAAGATGCATGGTGGTAGAGTTTTCTGGTATGATTTCTTTCCTAGGCAACATATGTTTCTATTTAATTTATAAGGAAAAGAATTGACATGGGAAAACCAAATATGGATGGATTGATCCTTTCACTATCATTCATTGCAGGAAATTCAGACATTACCTATCATTCACTACAAGAAATTCAGACATTACCGGCAATTTTTTCCAGCGGTTATTATAGGCTTTCATGTGGTTTTGTAATAAACCGGTGGCTTTTCGGCGGTTCAAAAACCGCCGGTAAAATTCGCGTAGGAAAGAATTTTCGGCGGTTTTTTTCCGGTGGTTTTACTCATTGGCGACTTTCCAGCGGCCCATACCGCAGGTTATTTTTGGCAATCGTAATGCCAGTGATCGCCGGTTATTTACCGGCTATCAAAAATTCCAGTAATACAGGCAGCCAAACCGCCGGGTCATCGTCGGCTGAACACCGGCGACCACAATCACCGGCGGTCAGAACCGAAGGAATTATCGGAGGCTAAACCGCCAGCTTATCGCCGGAGAATCACCAGCAATTGTCGGCAAACCACAGGTAATTACCGACGGCTATAGTGAACTTCTGACGGCTATGATTAGCCGTCCGGTATCAGTGTTACTGGCTGCCAAACTGCTAGTTGGCCGCTGAAAACCTATAGCATTTGAAAAAAAAATTTGAGATATTATTTTGTAGGTGGAAAATAAGTGGTGGCAGATATTGACTTATGTAGTTGAACTTAAATGAAAAATTTGGCTTTGAAAGTAATTGTTGAATGATGGTTTCCATGTGGACTGGTTATTAATGATATGTTAAGTTTTGTTTTAACACATATTTCATGCGCTATTTATCACTCATATGAAAGCATGTATTTGTAGTGTTTGTTTATGTGCTTATTTACATATTGGCAAATTTCCTTCATTTATAAATTATTATTGTCTTCTCGATACTTTTAAATTTTATTTATTTAATTAACCCTTATAAAAATGATAAATAAAACTATGAAAAATTAGGATAATAATAAAACCCAAGATCCTTGTCTGAATGAACTCCTTGTATACTTCATAGGTTGGAAAAAATAAATACTTAACTAATTCAACTATTTGAGCTATTATCATAAATTTGAATTTATAAGTTATACTTTTATGAATTTAACTTTTAAAAATTATAAGAAGAATAATTAGCATAAAAAATTAGATATGAGTAGATTAAAAATTAAATCATAGCTAACATGAAGATGAAATTAGTAATCTCTTCAATTCCATAAATTAAAATTATTAAGATTGCATAAAATCTTAAAAGTAGAAGTTGATATTCAAAATCATTAATTATGTACTTCACAAAAGAAAAAGAAAAGAAAAACTACAAATAGTTCTTAAAAAGAAAAAAATGAAAATTTTCAAAAGAAGAAAATGAGTACATCAAAAATTCAGTATCAGTGAAAGCTTAAAGATTTGAAATATCATCTTATTCAAAAATTATAAAGGATAAGATGAGGGGGCTAATGCAAGAGATGGTGAACTAATGAAAGTGCAATTTTAACAATAACTATATCTAATTATTAAAAATATATTATTCATTTCAACATTTACAAGTTAATGATTAAATCTATAACATACAATTTTAAATTAGGTAAATACAAGAATGATTGGTCAAATTTAAATATTCATATTTTTTTAGAAGTATAGCTTTGATTTATTTTTACTAATTTTAGACAGTGGTGTATTATCCTACATTGTAATAATATTATATTATTATTTTTAATTTTTGTTAATCAAATAATAAGAATGAAAAGCTTTCATTTACTTGAGGACAAGTAAGAGTTTAATTTACGAATGATTTGATAAGAGCAAATAATATTTTATTTTATGTATTAATTTATTATTTAAAGCATGTTTTAGTTGCATTTGTGTAGGAAAATACAAGAAATTGGAAAATTTTGCAAGTATGACACAACACAGTGGCGTTGAGAATATAATACTGTTGTGGCACCATCATTGACATGACCGGAGCACCTACATATGTACGTGGCAATGCCAAGTCTATGTTTGATAGTGTCGCAGCAACAGAGGAGTCAACGATACAAAGCGCAGCAAACTATCCCAGCACTGCAGCGTTGGAGTTAGCACTACAAAGCCTAGTCTCTATTTATACAGCGCCGCGGCACAAAATTCCAGTGCTGTTAAGTTAGAGAGTGCTACATTGACTTCACAACGCTCAAATAAAGACCCTAGGGTTCACCTATTTTGATATTGAAATTTAAAATTAATATATTTCCTACTGATTCTCTTAACAATGAGATGTTATTCGGAGCATAAGCATCATCGACTATGAAGTCAAGCACGAAGAGATAAGGATGAGTTTAACACATTCCACTCTCAATATCACTCTAAACTCCCATAATCTGTCGCTCTATAAAAATCTTAGAAAAGTAAGTAAAGCATGTATTGTTAATCACCCCCTCATGATAATCCATTTCTATAAATTTGATAGAAGACAAGCACTATGCCTATGCTTTTATCATAACAATCCAACATACCTGGTTGTACCTGTTTTCCTATTCCTAGGCTCCACATTACACCTAATATTAATTGCACATATGGCCATTACATGCATTAAATAAAAACCTGGTATATTGAAAATATCATATCATTAATTTAAAAATTAACATAAATCATTAGTATTCCATATTTTATTTACACCACCAATCAAAAACTTTGGGAATTAGCCAACCGTGATGAATAATTGGATCAACGCATTTTCATTAATAATATATAAGAAAGAAAGTAAAAAGAAAAGATATTACCAGATGGTTCAACGCTCCTCAACACTACTCCTTGAACTTACAAAATTGCTTCTACAAACACTGACCAAACACTCTAAAGAAGTGGATCTAGTGCTCCCTGAATTCTCTTAGCTGTCACTCCTAAGAAAATTTCAGAGAGACACACTGAAGTCAGAATTTTACTAAATGACTAAACTCCCCTACTAACATAACAAATAAACTATTATAGAAAAATATAGAAAATCTAGTGCTCCCGTCATTTTCCGGCGGAAAAATGGCCAAAATGAATCGAAAATTAGCATTTCCGGCGGATTTCTGACGAAAATATTTTCACCGGTTTAACGCGCATTGGAAAAGGTCTTCCATTGCAAAATAATTCACCGGAAACATTTCCAACGGATTTCCGGCGAATTTTTCGCTGTAAAAATATTTATGATGGATTTTTTTTACACCGGAAATTCAAGAAAAATAAAAATAAAAATCGGCCCCGCCGCTGCTTTTATTTGAGCTCCGCTCCAGCCCAGCCACGCTCTAGCCCAGCCGCCTAAGCACATGGCCCCAGCCCAAGCCCGCACTAGCACATGGCCCGCCCTAGCTCCCGCACGGAGCATCCAGCTGATCCGCGCTGGGTCCCCCGCCCGCGCGAAATGACTTTGGCGGGGTTCAAACCCTGCCCGCGCGTAAGAATTCCGGCCATACTGCCATCTCACCCTTAAACAAAACCTGCTAAATCAGAGACTTTATTTATTTAACTCATAACTAATAAATTATTTAACTTAATTTAACAGAATAAATTATTATAAAAATTTATTATAATTAAAGTATTAATTTAAATAATTTATTTTTGTTATTAAATAATTAAATTATAATTTAAGTTATTTTTTAAAATATTAAAATATTTAATTTAAATAATTTAATTTGAAAATAAGTTATTAAAATATAACTTTCTTAGTTTAAATTAAATCCGTCGGAAATTTTGCAGGAAATGTTGTGAAAAAATTCGTCGATAAAACAGGTTCAAAAAATATGTCGGAAATTGTCAAAAAATTTCGTCGGAAAAACGCCGGAAAATCCGTCGGAATTTTGTGACGAATTTACTCCACCGAAAATTCTGCCGGAAATGAGTTTTTCCTGTAGTGTAATTGTCTCGTCGTGCGCTCAAAACACTGTTGCTGCGACACCCATAAAAATAACTAATGCCTCAGTGCTGAAGTTTTCTCCACGGTGCTTGCTAACAGGGACCACAATTTAATGAATGGACACATCGCTTGGCTAGTAGATGTGGGCTTATAATATTATAGCTGTAGAACCACTACAAAAAAAAATGGCTATTAGTGCAGCTTAAAGTGCCATAATATGATTCTAAGGGCAACATGATTATTAAGCATCAAACAATGTGTCACTTAGCAACGTTGCATAGATTAAGGCATCTTTTTGTTGCCCTAAAAACTAAACTTCATACCATATTAATTTGATGACTAAGTCTCCTCAACGCACCTATAAGGTCCTAATAGATCAGCTTTTCCAAATGTTTATATGATGGAATTATAATTAAAATGACAAATATTATGATGCCATAATAGGTTAACTCCTTAATGCATTTATTGTGATAAATATGTTTAATAATTAAGGCACATTTAAGGCCATAAGATATATGATTTTCCAAACTAAATTTAATAAAATAATTTTAATAAAATGACATTATTTTATGCCTCAATATATGCTATATCTAATATAAATTATATTCAATTATCAATTAATTATGCTGACTCAAAATATTTCATTTGCAAATAATTAATCTCCAATCAAATTTCTAAAAATCTCATATACATATGAGAGCTTACATAAGATATTTTTCTCCAAATAAAAAATTTATTTCATAAATATTAAATTACAAGATTTTTTCACCTTAAATACAACAAAAATTCTACTACAATCTTCATATAGGTACATAGCTTCGTGCACCATTTAAAAACTCGACCGACTATTTGTGAGATTTCTCCATTCCAAAGTTCTCCAAATCCTCTTCTAGTTTTGAAACTATAACGTATTGAGTATTAATCAAGTAGTAATAATGCATGGGTTACACAAAGAAACGTAGACACGTATGCCAAGATTTGAGAACCTTATGCATGCTAGAAATTATTATATTTGTTTGCAAAAAAAGATAAATTGATTCATTTGTTTACAATGTTTTAAAACTATTGTTTATATGGAGTTTATACAAATTATACATACACAAACACACACATAAATTTACCACATTTTTCTTGCTAAAATTTTAAACAAAAAATATTGAAATTTTTTTACTGAATTTTGATTCTTTTATTATAAAAAACTATAATGGCGCTTGAAACAAACTATTTAAATAAAGAACTAGCTCAAGCCTATACAAAATCGATTTAGCTTTTGAAGTTGAAATGCAACCAGTAAAGCCCAACATTCATCAGAGCACCTTTTAGCCCACTCCTTTATATGCTTTCTCAAACCTCTTCATTTTTGTATCTTTTATTATTTAAGTGTAAATGAAAAACTCTGATATGAAACAAGTGCAGAAATTATTTGCTGAAATTGAAATTCTAGCAAGATAGAATCTGAGATAGAGAAGAATCTTGTAGCAAAACACTTAAAAGTCTTTAGTTTGATGAAATACGGAAAAAGACAAATAAGATACAATGAATCTTCTATTGGAGAGGAAGATCTGACTCTCCCAAATCTCTAAATGCTGCAAGAGCCAAAACAAAAACTAGAATGAAGGAAATTTCAGCAAAACATCACCATAAAGCTATATAAGCTTACAATTAATTAAGTAAAATCTTTTATAATATATAAGAAAATATAATACCATAATGTCTGAAAGCTATTTGGATTACTAACTTCTCTAATTTCATGTTATCTGTAAAAAATATAAGCCACTAGACATATTGAGATAGCAGCTGTAATAAATAATGAGAATATGAGGAGCACAACAAAGAGTAAAATCGTCCTTCATTCAAATAACAAAGCTATCTACATAACCTTAAACCAAATAAAGATAAGCAGGTTGCATTGTCCATTAAGATACAAAGCCCTCAAAAGAAAATACTCCATCAACCGATCAATGAACATAAACATTCTAATTAAGATTAAGATTGGTATTTATCAAATAATCATAAAGCCTCGCGTGTAAAACTTCAAAAGAGGCATTGACTCCTATATTTGATTGCTTTGTTCATAAGCTAAAATGGGGCTCAGAAGATAAAGTTTGACATCATCCTAAATTATTCACAAGTCGAGAGTGCTAAAGCAATGATTGGAATGTCTATATTTTTGGAGAGATTATTACCTATATATAGAGTTCATACATAGCTTTTCGTCCGGATTTCAATCACATGAAGATACGTAGACTTTTTTTTCTCTTGTGCATAAAGTGTGTACAAGAGAGAAGAAAAAGTCTACATGTCTTCAATTGATTGAAGTCTGGATGGTGTCCGATGAGCCCGCTCTTCAAAGAGAAAATGTCCCTAGCATGAGATTGCGTCAGCCAAAACTCGTGTACGTCCAGAGCTTTCAATCACACTGCAGGACTATGGTGGCCTGGCCTCTCTACACGAAGAAGATATGGTTTTCAAGAACACAAGATCTTGCCTTAAATCTATTACAGTTACTTGTAATTGCGATCCAGCCACCAGAAGATGGCTGTAGGTCCACCACCTGAACTCAATTCAGGATACAGATCAACGCATAACGCAGAAATTCACTCATAACATCCATCCTCCTTATTAGATATGTAGCACTGAATTTATACATACAATAGGCTATATCATTGGCTATAACTATAACTGATTGATTTGAAGAACACGAAATACGCTACAAAGCAAAAACTTCTAAAACAGAACAGAAATACATAAATACATAATAATTTTTTCTATTTTGGGCCTATGCTGAGTACTTTGAAACATTAAGTCTATTCAAACCATGCAGCTTCAATGCGAACAGATCATTCTATATATAAGGAAAAACATATAGCTTCCAACTAAGAACAAATCAACGTTAAGCCAGAAAGGAAGCATGGGTTTCAGATTTAATATAGATGATGGGAAATGAAAGAAACAAATACAGAATAAGAACCTGCATTGTGAAGAGAAAGCTCCCACTTTTTCTCCATTATAACTAATGACCCCTTTATCACAAAAGCAAACTAACGATTTCTATCAAGAAAACAAGAAATCTGAGTGAGCAGAAACGAACACTCTTCCAGTATTTGCCCTCTCGCCTAACGCGAAGCTGATTCATACCCCAAGCTTAAAAAAATTTTCAATATGATGATGCTGGTTTAAGTGATATTACTAAGATGAGTTTAAATCGTCGATTCTCATTCTCATATAAATTCTTCTCCTTCTTGAATCTCTAGCTTATCTATAGAGATATTCTAGGCATAAATCCTCATCATGTCATATTCAACCTCCCAACACCTTGAACATTTAATAGGATCTTTTTTAGCTAATCCTTTTAGCTAAAAAAATCTATCCTAGGCTTAAAATATGTTGAATATCAAATGAAGCTAAAATGATTATAGGATTTGAATGGAAGTAGTGTTGACTATAGGAGGCACATCTAACTTATAATTCTTTAATTTGAATTATCAAAGATTTGATATTAGTTAACTCTAATATAAGATCTTCTCTATCCCAAGTCCTAATTGGTCTCATGTGAGCATAACTAATGGGATGAGCATTAAAATCTTCTTCTCATATATTGAATTACTTGTAGATATAATATAATTGACTATGAGAACCGTTCTCAATTTAGGTCAGCTAACTTAAATTTGTATCCATAAAAATATTTCATAAATTATGATCAAATTACCCTAACAGCTACTCAAACATTTTGTATAAAGTTTAATCTATTTAATTGATGGCTAGTACCTATATAACCTTTTATATAAGATGGACCCCTTTGAACCTAGTGTACCATAACAAAATTCTATTAGGTTAATACTAATTTAAACCCTTCTAATTTGAAGATTCGTCTTTGTATAAACATTGCATAGGAAATAATAGGTTATTAATAACCCTATAAAGAAATATTAGCCTTTGCTAAACCTGGATTAGATCTTGAAATCAAATTGAATCCAATTGACCCATTTGCCTATGTATGACGAATCTATCAAATTCACCCAAGATGTTCATATTGATAGATTAAATTGCCTTAGAAAAACTCCTATGTATCAACTATAGGCATTGGACCCTAGTTAGCCCTTAGATAATCTAGTTGGTGCACCTAGTTGACTTAAGTTGGCCGCCAAAGGCTATTTTGACAATTTGATGATTCTACATAAATTAAGCTCAACAAATCCTATGAAGTCATTTTAAGTAATTAATCATAGATGAATTGAGTTCAATTAGCTCTTAACCAAGCCTAAATTGGCCAATTAGCACATTCACCTAAATTAACTCAAATAGGTCATATCAATCAAATTAGTATATCTTATCAGATGAATCAAAATCAATTCTCACAAATGGTTTCAATAATTTTTTTATAAATGATCAAAACTCAATTGTCCCCTAAGTAGGTTAATTCACCCCAATTGATTTAACATAGCTGAATTGACCATATAAAAATAATTGACTAGTTTTGATCAATTTAATCTCATTTTATTAAACTTATGGAATCAATCATCTATAATAATTTAATTATATTCAAGTTAAGCTTAGTTTCGCATTGGTTTGACCCAATTAACTCAATTAGACTACATCACCCAAGGTGACCCATATCCTTAGAGAGCATCTCTTGGTTGTGGTTGTGTATAACTAGGCTAACCCAATCCATTTCCTTTTGTATGAGATTCCTTGGGCCTCTAAGGATTTTTAAGTCCTGCTAAACTCTAGATAAAAGAGTTTAAGGTAACTAAAAGAGCATCTCATGGTTGGGTTGGGTTGAATACCATTTCACTAAGTGGTTTCAAACTTCATAACCTAAGATGATAGATTCACAAAACTCCTAATGAAGGTAATTTTTACCTTTTATCGGACTTCTTCTCTTCTGCCCATTACCTCTTTATGTCCATTGTACTCATTTTATGCTTTGATTATTTAAGTATTATTAATTCATAGGCTTTCTATATAGAGAGGTAGCCATCTCACTTGGCTACAGTTATTCAACCTTTATCTTGAGCTTAATTCACCAAAAAGTATATACTGACCTATTATGATAGTTATTGAATTATATATAGGTTGAAATAAGATTCTTTGGTCCTACCCCCAATATATCTCTTCCCTTATCTCTTCTTATGAAATCTCCAATACATGAAGAACACCCTCATATTATCACAATTTTTCTCTACAACACATTTTGTACAACACAACTCATCATTTTGAAATGGATGACAAAATATATGTCACCAACATGAATCTTAAACATTATTTACATTTTTAAATAGTTACCAACATGAATCTTGAATCTACAACACAACTCATCATAAAGTTTTTATAGCGCCCAAATAAAAAAAAAAAAATCTCAACTTTTTCATCCAAGTTTGGGGCTAATACTGACAATTTAAAGAAAATTTGCATAATCAATTTTACAAACATAAATTAGCCAATTGAACATAAAAAATAGCTCTTTGTCTCTCTAGCTCTGGCGATTGATGAGAGATTCCGGCTTCTAGTTCTCCTTTGCGATTTCTACTATTGATCTTGCCCTAATTTTTTGCTATCTGTTTTGGATCTCGATTCTCTTTGTCTTGGGGGCTTCGGCCTTAGGTCGCTCTCTTCTTCGTATGGAGATGGGTTTGCCCTCTTATATTCCTGATGCTTGGGGTGCTCCGCCCTTAGGATCCAACGCTCCGTCGAAAGGTTTGTTGGTTGATGGTAAATCTTGGTCTTCTTCTAGATCATTTTGTGATGTCTTACCGGGATCTTCATCCACGCATAACCCTAGTTTTTTTTTTACTAAATCGACGGTGAAAGGCGTTTCAGTGATTTTGATGTCCGATGATTATATTATTAAACTCACTTCTCCTTTTTAGTTCACTCTTGTTAGTAAATTTACTGTTCGCAGACCTAATCTAGATGCCATTCAAAAATTTTTTGGGAAGCTCAAGTTATATGGTAATTTTTTTGTTGGTATGCTTGGCGCAAGGCATGTTTCTATTTAGCTTTCAAACAATCTTGATTAAGTAGGATTTTCGCTAGAAGGTCTTATTATATCCTTAAATGTCGAATGAGGTTACTTAAATGGACTCCTTTTTTGATGTTAAGGAAGAATCTCCCATATGGATATCCTTTCTGAACTTCGTTTACATTTTTTAATGCTCATGTGTTACATGCATTAGGTTTGATTTTTTGTAGGCAGCTTCAAACCGATCATGCTACAACTTCCTGTTCCAGGCCGTCTGTAGCTAGGATATTGGTTGAACTTGACATAACTAAGAAACATCCGAAAGATGTTTGGATTGGTTCTAAAAATGCCAGGTATTTACAAAAAGTTGAGTTTGAAAATGTTCATGAATTTAGTTTACATTGTAAAATTCATGGGCATGCAGTTACCGATTGCTTTGTGGCCCCCCAACTTAGAAAAAATGTTAACACCTCAAAAACTTTGGTTGAACCCGTCATGGGTGAACAAGTTATGATTGATGGTCCTTATTTTTCTAAGGATAAAGAACCTATTATCCATGTTGAGGAACCCAAACCTTGTGAAGATGACATAGATGTTGATTCTCTAGATTCTTCCATAAGGAATCAAGGTGCTTTGAATAAGATTAATGATAAGGGAGAGGATCAGGATGTTGTGAATGTCAATGAGATTGATGTTGGAGATAAAATGAAGGAAGTTTTAGATACTTTGAACCTGGAAGTTAACTAAGAAAGGGCACTGATAAATAATGTGAATCCCATAGTGGAGAATTTTGAAAATTAGGGCGGCACTAACCTAGCTAAGGAGGATAATTATGAAAGTGGAAGTGAAAGAAATACTATAAAACATACTTTTGGCAACAAGGAAAGGAAAGATGATTTGGAGGAAGGTGAAGTGGATTCTATTGAAATTTGGATTCCTATGGAAGAACTTAAGGATTCGTCCAAATCTATGTCACCTCCCAATGGTAGGAAAATTTTTTTGAAGAAGGAAATAACTCTCATTCCAAAGAGAAAGGTAGGAATAAAATAGCCAATTTGAGCAACACCCCTACGGTCACTAGAGCTTCTAATCAGTCTTTCAATGGTTAAAGCTCTCTTATGGAATATTAGGGGTGTGGGTGGTTCTCTTTCTAAGGATAGAGTGAATAATCTTTGTAGGATTCATGGCATTCATTTACTTGTTTTAATTGAACCTTTAATTGTTGCTACTAAGTTGGATTTGGTTAGGGTTAACTTGGGTTTTGATTTCTCTTTTGACAATTGTACTAATAAAATTTGGATTTTCTGAATGCATTCTATTTCTTTAGATGTTATCATGGACTTACCCCAAGTGATTCACACTAATTTTATTTTGAATCAAGTTTCATGTTTTGCTTCTTTCGTTTATGCTTCGTGTTCTAGAGTTGGGAGGAATATTCTTTGGGGTAAACTTTATGATTTCTCTTCTTCTGTTAATGCTCCTTGGCATGTGGGTGGTGACTTTAATTGTATCACCAATGTTGCTGAACGGGCTGGAGGTAAACCTCTGAATTTTTATACTATGGAGCATTTTAATGATACAATAAGAAATTGTAATTTACATGATATTGATTTTTCTGATAATAGTTTTATTTGGAACAAGGGCACTATGTGGCAAAGATTAGATCGCATTCTTTTCAATAATTTTTGGATAAATAATTTTTCCAATACTAATATTACTCATCTTAGTCGTACTTTATCAGATTACTCCCCTCTTTTATTAAGTATTAGTAATACCAATGGTAACAATTTTCTCCCTTTAGGTTTCAAAATATGTGGCTTCTTGTTGATAATTTTTATCAGACTGTGAAAGATAATTGGGAGGCTCCTCTTTTCCCAACTGATAATGTGTATGGGATGACTAGGTTCTAGTTTAAACTTAAAAGGCTCAAACAAAAGCTTTCTTGGTGGAATAAATATATTTTTTAAAAAAATTTTCTAGTATCTTGAAGGCTGAAGAAGATGTGGATAATGCCGAAATGGCTTATATGCATGTTTCCTCTATTGAAACCAAGACTAAGTTCAACTAAAAAAAAATAAGTTCAACTATATTGAAACCAAGACTTATTTGTTCAAATTGCAGGAAATGGAAGAAGCCTATTGGAGACAAAAGGCATCTTCAAAATTTCTTGTGAAAGGTGATCGTAACATGTCCTACTTTCATAATATTGTTAATAATAATAATAAGATTAGTTGGCATATTCATAAGATGACTATGTTTGATGGTAATGATATTGAGGACCCTAATTTGATAGCTTCGTCGGGTACTGAGTATTTCTTTAAAACCTTTAATTCAAATTTTACTCCCAATCTTGATACTGATTACTCTTTTATTCCTTTTCTTGTTTCTGAGGAGGATAATGTTTTGCTCACTAACCCTCCTTCTGAAGAGGAGATTTGGAGTAACTTAAATAGCATGAATATTGATTATGTTGCTGGGCCTGGCAGTTTTACTAATAAAATTTTTCAGAAATCTTGGAATATTATTAAGAAGGATCTTGTTAATGTTGTTGTGAATTTTTTTAGTGGTAATCCTTACCCTATTTTTTTACTGCTACTTCTATTGCTTGAATTCCTAAGTCTCAGAATATTAATTTTTGGAATGATTATAGGCCAATTAGCTTATGTTCCTTTTTCAACAAACTTATTACTAAAATTTTAATGAGAAGACTTACTTTAATCTCCCTAATATTATTTCTTTGGAACAGTCTGGTTTTGTTTAAGGCAGATCTATATTCGAAAATATTTTACTTGGGCAAGATTTAGTTCATGATTTGGATAAGAAGGTGGTTGGTGGTAATATTATTTTTAAAATGGATATAACCAAAGCTTATGATAAATCTCAATTGGGAATTTCTCTATATCATTTTAAAGTTATTTGGCTTTAATTCTCAATTCATTAGTTTGATTAAGAATAATATTGAATTTTTTTACTTCTTGGTTATCATTAATGGTAAATCCCATGTGTTTTTTTTCAGTCTTCGCATGGTCTTAGGCAAGGAGTTCCTTTATCTCCTATTCTTTTCATTATTGCTATGAAATTTTTATCTCGTGGTCTTAATCATCTTTTCAGAATAAATCCTAAATTGAATTTTAGGACCACTGGTGGTTTGCCTTTGACCCATTTGGGCTTTGTGGACGACTTCATTATATTTTCTAATGATTCTATAAAAATGGTTCAAATTATGTTCAACTTTCTTGAGATTTTTCAGAAAACTAGTGGTTTAACTTTCAACAATTCTAAGAGTTCTTTTATTCTTGCTAAGTCGATTTATTCTACTCATATTCATAGTATTGAAAGAAAAATTGGTTTAAATAAGAGGATCATTCCTCTTAAATATCTGGGTACTCCTCTTTACAAAGGTAGGAAATGATCGTATTTATTTGATGATATATTCTCTACTATCCATAATAAATTTACTTCTTGGGCCTTCAAATTTTTATCTCATGGTGGTAGACTTATTCTCATTAAACATGTTCTTTGTTCTATCCATATTTATATGCTCCACAGTTTATGTATGACTTTAAATGTTTGTAAGAGGATGGAGGTTTTGTTTAATAAATTTCTTTGGGGCTCCAAGGAAGGTACTCACTCTATTATTTGGGGCTCTTGGAAGAATTGCTCTAGAGTTATGGATGAGGGCAAACATGGTTTTAAAATGTTTACGGATATGGTCAGGACCTTTAATCAGAAATTGTGGTATGGTTTTAGAGATAAAAATGTCTATGGGCTAAGTTTATGGTTTCTAAATATTGTGGTGTGAAGCATCCTTTAAATTGTGTTTTTTAAAAAGGTGATTCTCCTAACTAGAAAAGATTAGGCAACATTAAATGGGAAGCTGAGGAGTTTATTCAATGGGGTTTAGGAGTTGGTGATATTTATTTTTGGCAAGATAAATGGTTGGGTATTTTTTCGATTGATAATCTTTTATATACTCATTATATTTATTCTTGTAAAGTTAAGGATTTTTTTAGTAATGAGAGTTGGAACATTGATTTAGTCTCTACTTTGGTGCCTGAATTTATTATCAATTTAATTCTCAAGATTTTGATTTAATTGGAGAATGAATATTGCATTTTGTTCAATCGTTCCAATGATGGTTTGGAATTTGATTAGACAATTTCTGTCTAGAAATTTTCTTAATGTTGCTTTCTAGCAGGCTAGTATTCCTCCTTCTTACTCATTTTTGATTTGGAGGATTTTGCTTAATTATATTCCCGTGGATTCTATTCTTCTTAGGAAAGGTTTATACATTGTTTCCAAATGTCAATGCTGCTATCACATTGCAATTTTCAATCATGTGTTTTTTCATGGTCCTATTGTGATGAAAGTTTGGATTCATTTTGACAATTTATTCAATGTGTTCTCTACTTTTCAGTTAAATTCTATTACTGATGTTTTCAATGAATGGTTTAGTACTGCTAAAGGACACATTTGTAATATTCTTCCTGTCATGATTTGTTGGTTTATTTGGAGCAGTAGAAATGCTTCTAAACACGAGAACATCAAAATGGATGCTTGCACTATTATCTCCTAAATTAAGAATTAAATTTATCACCTTTTTGTTGCGAAGCTTTTAAAGGTTGATTCTTTCAAAGGTTATGATCACCTTGCTAGTGAGTTTGGGTTGAATTTTCTCTCTTTTACTGTTAGCTGTAACAATAGGGTTATTTACTGGACTAAACCTGAGGTGTGGTGTTTTAAACTCAATACTAATGGTGCTAGAAATAATACTAAAGCAAGTTGTGATGGTACTATTCGGGATTCCAATGGTGTTGTCATTATGGCCTTTGCGGATCCTTCTAATGCTAATACGATGATTCAAGTTGAGCTCGAAAGCCTCTTGTTTGGGATTCAACTTAGTAATTCTCTTGGCATCACTAATTTATGGATTGAAGTGGATTCTCTGCTCATAATCAATTATGTCAATGGTAATTCCTCTACCAATTAGATTAATTTTTATAGGCTCAGAGATATTAAACATTGCCTTTCTCTCATATCCTTTAAAATTTCTCATATTTTAAGAGAAGGGAATGCGATTTCCAACTCTCTTGCTACATGGGGTTGCAATTTTGATAATTTTGTGGAGTATGATGAGCATACTCTTCCTAAAGAGGCTAAAGGGCTTGCTAGATTAGACCGTATGGGTCTTCCTTATATTCATTTTCATTAGCTAGTTTGATGTTTTTGGTTTGTTGGTTTTTTGCTCAGTTTGCAAGCCTTGTGTTGTCACGTTTTCTCTTATTAATTTCATGGTTTATTTTTTTTAGTTATTGTTGGCTGGCTGGGTGCTGTTGGTTGGATTTTCATGAGCTTAGTGTGATTCTCTTGGGTGAGACTAGCACCATGCATCCAAATTCTGTGTTTATTTATGCTTTCAAGATCACTGCTTTCATTACTCTCTATAGCTATTATGCCTACCTGGACGCTCTTGAATTCCTTCATGAGGATTGTCTCAAGTGTCATTCTGATTTTTACCTAGGTTACCGCTTATTTGCTTTGGCTAGCCTTTATAAATGGACTTTTATTTGGGTTAATGGGGATTTGATTACCCTTTAATATACCAGTTTGGGTGTTAAGCATCAAGCTTTAATTATTATCAGTTGGACTGATTTTCTGTTGTTTCCTAGGTGTTTAGTTGTTCTGCATTTTGGGTTTCTTGCTAGTGCGGGTATTCCTCACAACAACTACCATCTTTCCTTAGGTAATTGGACCAGATGTTGGCTACTGTTGATTCATGGGTGTTTATTTAATTTGATTTCTGGTTTTTTGCTAGTGCGGGTTTCATTCACAAGAGCTATTACCATACCTTTAATATTTGGACCGATTGTTGCCTAGTGATTTGGACCGGCTGCTGGTTGCTGATTCATCCCAGGAGTATGATACATTTTGGCTATTATGCTGCTGTTTTTGTTACTATCCATATTAACAATTCTCCTATCATTGGTTTTAATCTTAAAGAATTTCCTTTCTCCTATTCCAGCCCTTGGAATGGAATCTATGCTTACCTGATTAACTTATCTTGCTTTTGGTCTACTACTAATATGTGTTATTTCAAGAATTGTATTGTTTTTTTGGATCAAACTGTGGGTACTGTCTTGCAAGGTTATATCAATAAATGTATCCTTTTCAGTCTAATTTTGATTTATTATATATTTGCTTCATTATTGTCATCCTCTTGTTTCCTTTGTAGTATGCTGTTTTTGCAGATCAAAGGGATTGAGGATTTTGAGTTTTTTGTTGGAAGAAGGAACCGAAAGTATTTCAATTTTCTTCCTTTTTTGGGTCCTGGTTCTTACAGGCCTAGAATGTTCTTAGGCTATTTTGTATTTTGTAGTACAGGGGACCATTGTCTCATAGGTTTATTTTTGAATTTTTTTGTAGCGCTTTCGAGCAATAGTGAACTGAAGGTCCTCTTTAAGGACCTTGTAGTAATTTTTCTAATTAAAACGCAAGCCCCTTTTAGGGTTTCCCCTTAAAACAAATTGCATAGAATTTATTATTCTAAAAATGTAAAATTTTAAATCTAAAATTATTGCCTTATGTTCTTGGTTTTTTTTCAAAATGTTTTGAATCCTAAATATCATACAAAATATTCTGTATTATCCTTAAAGGTTAATCCTACATGCCATTCCTCCCACACACACAAATCTTCCCCTATTGATAAGTCATGTACAACCTAAAAAAAGTGAACTTAATACATGGTATGGACTGAATTTTCATAAAATATTTCCTCTTATAATTCAAAAGGCATGAATTCCCACCAAGTCCTCTATAAAAAAACTCAACCATTGAATTACACTTACACAAACAACTCTTCCACTATCAAAACCCTATATAACTGTTATAACATTTGAACTTGGACTAGCTGGTACAAGTCATGCGAACAAGTGCCCCTTTTCTTCTCTCATGATCATGATGAGTTTTTGTACTCAAGTAGGTAGCCTCAAATTTCTCCTTCACATGCATGTCGGTCGAGCAACCTCCCCAGCCATGACAACCTTTCTCTCGCTACTTCAAGCAAAAAAGAACCAAGGGCATTAAATTCCCTTCTCCTTCTTATAGCAACTGCCAAATCAGCCCATATGCTTCCTCTTTATTTCTCTCTCGCAAGTAGCAATCATCATTAGCAAAGAATCTCTCTCCATCTTCTTCGTCTTTGAATGAGGTTGAGTTTTCCTTTTTCGTCTCCCTTGTCCACTGAGATTATTCAACAAGAGTAAGTTATTATTATTATTAATTTATTTGAGTGTTTAGATTTGGTTGGGTAGTGTTAGATCTTACTTGATTATACTTATATGATGCGGTATTTTTTTTCGTGATCATAGGTTCTCATTCTAGGTTGAAATTTAACTTATAGAATCAATATTATTTTTAGATGTTTTCAATTTCATTGTTTATGGCATGCATGCTGTAGGTTTGATCATTAATATTCAATGTATATTTATGTTCTGAGTTATATAAGCTTTATGTTTCAATCATGTTATTCTATTAGTGTTATCCTGAATATTAAATTAGGATTATGTTTTTTTGTAGGAATGCCATTTGGTGTAGTAGAGCAGGCCGAAATCGAAGTGGGATTTTGTGTCAATCGCTATAAGTAACTGCTATTTATTATTGAATAAACATAAACTTCTTTGTTAGAGGCATAATTTGTGCTATTTGTATCAGACTATTTGAATTATTGATTAGACCACTAGTTCTAACATCATTGTGAAATTTATTAATTATTTTCCAACACTTCTAAAGATCTTTTCATGCTCATATGAATTAACATGTTTCATGAATAGATTATTCCTGATTTATTGCTATCCAATTTTATGTATATCATTTTTTATATTTTCAAGCATATTCTCTGATTAAAGGTAATAAATGTTATATTTCCAAATCATATCTTATTATAAACGAACAAATGCTATATCGAAACTATAAAACCTATTGAAAACTGTTTATGAAAATTTTTGGAAACTCATATGTTTGAGAGCATTGAAATGTACATCTTGGCATGCACCTATTTGATATTGGCTAGTCGAGCGAATGCACCCTTAGAGTGATGACTCTATAGGAAATCGGTGGATTTCTAGGGTTTATGTTTACCTTCCCAGTGATGGATGTATGATAAATCGATCATAACTATATGCATATGAATGTGCAAATATATAAGTGGATATGGATTGAAATTAATTGGGAATGACTGATAAGCTATTTTGAGCTATGATGATACCTAGTCTATATGCATTTATATGTATTAAAATAATTTGGCATTAATAGTAGTTTGGCATATACACTTACATCACTAGTATACTAGAGTCCGTTGTACGAAATATGGGACGTGTCATTGTTATTTTGATATAGTGATTATATGTTATTGCACTCATATTTTAGTTATTCAAGTTGCATGCCCCATTTCTTTGCTTCTTATACTTTGGTAGATTGAGTTACTTGCTAAGTTTCATTTATAAAATTTGCCTGTTGTCTCTTTTCACAATAGGTCATGCAAGTTTTGGTGTATATATATATATATATAACTTTATGTGTTGGATTATTTTTTCCCTGTTATTTATTCTAGTTAGATTTCTTTGGCTTGTATTAGTACTGTTGTTTTGGAAAATGTTTTTTGAATTCCTATTATTAAAATGAATATTAAGTTTTCTTTCATTATTTATTCTGATATAATAAGTTATGTTATTGGTTTATGCACATTCTCTTTTGTGAGTACAAATCAAATATTTCTATCCCTTCATTTCATCCTGTATTATTGAGGTGTACCATCTTTCCGAACCGAGATATGACAACTGCTACAATAACCAGACATTAACAACCTCCATAAAAACATACAGCATGCTCAACGATGCATAAAGATACAAGCAGACCAGCATGATCATGAACTTGAATTCCAAGTGAGAAATTAGGTCACAGTCAAGTTTCAGTTTTATCACCCAACTCTGGTTATAATTGAACAAGATTTCAAACTTCACAAAAGATATTATAATATTGTCTAGTTTGGGAACATATTGGTGTCATTGCTTACAAGCTTAAATCATGGCCGCATTTTTGCATCGGACCAATATCTTCAAGCAACCCATGACCTTTATCTCCCAAAAATTATACTAAGGAGGAAACAGCAGTGGCAACACCTGGTGCAATGGATGGTAATGTCACCGGTCGAAGCAACATGGATCATAGAAGAAGAGATTACTGACAATTAGGCTTCGTTTAGGCCGGCTTTTTTTCTACTTCTTAAAGCAACTTTTTAGTACAAACATTTTTAATTTTGTATTAGAAAACTGTTTTAAGAAGCAGAAAGAAAGCTGTCCCAAACGAAGTCTTAGTCTCACCTCAAACATCATTTGGGACGGCTTTTTTATTGTTTCTTAAAATAGTTTTTTAGTTTAAAAATTTAAAATTTTGAATTAAAAAGTTACTTTAAGAAGCAATAAGAAAGCTGTCCCAAACGAAGCCTCAGTCTTGAGGACAAGACAGTTGGAAAGGAGAGGGATTGATATTGCCTAAAAGTACAAGGACACCCATGGCGATAATGCAAATCTACTTCAGGACTCAAAGACTACCACTTAGAGAGAAATTCGTTGATGGGTGCGACGCCGGAGCTGAGACGTTAATTGTATTAAACTTCAGGCTATATTAAGTCCATTTGGTAGTTATAGGGCTATAGAGGTGTATGCTTTCTTATTTTGTATGTAGCCTATTATGATGATTCCTTTTTGTTGTCGCTATTTGCTTTAGCGTCCAAATTATCATTTTTAGAGACCAATTTTGTTGGTCTCTATTGACCCATTTTCTTATAGTGTAATGACTGATAAAATAGAAAGAATATTGCTCTAATTCATGATTTGGATATGTAGTAGCCATTTTCTTTAATCAATAGGCCCTGTTCCTTTCACAAAGAAAAGTGACTAGAAAGTTTTCCATCTATTCACATGATATATTTTGCCATGAAAAATGCCAAAATATATAGCTCATGATTTTAAGTTTGGTTAGGTTAAGTGAATTTGACACAAATTGAGTTGAAATTATTTGATATTTTTGATATCATATGATTTTGATAATTTGGCCAAACATGAACAATTTCAATTGGACAATTAAATTTAGGGCCAAAAAATTCACGCATTTCTCATTCAATTCAATCTCTCAAGTAATTATCAAAATTTAATTAGAGTTCGATCTTTAATATTTCATGTGTATTTTAACTTCAACCTCAATTAGATAATTATCTTTATTTCATATCATGATTATATTTGTTCTATTCTTTTATGAAAAAAAAAACCTTACTCACAATCAAAATAAAAACTATTAAGGAAATTTTAATAATAAAAAGTAACCTTAGGCATTAGCTTCTATGCAGATGTACTTAAGTAATATTTGTCATATATATGAGAGTGGAAGCTAGCAATCTTTATCAAGTGAATATAACTTTAACTATTAAAGAAAATAGTGACGCCTTATTATAATTTATTTAATCCTTCTAAAAGTACTTTCAACTATACCGTTTTCCTTAATAGCTTTTTTTTTTTTTTTGTTGAAAGATGCATGAAGCATTGAAATTAAAGAGAAATTATTACAAACTAATACCAAGGCAATCCTCACAAAGAATAAGGAAGCCTTTATTTAGAAGAAATTTAAGCATAAGAAAAAAATTCAGAAAAAAGAAACTATCATAATGAAAATAAGGTTCTCTACTTATCATTTTAAACTAATTGTGATGGAGGGGATACCAAGAAATAATCAACAACCTAAAAGGTTGATTAGTATCTTAGAATTCCCGATTTAGTAGAAAATAAAAAATAGAGAGATACTTATATTCCACTAATCTAGAATTTCTTTCCAAATTCCAACTTTTGCTTAAATTAAAACTAGAAAATAAAAAAGAGCTAAACAAATAACATAACAAAAGAGCATAATAAGCCTCTAGAAAATCCATTGTCATCTTCATGTGTATAGCAGTTCGGTTAATCTTCTTCTCCAATTTGTTTTCCCAATCTCCAAACCAGCCATTTATATCTTCAAATGAAACCATATTAAGATTGAAATGAAGAAATGGACTTAACCATACCAACCTTCCTACCTCTTAGGCTGCCTTTTATCGGGCCAAATACATTCACATCTTTATAGAATTTTTTCTTCTGATTTACTGATTTGGAAGAAATAAAAAACTTACCATCCTCATCCATGGTTTCATTGATTTTCACCTTGTGTTCCTTTGCCATAGGAGTGATAGAACTTTGAAGTCCATCCACTACTTTCATGTTCTTCTCCTTTTCTTTGCACTTGACATGATCAACCAGATAAATTTCCACAATCTCATAATTTGTATGTTTGTTTCCAGCAGTCCCCATCCCAATATCCTCAGTTTTATATGTTTCCACTTGTTCCAGAGAGTTTGAACAACACTTTAGTTTTTCTGCCATTCCAGTAATCTCAGCACCTTGATCTATTTCTCCCTCTTCGAGTCTTTCCGGTTCAACACTCACCGAATCAGCAACTGTTCTTTTATCTTTTTTTATCGAAATTTGAAGATCTGTTTCCAAACTATGTTCTTTGGCTGGTAGCTCATGATTTTCAGCATCCATCCTTACCAATTATTCAGCAAAAACCTAGGAAAGTAATCTAAATTTGTTTCCTGACTGCTCAATCACCGGTATCAAGCTATCTCCAGTAGTTTTCTTCTCAGCTACACCCTGAAATATCTGTTTTTGAAATCTCATATTCCTCTTGAACTTCACATGGTTCCAAGGACCATGAGAGTTGTGTGGATTCTCTTTATCCAATTTGTCCTTCAATTTCATATCTCCAAATGTTTTTGAATTCACCACATTGATTCCCTCATTTAAACTTTCATTGTCACTTCTTTATCAATAATCATACATGCCTCCTTTTTGTGTCCAATTTTGCCACAATTGAAACAAAATGTGGAAATCTTTTCATATTCAATATTTTGAAAAAATTTCCCATCTAACCCTTTAATCCATACTCCATGAGATAATTTAGAGTCTAGATTAATATGTACACAAGCTCTAGAAAATTCACGCCTTCCCCATTTGAACATTTTCCCATCCAACAATAAGGGAATTCTTATTTTTGTGACAATTTTGGTAACATTAGTCTCATCCCAACAATGCAAAGGCAGATGAGGTAAATGAATCAAATTGGAGATGTTAGCCCTTTTAATGACGTAGGGGAAAATTAGGGTGTCCATCTATCCATACCTACAATGTGCCCTCCCACATACCATGGACCACCATTCAATACCTCTTCCATTGTTTGATAAGAATGAAATGAACACAATATCCATTCAACTCCCAACGAGGTAATATGAAATTTCCCAAACTTATCCCATTGTCTCCTTAATTCAATGCTACAAAGAGAAAATGAGATTTTTTTACCAAATACCTTCACAACAAAAGATTTGTCCAGTAATTTAATATTTTCAGCAACTTTAACCAAGTCCAGTTTTACCACCACCGAGACATTTCTGCCTACCACCTCTGGCTGTATTGGCTTTGCTACAATATAATGAATTCTGGACCATACATTTACTGAATTTAAATTTTCAATATTCAGTAATCTGTCTTGGTCCTATGCTATTTTATTTCCAGCACCCGAAATCAGACATCCAACTTCTTTATTTTTCATCAAATTCAAATTCAGAAGCTCATGATTTTTCGCTTCAATACTAGGTAAATTTGAAAATCAGTTTACCTTCAATTTGCAACCAATGGAGGATGAAGCCTCCAAATCATTAGCCGCTCCAGTCATCCAATTCTTCACTGGGGAGAAAGGGATCGCCGTCTTATTATTGTTCAAACTTTCAAGAATTTCCTTGCCTTTTCCCAGCACCGGCACCAGATTTTGTTTGGGAAGAGAACGACCTTCATTGATAACCAAAGATCTATTTTTGATCGCCAAATCTTGGTTCTAGTCGTGACTACCATTGGATCCGAAAATGGGATACCTGGTAGAAAGGAATTTTGAGGTATTCCGGTCATCAGGGTATGATGACCGGCAACCCACCCTCCGCCATTCTTCAACCGGAACCAGAGAATTAGGATCAGAAAATTTGAAATCCTCTCACTAGAATTTGGGAGCTTCACTAAACCAACTTATGATGGTACCTCTTAAAATATAGATAGTCACAACAATATTGTTCTAAGTATTTAGGTATTTACTGAGATTTACATCAACAAATGTCTATAATTTCAAACCAATTCTTTCAAACTTCAGTGGGTCATGTAACTTTCAAGTAGCATATTTTTAACTTCATATCCTTCCTTTTATGGTTTAACATATGTAAACTAATTGCTTTCATTGCATGTGTAATATCAGATCATTTGCAAAACATTGCATATATCAAATCGCAAATTATTGATGTATGGGATAATTTGGCCATGTGTTCATTTTAACTTTTAGCATAAGTTATTAGATAATTAGTGTACTAACAATATTTTCCTTTACATATTGAACTAATTTAACACTATTTTAATATATTATGATTATGAAAGAGTGATTGAACATCTAACATTATTATGATATATTCTTTTATTAATCATCTCATTATGATGTCAAACTCTTTTGACAAATGTTACTTTAGATTATTGATATTTTAAATTCCAATCTTTGTAATTAATATGTTGTTTATACAACTATCAAAATAATACAAATTAATGTTATTTCCTTAACATAATAGTAGTGATTGGTGTTATATCTATAGAGGTTAGTTATTTGGATCAATCAATTAAATTTTTGGTACCATTGATCAGATTATTATTTCAATCTATAAAGGCTTTTATTTAGCATGTACAAGAGATATTCATCTTGATGTTCAATAAAACTTTTGAGCTCATCATGTTGATGTCTTGTCAAGACCAACATGCAGGAAACATGTCTCAATAACCATTTGTTTAAGGTATAGCCATATAGATATTTTAATTCTATAATAAGAATTTCATGTTTACCATTGTCTAACTATTTATTAGGCTTTTATTCTAAATAAAAGTTTAGAATAGCTTGAATTTATTTTTAATAAAGAAAATTAATACCTTCCGAATAATATCATCTAAGAAGGTAAGCTGGTGAAAGTTTTTGGCTAAAGAAGCAAATGAGCATAGATCCTAAAGGTTTGTAATTCATGCCAAACACTATTTACTTAAAATATAATCATCGCACATGATGGATTAACTAAGAAAGCTCATAATATTTAAAGGGTATTCATTTATTAGGAATATTTTATCTAATAATATGTGTAATAATTTATTATTGGATTTTCATTAAAAGAAGAATATAAGGATTCAATTAAGTCGAAAATCCATGTCTCTATTTGGCTATCTATGAGCACTAGAGCATCCTAAACAGACAAAAAAGGCCCAAATATAATTACATTCAAGTTGATTGGAAGTTCAGAACATCTTAGTGACCATTAATTATGTTTTGTAAATACAATTTTTACGGATAAAATAAGAGTAAAATTTTCTTAAGTCCAACCCGATAACATAGTTGACGAGTGAAAACAAGTAGGAAAATTTGGCAGTTAAACTTTCTAACATTTTTCATCTTGTAGCTTTAAAAGAAATAGCCGAAATTACCAGGCGATACAAAGTAATAGGGGAGGCTTGCTTTCTAGAAAATCTTCTTTGGTTCCTTTCTCGCCAAATAAAATATACCAAATAACAAACCATAGAAAAACTGAAGTTTTTATCATGAGATTTGTACCAGTGAACTTCATAAAAAAAATTAAAAAACTGTAAAAGAGTAGGTCTCAAAAGAAACGTCTCAACATCAGGCATCAAGATACGAAGAATCTGAAATGAGAAATCGCATTGGAAAAAAAGATGCGTAATACTTTCATTTTCCTCCTCAAACAAGGGGCAAGTGAGATTTATGAAAATGTTCCTTTTAGCCGGCACTTCCACAGATTTAAGGCCATCCAACACAGCCAGCCAAGCATATGATGAGTATTTTAAAGCAAACCGCTTGTGCCAAATATATTTATGCCAAGTAACTTTCAGAAAATTGGAAAAATAAAACATCTTAAAAGTTTTAAAAATGGGGACACCATCTCCCTTCTGAAAGTCACTAGGGAACTCATTGGTTAAGGCATCAGCTAGAACATCATCTTCCTAAGAAGAAGAAAAGTTCATGAGCGGTGGGAAGTAGGGGTGTTAAAATTTAACATGACCTAAAAAATTTCGGGTTTGGGTCAATCCTTTTGACATATGGGTCGTGTTCGGATTCAGTAATTCGACACGATTATAAGTTCGGGTCAGGTCCGGGTTGACCTGGAAATCCGAACACGACCCAGAAATTCACTTGCCCCGTCGCCTGCCAGTACGTCTACCTACTTGCGGCCTCAATCTCGTCAGGTCTGTTTCCGTTAGTTGTTGCAACAACAGAAGATGATACGGATTTGGCCGTCGCTTGCAGCTGCTGCATGCGACCTCAGTCCATCTCCGTCTTCGTCGCCTTTAGGTCCACGGATGAACCCGACGAAAAAGAGGGGTTTTAATTTCATATTTATTTAATTATAGAACATACAATGCCTATTTTTAATCATATTATTGAAAATGAATGACCTAATATGAATAATAAATAGATCTAAATTTATAATGTGAATTTTATATTTAATTTATAGTTGTAAATTATATTTAAGCATATAATATAAATTAGTTTAAATCTATAAGTTTATATGCGAACTAAGGCTTCATTTGTGACAACTAATTTTTCCTTACTTTCAAGAAATTTTTGTATGAAAAAATAACTTTATAAAGCAATAAGAAAATCATCCCAAATGCTTTTGGAATAAAATTTTTCGGTTTAAAAAAAAATAAAATAATCCCAAATGAAGAATAAATTTATATGAAATGTAAACAAATTAAAAGATTGAAGATGTTTAAATTTAAAATTATGCATGATCTTATTTGTATATAAAGTTTATTTATTTTTTAGCCATAAATTTGAATTATTGCACATTTTTTATATAATGACAATTAAGTCATTTAAATTTTTTTAAAATAATTTTAATATTAATTATGTCATAGAGTTCAATCCAATTATACTATTTAACCATGAATCTTCCTTTTTTTTTTTTCCGATTCATCATCCAATCCAACTTTTACAACATTGTTTGGGAGCACCTCACAAAATTTTTTTTAACTGAGTTAGAATATTCTAATCAATTTACATTAAATTAACTCTTCCACTAAAATTATTTTAAAATAAAGCTAATACATATAAAATTTATCCTCATTAAATTTGGGTTACAATATCCTACTTTAATTCTTTCCATTTTTTGCCAGACAGTTCATGTGGCAAATAGTCGGCGACCGAGGCATGTGCATCCAACAACCAATGTGACTGAAACAATTCAATTTGTTCTTGCATTTTTTTTGGACATTTATGCCGATTAAGGCAAACTCGCACACACATCTATACGCAACCTTCGAATCCAGGATCTCTTCGTTGATAGCCAATTTAAAGCTCTGAACCAACCGATCAAGATGAGCTGCATTTTACAAATTTATATTTTTATTTGCATTGACTACAAAAAAAGATATAAATATATTACGATGTAGCGATCATCTTTCATAAGTGAAATGGTAGATCATGAAATAATTTGATCACAAAAGCATAGGAAGATTGATGTGATAGACATATAATGATTTATGAACTCTTTTCAATAACCTATTTGATTAGTTTGGAAAAGCTTTTGGAAATTTTAGCCTTTTCATATAAGAATAGAACCCAATGAGAAAAAAGGAATCTGTTTTGGGCATTGTTGAAAGGTTATTGATGAATGAATTGTATGTGAAGAGAGAGTTAATGATTTATATGTGCGTCTCAAGATTGTACATTATATACAATTATTAGCAAGAAAAAGTGCTAAGACTGTCTAAAGGTGTTTGTTCAAAACTGTCTAATATTATTAACTGTCTAAAGGAGAAAGTATAATTGCTTATTATGATTAATGTTTTATTTGAGATGACTTTTTTACGGTTTCTTAAAACTATTTTTTTTGTACAAAAAATTTTTTTTGTACTAATAAATTGTTTTAAGAAGTAGTAAAAAAG
>NW_021319083.1:7142635-7153199 GCF_001605985.2 Dendrobium catenatum | reverse complement strand
CTCCATCAAGAAGCTTCATTTTGATATTTTAAATTTATGTTTTGCAGTCTGGATCATGTAATTAAATTTTTCACACAAAAATACTCCCCCATGGTTGGACGTTACGCCTACCTTAATATCATCTCTTGATTTCTTAATTATCCAAACATATTTAAATGATGTATGTATGCATAATTAGAATGAAAATGTAATGTCATTATTTGATATATAATAATTCAATTTAAAGAATTGGTTTTAGGGGGGAAATTGTTTATAAGCAGCTATTTCTTGAGATCGATTGAATTAACTATTATTTTATTCCTTCAGTTGAGTGTTTATTTATGGCTAATTTTAATTTTTAACTTTTCTTAATTATTTTATCGAATTTACGACCTCTCCTTTTCTTCAAAGTGCCCAACACCAATTCACTTGAACCCTTGCAGTAATTGTATTTCTAGTATGCATTACACCCAAAACAAAAAATAATAAATGTGTCTTCCTTATTACCAGCATTATAAAACCTCAACACTCCTTAATAACCCTAAAACTTCTTTAGAATATCATATCTAACCTTCATGTCTTCATAAGCCCCAAATCATCGACCATAAGCTCCATATCTTCACCCAAAATTCAAAGTACCTTAGCTTCAAATAGGCTCTTTCACCTTAAGAAATATAGCTCTTCAAATTCCCCTCACTCAAAAACCACCTTTAATATCAGCTGCATAATAAACCTCCCATACATAATAAGAAATAAATATCTTTAATCATTTCACTAACATGACTTCCTCTTTCTGCTATCCTAGAGATAACGATAATATTCTAAGATGCTCATAGTACATTGATTATTGTATTAAAAAATCCATGCATAATTATTAAGCACTATGTGCCAGACTAGAAATAAAAAAACCATTAGAACATGTTTGAACAATGCCATTATCAAAAGTTTAATACATGTGTAATATGACCCATACAATTAATGTTAGTTTTTGGTATTTTATATATTTCCTTTAGAAAGCACTTTACATATCCAATCACTACAAATCAATATCTACATATGCGTTTTATAGGATAGAGAACATATGAATGCATAACCATACAATTCTTCCTCAAATAATGAATACAATCATATTTGATGACAACACATAAACATATATGAGAAAGCATCATACCATAACAAAATTTTGCTGAAGACTTGAAAAATTTCAAAACTATAAAAAAACTATGTGCCTATAAACATATCACGAGCCAGCAGCGCGCGGGGTGTGTGTGTTATTATATATATATATATATATATTATATAAATATATATCATTAAAACTTAAATATATAATTAGCCTATCCCTAGAAGAGTACCTTGCCAATAAAGCTCAATTTTAATTTAAAATTCAAAGTTGTTAAAAAAAGTACACTTTCTCTTTAGTTTTATCCAATCTCTGCTCTCCCATCTACTCTTATCTCCAATAGCAGGTGGAGGAGAAAGGAATATGAAAAATTAATTTAAAGATTAAGCGGGTTAAAATGGCATTCATTTAAAACTTGCCTTATAGTAGTAGCATTTCAAGTTAGCACAACAAAATTGATACTTGCGAAAAATGCAATGCTTTTAAAATTAATAAAAACATGCATAAAATATATATGACTTCAGTAACAATTTTTTTCCATAATAAATGCCCTAGAAAACTTCAAAAAATATGAAAATTGCATAAAACAATATATCATATCATACCAAATATAGAATTCAACATGTCACGGCGAAGCGTTGCCAACATTAGTCATATGGATAATTAAGATCATACTTACAGCCATATGCCTACATTATATGATGAGAATAATTTTATTTTAATTGGTCATCAAAAAATAAGTTTTCGTGTGATCAAATTGAATCAATTTCAACTAATCTTAACTTGAACAAATACCTAAGTTGAGCTGGATCAAATTAATATTTATTTATTTATAAATTATTTATATAAATATATATATATATATATAGATATAATATATATATATAAATGAAACATTGATTTTATAATCAAGTGACCCCAAGCTAACTGGATTTGATTTAGGTATAACTCAAAGATTAGTAGTCGAGAATAAATAATTTCCTCTTCACTCTAATCATTTAACTCAATTTGAGGTGATTGGCCATAATCTTCAATCTTTGAGCGATATTTGCATATTTGACGTTAAAAAATCTCAATCGAAATAATAAACATTATATCAATTGAGAAGTTAATAATCTTTAATAGTATGTTATTTAATATTGATACGGCATCACAAAATTAGCTTGATCGGGCACGAATCTCGAGGCAAAAGCTAGTTGGAAACTTCAAAAATTAATTTTGGGAGTACCCAATCTCCGATTTCAGCAAGCTTATAGTCAAACTGAGCGTCTCGGAAATACAAATCCAACGACACCAAATTCGACCCAATCCGAGTCCAAATGGGTCCAAATCATGGATCCGAAGCGCTGTTGGAAGGTTCAAACCACTATTTGAGTTACCAAACGGACTCTGATTTTGACGAGCTTATACTCGAATCGAAGGGCTCGATGAGACGAATCCAACGAGCCCAAGATCACAGAATTCCGACATCACTAAGGCCTTCAAATGTCCAATGAACGGTGCATGATTGTAGGATTCAATATCGGCCGTCCATTTGACCACTCCCTATTCGCCCTTGATCTCACACCTATTTACGGACCATGCCACTCCAGAAAATCTATAAATAGAGCCCTCATTCTTCACAAGAGAGGATCCAAGCAAGAGAGAGAAGAAGAGAAGAGAAGGAAAAAAAGAAGGAAGAAGGTCCTCCTCGACCACCGCCGGACCACCGTCGGACCACCGCAGGAGCACCGCCGGACCACCGCAGGAGCACCACCGGACCACCGCAGGAACCTCGCCGGACCACCACCAGAGTTTTCATTGCACCACCGTCATAAGGCTCGACGTTCAGGCCCGATGCTAAGACCCAACGTACTGCTGAGGGCCCTTTGTTCTGCTCAAGGCCATACTGTCAACACCCAAACTTCCAAGTGACACTGGGTCTAACACCTGACTCCTATCGAATAGTTACTAATTGTAAATCTGATCGTCCTTAGAGGAGATTCAGTACTTTGTAACCGATTCAAAGTCTAGCGGAATCATTTTCAGCTGGGCTAGGCCTCGTGGTTTTTCCCCTTTTCAAGGATTTTCCACGTAAAAAATCTTGATTTCTCTGTGTGTGAGCTAGTTATTCGTACAACGCTAAGACGTAGAATTAAAATCTCTATCGCCGCGTATTTTCTAGCCCACAACAGTTGGCGCCGTCTATGAGAAAGCCAATCCCACTATACTAAGTAATCCTCCAATGGTCAACAGGCGTAGCTATCACATCATGGGAACCTCCCGCTCTAATTCACACCAATCCAGGAATCAGTCCCTGAATCAAGGATGATAGGCATCTGCCTCCTTTCACCCCGGTAGCCGACACCCTGCAGGAGAAGGAACTTCAGGGCCATCCTTAGAAGAGCGTATCCGAAAAATGGAGGAATCTCAGAATGAGATCCTTCAACTCTTATGGGGAGCTCGAGGACCAGCACCGGTACCCCAAGAAGATACTCTTCTCCCTCGAGACCAGTCAGGATTCGAAGACATTCTTCACGTCGAAGTCCCCCTTCCTCTGCCAAGGATGCGCCCTCCTACACATCCAGAGAATGAGCTTGCTGACACAGCAAGCTCTACCCATCCTTCGCGCACAGGCCATCGGCAGCATATGCCACCGGACGTCCCCGAGGACTTGGATCAACAGCACATCACTGAACTCCCCCGCAATACTCTACGGTATGAGTTGCGGAGGCTAGTCCGAGAGGAGTTCCCCACAGGGGGTAGAAGATAGTCCCTTCACCAACGGGGCATTCAAGAGTCATCACCTTTTACCAAAGCTGTCCTCCGATACCCCATTCTGACAAGATTCAAACTCCCGAATATTGATTCTTATGATGGGACTTCAGACCCCTACGAGCATATCGACCACTACCGCACTATTATGCATATCCAACAGAACATAGACGCTTTGCTCTGTCAAGTTTTTCCTGCCACCCTTAAAGGGCAAGCCCAGACATGGTTCTACTCACTGCCCCCGGGTCTATTCCACTATTTGTTAAATTGGCTAAATTATTCGTCGAACAATTTGCGCAAACCGGAGAATGATCAAAGACTCCTCCCACCTTTCAGGGATACGTCAGAACGAGGGTGAATCTCTTAAAGACTACTTTCAAAGTTTTTCTACGAAGGCTCGGCAAATTCCAGGGGTAGATCCCGAATTGCTTAGAGGTATATTTCTTGGAGGGCTTTGCCCGGGCCCCCTCTACTCGGCACTCATGCGAGAAACGGTCCATTCATATGCGGATTTAATCCATTGAGTAGAAGCCCAAATCACTGCCGAAGAAGCCATCAATGCTCATAGGAAGCAATTTGAGCAGACAATCGGGAAGCGTAAAAATCCCTTAGGGATAGAGAATCCCCCATCGCAAAGGAAGAAGCAAGGAAGCTACAATCTTCCTCCTCGGCCCTCACAGCCGCGACGAGAGCCTCGCCAAGAAAAGGAGTACACACCACTCAATACATCTCGAGAGAATGTATTGATGTCCGTCCGAGATTAGGAGAACATAAAATGGCCACACCCTTTAAAGCCCAACGTTGGAAACCAGGAGCAGTATTTCCACTTCCACCGCAGCCGTGGGCACACTACTGAAGCATGCAAGAAACTCAAAGAAGAAATTGAGAGACTGATCCGACAAGGATATCTCCGACAATTCATTAAGAATACACCAGCCCGAGAAGAAGTTGGTCCGACTGGGGGGCAGAATTAACAGAAAAGGCAGTCAATAAATAATCACCAAATAGTAGGAGAGATCGAAACTATTGCTGGAGACCCATCAACACCTTGTCAGGTTCTAATCGCAGAGAACAAGGAGCCACCAACAAAAAAGCCTCATGTCGATCACTCCATCACCTTCAAGGAGTCTGATCTAGAAGGCATAAAGACCCCTCATCAAGATCCACTAGTGATTAGCGCAGGAATCAGCGACCCATGCTACAATGTTAAAAGGATCTTGGTTGACAATGGAAGCTCGGTAGATGTTCTATTCTACTCCACTTTTCTTAGCATGGGCCTATCCAGAGAGAAACTCCAGCCTGCCGCCGGTTCACTGTACGGATTTGACAACCGACCTGTAAGAGTTGAAGGAACCATTACTCTCCCGGTCATACTTGGAGAATTCCCCCGTCAAGTTGAGCACCCCATTCTGTTCATTGTAGTGAAGTCCGAATCAGCCTACAATGCGATCTTTGGAAGGCCACTCCAAATAATTTTCAGGGCTCAAGTTTCCTACCCCATCGGGGATCGGAACAGTACGAGGAGATCAACAAGTAGCACAATCATGCTATCTTAGGCAGGCTCAACCACACTCATTAGTTACTCTAAGCATCGAGGACTTCAATCTTCAGAATGAAGATACCCCTCAAAGGGCCTCCCCTGTAGAAGATCTTACCTGTGTCTCTCTATCAGAAGAACATCCCTCGAGAACAGTACATATCGGATCACTCCTCTCAGATGCAGAGAAAAAAGAATACGTAGACTTCCTACGTACAAACCAAGATGTATTTGCGTGGAGTTCGGCTGATATGCCCGGCATCAATCCTGAAGTAATTATGCATTCCCTCAAGATCAACCCAGCATGTAAACCAGTGATTCAAAAGAAACGAAACTTTGCGCTAGAACGTCAGCTGGCAATCGAGCAGGAGGTTGATAAGCTTTTAAAAGCAAGATTTATAAGGGAGGTACACTATCCCTCTTGGTTGGCCAATGTCGTAATGGTTCGAAAGCAAGTGGAGCTCGGAGAATGTGTGTAGACTACACTGATCTCAATAAAGCCTGCCCCAAGGACCGTTTCCCGCTTCCCCGTATTGACCAACTAGTTGATGCCACCTCCGGACATCAAATACTAAGCTTCATGGATGCTTATTATGGATACAATCAAATACAAATGGATCCTGCTGACGAGGAGGCAACAGCTTTTCAAACATATAAAGGACAGTACTGCTACCTAGTAATGTCGTTGGGGCTCAAAAATACAGGGGCAACATACCAACGGCTGATGAATAAGGGTTTTAAGAATCTTATCGGGCGTACCATGGAAGTCTATGTAGATGACATGCTAGTAAAGAGTCTCGAGAAATCCCAGCATATCTCAGACTTGGAAGAATGTTTCTGCCACCTTCGATCTTACAACATGCACCTCAACCACTCCAAATATGCATTTGGGATTTTCTCAGGAAAATTTATGGGGTTCATGGTTACCCATTGAGGGATTGAGGCCAACCCTGAGATGATCAAGGCCCTAAGGGACATGCTACCCCCAAGAATATCAAAGAAGTTCAGAGATTGAACGGAAGGATTACAGTAATCTCTCGATTTCTGGCTAGACTAGGAGACAAATATTTGCCTTTCTTCAAGGTTCTCAGAGGCGCTCGGAGCTCAGGGTTCCAGTGGACCGATAAATGCCAAGAGGCTTTCGAACAACTCCGAGCTTACCTAGCCTCACCGCCACTACTCTCGAAACCAGTTCCAGGGGAAATGTTATATATGTATATGGTCGTCTCCTCCCAGGCTATAAGTTCGGTCTTGGTTCGGGTAGAGGATACGATTCAATGCCTAGTCTATTACATTAACAAGGTACTTTCAGAGACTGAGACACGTTATACATTGGCAGACAAAACAGTCTTAGCATTAGTCTTCTCAGCAAGAAAGTTACGACCTTATTTCCAAGCACACATGATCAGGGTTTATACAAACCTCCCATTGAAAAGTATTCTCCAACAACCCGAGGCATCTGAAAGATTGATCAAATGGTCAGTGGAGCTCGGGGAGTTCGATATACAATTCCTACCTAGACCCGACATCAAATCACAAGTGCTTGCTGATTTCGTGGTCGAATGCACTAGCCACACCTCTAGTGAATCACTTGATATGTCTCATTCCTCCTCCTGCTAGACATTATATGTCGACAGAGCTTCTAGGAGTTTTGGTGCTGGCGCTGGAATCTTATTAATCTCCCTGCAGAAAGCCACACTCGAATACGGGCTTAGACTGAAGTTCCCAGCAACAAACAACGTTGCTGAACATGAAGCTTTAATCGCTGGATTGAGATTGGGAATCGATTGCGAAGTCCAGGACTTAGTGGTTCATATTGATTCCCAGCTGGTTGCCTCTCAGGTAGAAGGGGAGTTTGATGCTCACAACCAATTATTGGCCCAATACTGTCAGATTGTTAAAATCTTATTGGCCCAAATAATGAAACATCAGATTGTCCATATCCTTCGAGAGCAGAATGCAAAGGCAGACTCTCTCTCAAAGCTGGCCACTTCTACGACAGGAGATGTTTTCAAAAGAAAGCACATTGAGGAGATCCATTTCCCTAGCGTACAAGGCCCATGGGTGATTCAATTAATAGATGAATCAAAGTAAGCTTCTTGGATCGACCCCATTCTCGCTCTCCTACAAGAAGGCTCTCTTCCTGAAGACCCAACAATGGCAGTACGACTTCGGAGGCAAGCATCAAACTTCACTATTATTAATGGAGAGTTATAAAAACGATCTTTCACAGGGCCATACCTCAAATGTCTTCCTCCTTCGGAGGCAAACTATGCACTTCGAGAAGTACATTCAGGCATCTGTGGAGAACATCTGGGTGGAAGAGCATTAGCCCAAAAGGTCCTGAGGCAAGGATTTTACTGGCCGACGATAAAACAGGATGCATTAGAGCTTGTACGAAAATGTAACAGTTGCCAGTTACATGCCAACCTCACTCATCTACCTGCCATAGAAATCTCGACATTACAGAGTCCCTGGCCTTTTGTCCAATGGGGGATTGACATAATAGGACCCTTTCCAATAGCCACGGGACAGCGAAAGTTCATCATATTGGCTGTCGACTATTTCACAAAGTGGGTAGAAGTAGAACCACTGGCAAAAATCACTGAAGCAAATGCCAAACAGTTTCTGTGGAAGAACATAATATGTTGCTTTGGCATTCCTGCAAAAGTTATCACTGATAACGGAACACAGTTCACCGGAAGGGTCTTGACCACATTTTGTAAAGATCTCCACATTCAACTAGTACATACGGCTGTGGCCCATCCTCAGAATAATGGACAGACAGAGGTCACTAATCGAACCATTTTAAGAGGATTGAAGACACGACTAGATAAGGCTGGGGGGCAATTGGCTGACGAACTCCCAAATGTCCTTTGGGCCTATCGTACTACAGTGAGGACTCCAACAGAAGAGACATCGTATAACCTCTGCTTTGGCACAGAGGCTGTCATTCCCGTCGACATTAAAGTCCCAAGTCACAGAGTACAAACATTTGAATCCAATACTAACGACCAAAAACTCAGGCACAACCTAGACCTCCTTCCAGAAGTAAGAGACAAGACGATGCTTAAGGTTGCTGCCTACCACCAGAGAGTTGCCCGTCACTATAATAGAAGGATGAAGCCACGACATATATCGGTAGGAGATCTGGTCCTACGCAGCATTGAGGATGCAGGCAAAGGCCCTCAACAAAATAAACTCTCCCCCGTCTGGGAAGGCATGTACCTAGTAGCAGCTGTGGTAAAGCTCAAAACTTTCAAATTAAAGGATGATGAAGGGAAGATGCTTCCTCGGACTTGGAATATTGACAATCTCTGTAAATACTATCAGTAGAGCGTGATGATGTCGCTTAGTGTTGTATGCTTTTAGTATTATGTATTTTCAGTACTGTGTGCATCATTAATTTTGAACGTTGTTTGTGATGTTTGTAGTTTCTCCCTCTCTTAAGCTGTCTTTGGGAGCTATGTTCTTTGTTTAAAAGCAGTAAAGACTTTGTTTCTTTGTCTTCCTCGAGAAAAATTATTTTGGGTTATAAACTTAAATATCTTTGATTCGAGCAGCACACAATTATTGTTATAGCTCAGTCATTACATGATCAATCCCAGGGGGATTCGGTCCGACCTCTTCCACACAGGTTAACGCCATCGAGCAGGGCTCTGGCACACAACCTCGGATAGGTCTTATATCCTTGGTTGATTCTCTCGACCTCTTCCACACATGTTAATGCCATCAAGCAGGGCTCTGGCACACAACCTCGAATAGCTCTTACATCCTTGGTGGATTCTCTCGACCTCTTCCACACAGGTTAACCTCATCGAGAATGACTCTGACATAAAACCTCAGATAGGTCCTACATCCTTAGTGGATTTTTCTAACTTCTTTCACACAGGTTGAAATCATCGAACAGGGCTCTAGCATGCAACCTCGAGGAGGTCACTCATCCTTGGTCGATCCTCCTAAACTCGTCCATACAAATTAGAATGTAAGTACCTTAAGCAAACATAAACAAAATTCACTCAAGTTGAATAAATGCACTAAAATATTTAAACCAGATAAAAATACATCAACAATCAAGTACATCAACAATCCACTACTAAATCAAAGTAAATATCACACATTAACACAAACAGGTACATCGCAAACACTAAAAAAGAAAAACCAATACAAACAGCAGAAATTAGAAATCCTGCTCAACATCTACAATCTCATCATCCACGTCAAGATCCAGGACCTTCCGAAGATCACTCTCTACCTCATCACCATCAGAACCTAAAGGAAAGTCATCTGAAGCCTGTCTAAGGGTCACCTCTTCGACTGAAACTCAGGTCTTTCGCTGCATCAGGTGAACCCCCTTAAAGAAGCCCCGAATAAATCCATCTTCAGTACACTGCTGCTCCAAACCCTTCACTTCAATGTCATAGATGTGATCTCGGGCCTCCTCAACGTGATCCTGAACGATAGTCTTGAAAGCTATGGATTTCTTGAAATCTTCAATAACTCTTGAAGGTTCTAAGCTAGACAAAGCGGCCTCCTTTTCAGCTATAAGAATCTGGGACTTCTTATCCTTTGCCTCAAGTGATGCTATCTTCTCTTCATAAGCCTTCTGATCCTTTAAAAGCCTGGTGATTGTCGCTTGAGCCTCCTCCAGATCTATTTGATGCCGATATGCCTGTCGATTTTGGAGAGATACGGAGTACATTGTATTGGCTAACTAAGTCCTGCACTCACTCAACTCTTCTTCAAGCACATTTATCTCCTTGACCTTCTGATCATAGTTTCTCTTGAACTCTCCCTAGAGATACTTGATCTTAACAAACTCACTGTTCTAGTCATTAATCTCGATCCCAAGACGTGATAGCTAAAATATAAAAAAGAAAAGTTTATTAGAAGTCACCTCAGAGGAAAATGAGATAAAAAATATTGGGAGATGTTACTCATCAAATTACTGGTCTTGTTGTGTCCGATGCATTGATGGCTCAAAACATCCTCAGGGATATGCAGCTTGGTTGGGGAAAAGCCAGGTAGGATTTTGTCAGTATTTGTTGCAGTCTCTTCAAACCTCTTCTTCTTCGAAACCTGAGGGTCTTCGCCTCTTGCCGGTCATTTGGGAGCCGCTTTTGAAGTAGGGGCAGGAGTGTGATGCCCCAAGATCTAACTTGGAAAGAATG
>NW_021319083.1:7108567-7137384 GCF_001605985.2 Dendrobium catenatum | reverse complement strand
TTTGTACGGGACGATATTTGTTCGTTAACTGGCACGATAGACAGTTATCGTCCTATTAAGAATCACACTTGGACACGAATAGGAACTGGCCAAAAGAAAATTTCTAAGTCCTATTCGCCGGACGAAATTAAAATTATCCGGAACGAGTTTGCTCTTATAAGATTTTTACTCGCGGAATCAAGAGCACTCTGACAAATAATATTGATCAATGCTAACGTAACGATATTGACTCACTGTTAAACATTTCCGTTCAGACGAAATTAAAATTATTCGTACTGGGACGATTTGTTCTCTGGAAATATTTTTCGTGCCAGACGAAAATAAATTCATCATACAGGATGATTTGCTCACAGTAAGATTTTCGTCCAGAAACGAAATTAAATTATCTGTCCACTGCTAGATAAGCCGTGGTCTCTTAAAAAGATTTTCGTGCCGGACGGATCAACATTTTCTCCTGCAATGATCCAATCGACTCTAGAAAGATTTTTTCTGCAGTTTTTAGAACCGACCTTGTAATATAACCGTTCGTACCGGGACGAACATAGTTGTACGGAACGAATCAGCTTGTAAGAAAACAGTTTCCTACACATATACAACAGGTTCTGTTGTCGGGAATGAGCTTTATCAGTAAAAATGTCCGGATGCGACCGCAGCGTAGGCGATCACTGCGTAAGTTGAAGGTCCTGGTTATTGGGCCCTTTTACTTATCTACGCTTGTCTGTCAGGAGGTACATCCTCAATTAGAGATAGCCACACCAAATCTGCTTGGTCATTCGCTCGTCTCAGGACGATATTAATGCGAATTGCATCCTGTACTGATTATTTAACGGACATTAGTGCATAAGTTGCAGCTGGCCTACATAGAACAGCAGAAAATCTTTTATCAGCATGCATTCTCTACCTCTCGGTGAATGCCAATGAAGGTAGAGGCGCTTCAAAGGTGGATTCTACCTTGGAGCGGAGCTATGGAGTAGTAGAAAACTACTTTGGAATTGGGAGTTACTTCACTCTTTTCTTTCTTCACCTTCTGATTCTGAAAATATGTCAAGGAAGATCCGGTTCCTACTGATACTTGGGAAGATGTGAAAGGAAGAAGGGTATTCGGTGCGCCCATATCTAGGAGAGTGCACCTGGTGTGGCCTCTAGTCAGGCTCGAGAGAGTCGGGTTTATAGCAAGAGTGCTGCCCTACCACTTAAGGAGAGCTGTAAAGGACGGGACGGTTCTCTGCCAACACTGGGGATTGTTAAAAGGATGGACGGTGTCTCTGCCAACACTGGGGATTATATGTAAAAGGACGACGGTGCTTTGCCGCACGGGGTATGGTGAAAAGAGTATTTGTAAAGGTCTTTTCTCCGTCTTGCTGTGGGTGCAAAAGGAGAGTCACTATTGGTATTAGTGCAATACTTAGAGGGTGCCTCTGCGGGAGTGGATGTAGGTCTGGCTTTTAGACCGAACCACTATAAATTAGTTGGTGTCATTACTTTACTGTTTTAATTTTTCCGTATTTTTTATTTTAGTTTAAAAACTCTTTGGTTGAAAAAACGTTTCTATAAAAACTTATAAAAAAATTTTCATTTCGGTTCAACATATTTTCAAAGAGGGTTAAATTTTTTTAATACCAATTCACCCCCCGCTCTTGGTAGCTTGGGACATTAACTTAGGTCTAACAACCTCATTTTACTAGACTCAACACTCACTAGCTAATCAGCTGCAACAAGAAGATACATATCTCCCTTGAGATCTACCATTGGTTGAGTGATGTTTGAATTAAATTTGTTCGTATATAGATCCTCTCCCTCAATTCAAGGCGGCCCCTATCACAACCAAACCTCAACCTTATTGACACAGTAAATCTATAATCCGTTCTCCATGGGTCGTCCAACCACACATTCCTTCGACAACCGCTGAGTACTTCAGCTCAACTCATGGCTTGTTAAAATCCACATATTTCCCCCATGATGAACTGCGATGATTGGTCTGAGAAGAGTTTGCCTTAAGAGTGGATAGGCAACCTCGCAAATCATTTGGTTTCAGGAGTCACCCCTAAGTAAAGTCATCCTTCAATATCGCATTCCCATGAGCTTCAAACTATCAAGTATAACATACTAACGTGGGTCTCTGGTCCCTACGAGCATATCGATCACTATTAACAATTTACATAATTCAATAACCCTCGAATGTGTTCCTCTACCAAGTATTTCTTGCTACCCTCAAAGGGTAAGCTTGTACATAGTTCTACTCACTTTCAGCCAGAACTATTCTCATGTTCATCAAGTTAGACAAATTATTTGTTGAATAATTTATAGCTAATCGAAGAATTATTAAGGACTCTTCCCATCGCTTTTAGATTTGCTAGAATGAATGAGAGACACTCAAAGAATACTTTTAAAGTTTCTTTGTTGAGGCTTGACAAATTCCTGGGATGGACCCCAAGTTACAAAGAGGAGTTTTCCTTGAATGGCTCTGTCCTAGCCCTTTTTACTCGACATTTATGCAAAATACATTACATTCATATATTGACCTGATTCATCGTATAGAGGCACATATCTTGGTAGATAAAGCCATCAAAGCTCATAAGAAGTAATTTGAGCCAAAAATTGGGAAGCACAAAAATACACCAATGATGGATAATTCATTATCATAGTGGAAGAAGCATGGGTAATAACCCCAACTGATCATAAAAATGGAAACAATTGACAGTTAATTAGCCAAATCCCTTAAAGCTAAACTTAAGAAATTAGGAGCAATATTGACACTTCCATCATAGACATGGAAACAATTGAAGCATGTAAATAGCTCAAGGAAAAAATTGATAAGCTAATCATATAAGGCTACCTTTGTTGGTTCATGCAAAACCCAACTGATCAAAAGGACATTCCTCCCACGGGCACAGAAATAATTGCAAAATAATTGTCAAATGGTTGGAGAGTTTGAGACCATTGCTGGAGGCTCATTATTATCCAACCAAATCTTACTCGCTATAAATGAGGAACCATCACAAAGAAGGCCCGTTCTTACCACTCTATTACCTTTGATGATACCGACATGGACGGGCTTCAGACACCACATCAAGATCCACATGTGATTAATACAAAGGTTGATGAACTGTGCTTCAATATTAAAACGATCTTAGTTTAGAATGGGAGCATGATGGATGTCTTGTTCTACTCTATTTTACTTAGTATGGGTTTGGATAGGGAAAAGCTCTAGCCCGCTACAGGACCACTACATGAGTTTGACAACCGACCTGTATAGGTAGAAGGGATAATTAACCTCCCAATCACACTCGAAGAATTTCCTTGGTTGGTTACTCATCCAATCCAATTCATTGCAGTTAAGTTAGATTCATCTTACAACACTATATTTGGGAGACCCCTATAGTTGATTTTCAGAGCTATTGCCTCTATTTTGCATCTTAAGTTAAAGTTTTTAACCCCATCTAGGTTTGATATAGTGTAAGAAAATCAATAAGTAGCACAATCATGTTACCTCAAACAGGCTCAACCATGCCCATCAATTGCACGCTCTCAAAAGTAAAAAAAAAAAAAAGGGAGAAAAAAGATTAATATAAACAAAGCAATTAATTAGATGATTTTTCCATCTAAAATAGCACTAATCATACAATATGGTCATATTTGTATATCACTATTTGTTCACTATTAGAAAATGTAATTAATACAAATTAATATTAACCTCATAATGAAATATTAGGGTAGCTCGATTATACATATCAGTTATGATCAATTTGCATTAAAAAATTTTAAAACAAATTTAATTTTAGCTTTAAATTCTCATGCATTATCTTCTAATATCTACAGTTAAACTCAACAATAAAGACTCAAATAAAATGAAAAATATAATTTTTAACAGTTTTAGCTCTATGCTTGATTTATCATGGCAATTTTGACTTTTCTAACTTAGCTTAATTCGCACCTAGTTTGATTACCAGCACATTTCACAATCTTAAGCTAAGAACAATTAAAGTCTTATGAGTCTTCCTTGAAATGTACCTAATTATATTAATTTTCTTCTAGTGTACAACTATAATGCTAGAATAAAAATATATATAAAAGAATTTATCAGAAATAAAAGTTTATCCAAATTATGTTAGTGATCACAAAACACTATAGTGATTCCTTAGATTCATGGACTGAAATATCTCTTTCTTATGATGACTAAGACGAACATATTTTACTTATGTGTTTATCTCTTGGGACTTTTATTTGACTCCCTTTTAATTGATGTATTCAAATGTACTTAAAAATAATTAATATATTTTAGTGCAAGATAATTAGTAAGCCGAAGAGAAAACATATTATAAACATTAAAAAAAAAAAACTTGAGAAGAAGAAAAAATAACAATTTACCTTCTATCAATTGAAACATTTTATCAAGTTGAACCCAAATCAACTATTTACCTTCAAAAGATCAATCCCATCAATTTTAGCCAAATTGGCTAACTAATCAAATTAATTATAATCAATAGTACTAAATGGTTCAACTATATTTTCTCTAATCAATCAAAAGCTCAATTGTCCCTTGCTTAGGTCAATTGATTTATCATAACCTAGCCTATAAGAACTATTGAACCAATTTTATCCTAATTGATCAAACTAATGAGATCAATCATCTTCAATCATTTGATTGAATCCTGATTAAGTTTAATTGAACATTGAATGAGCCCAATCAAACTACTTAAGTCTTTACCTCCTAAATGATTCCATCATTAAGTGAATTTTGCCCATTTAAAATCCATTAAATCAATTCAATCAAAGTGTACCAATTGGATCAAATTGAACCTTCATTAAGTTATTGTCACATGGTTTATACACAATTTTATCTTTAGTACCACATATCCTTATAGGGCTTAAACTAAAAAACTCCACTCATATATTGGATGTCATATCATAACCTTGTATCGTATCATATACAAGTTCAATAAATGTATCATTAGTATAGCTTCATAGGCTACCTAAGGTGTAATTGCACTGGTTCATGGAGCATATTTAATATCAATGAATTTATCATAACTTGGCCCTTTTAATCAGCACATCTAATTATGCTAGTCGATTATTCCTTTGTTGATATATGATGATACTGGTTTATTAGAATGTAGATGCTAGAATCATCAATATTAAAAATAATATCTTAATATCTAAATCATAATAAAATTCTTTTTTAATATTTAGTAAAGCCAACTTCAACTTTATATTAGTAAAATTACGAATGCAAATTTATTTTCTCATTTATTATTATTAGTAAGATAATAAAATAACTTCAAGTATTTTTCCTAGTTATTTGATTCAGATGATTCTTCTTGCCCAAAAAAAGACAATACTGCGTAAATGGAATAAAAGATTTTTGTATTCTTTCTTTCAATTTCTACTTTTTCTTTATTTTTCAATGTATTTTATTTTGACCATATATATAATATGTGTTGATAGCTTTATTTGAACTTTTCATAATGTTTACCATTTATAAAAAGATGAATTGGGAATAATAATTATTTACTAATTATTTTATTTATGTTAATTAGATATGAATTGATATACAATCTTTATGTGCAAGTTTAAAACATATTAAGATGAAAGTTTAGAACATAATTATTATTAATAAAATTAGTGCTGATTTTTATTAGAGGGGTTTTAACCATTTTACGTATTTTGGTGTCCAATGAAAATTGCAAGTTATCTTTTGATTCTCAATATAATACTTTGATCAGTTTTATGCAATATCAAATGAAAGCAAGTAGGAAGATGTGTAAATATGATGTTCAATTTCATTGTATCATAATGCGAAAAAATTATTAAAAGGTAACTTAATAGTGATGCTCAATAATTTTACAATTTCAATGTGTTTGCTCAACAGTTGATATGATATATTTAAATCAATCACTCTGCAAAAATAGAATTAACATACATAGTTAAATAATAATTGATTCAACAAAAATAAAAGAAGACTAGAAGAAGAAAAGATCAAGTTATTATTTACATATCTTAATTCTACTTGCATCTTTGAATGTTTTCATTGGATGCCTCGACCATTACATCTTTGAATGCTTTCTTCTTGAGCCATAAGAACTTGTGAGTCTGGCTAATATGTTAAGTCACCATGGAGCAAACATGAACCAACTAAGTGTCCAGGTTTTATATACATTTGACACACAATAGATGGGGACGAACGACAACCATCGCTATTATTGAAGTATAATGATGACCGCCTTGGGAAGCAACAATTCGAGCACGGGGGAACCTCAAGGTTCAGCCTTTGAATGCCACTAGTGCAAAGGCAGAGTCAAATAGAGTAGGAGTCAAATGCTTAGGGGGTTGCTCGACAACATGATTAACTTCTTCGCTACATAACAGGGCGTAGAAATCATCTAAAGACATGGGATGTAGTTTAGTGCGGATTGCAGCTTTTAAGACAATGTACATTGATGGAAATCTGTTAAGTGTGTAAAGGATAATATCTTATGAATCAATATTAGAGAAAGCGGCATTAATGGCATCGACTCGTTGTTTAATCTCTAAGAGGTACTGAACCATAGATTTATCTTTCATTTGAAGTTGATGAAGCTCGTTCTTCAACTAAAGGATGCGAGATCTGTTGTCGTCTGCAGCCGGCATTCTAAAAGGAACAAGATCTTGGTGGTTGATTCAAGGTTGAGCATATAAGGTAATAATGATGGAGGAATGGTGGAGAAGAGGATTGTCATAAGATTTGACCCACTCGCTGCCAAATATAATAAGCAGGATTAACCTCTATAGAGGAACCATGACGATGAAATGTTTAGGGGGTATTAAAGCGAAGCCATCCAAGTAACCAATGAAGGCATTTGCTGAGAACAATTTGAAAATTTATGCATGCCATCAGGATAATTTAAGGTGATAAGTTAAGTATTAAGAACATATTTGACATTTGACAAAAGCTGGATGGCTTCATTGGTGAAGAGAATGGATAGAATAGTAGCTGTAGAGGAGCTGTCGGTACTGGGCCATGGGCTAAGGAGAAGGGCCAAAAGTTAAGAAGAAGAGGATTCATGACTCAATGCTCTAATTGCAGAAGACTATCAAGTAATCAATTGGAAGAATAAAGCTTCATTTCATATTCAAAAAAGTTGCTAACCAATATATATATATATATATATAGTAAGGAGATAGGTATTTAGGATCAAATTGTGTAGTTTGCTGAAGTAGAGAATGGATGGTTTGGATGATGAGCTTGATTTACGACTGAGAGTGGAGTTGCACATGGTAGTTAACATAAACATCAATATCATGGCCAATCATATGCACCCAACATGACCTATCATCATAGGAAACCATCCTCCACTCGCATTAATAGTTGAAGATGATGAATGTAGCATTTGTTCTTGTTTATAATCATTTATCTCTCCTCGTCCACAACAATCATAAATATGGAGAATGAAGAAAAGCCTTGGTTGACAATCTTAATAACATGTCGGTGCTATTGCAATGCATGACCCCTAGTTTGAGATTTTGATGATGACAAATAATGTCGTCTGAACTACTATTCATTGAATATCTTTGATTTCTGCTATTATTTGTGAGTACTAACATTTTAAGAAGATTACAAGTTACTCAGGACAACAAAAAGACTCAAGATTAGGTAGAGTAGGAGTGTGAGTCTGTAACATTGTAATTTTTTATTTATTTTATTTTTTTTCTTGAGTCTGGCCACAAACTGCATGTAAATCTAAGCAACCATGCACACACATAGGGGGAGAGGGTTTTAAAAGAAAAATGTAGATTTTTTTCTCTGTTGATGGTAATGTACAAATTTATATCATACTGTACAATCTGATCTGATTAAAATATATTTCTATGAACATGTCGTACTGTACGATCCATATCATACTGTACGATGTGTTACTAATCCAAAACCCTAGTCGCCAGATTAGTTTAAGTAAGTTTTATTAGTCGTTCCTACCATACGAATATTTTTGTATTGTACGATTTTATTTGAATAATTACTTAAATTAACCCGTGATTAGTGGAATAAATCAAGGACTAATATCTGATTGGTAATCGTACTGTACGAACATGTTCGTACTATACGATGAACCTAGGCTATTTTTGATCATATAGGAGCTCGTCCTGAATGATCCCTTGATTTTGCCTAATTATGATGTACGACTTAGACCGTATCCTACGATGTACAAAGACGAGTTTTGATCATCTCGGCTATCATCCTGTGCGAACAGAAGAATTTGATGATCGTAACGTACAAAGTTTTATCGTACTATACGATTTTATTCAGAAGTTTTTGAACTATTGGTAAACCTTCGTACCAGGACGAAGCTCGTTTATACTAATCGTACTGTACGATGTGGAATCGTACTGTACGATAGTAACGATTACTTTGAAAAATTGAGGAATTTTGGAGCTTGTTTTAAGTATCAAAATAGTTATGTTTTTTGTGTCTATTGATAGAGGGGAACGAGATTAGAGAGAGTTTCCTTGGGAGAGATCTCTTAAGAAGTTTTTAGGTTTTGAGAGAGGAAGGAGAGGGTGAGCTTGGTGAGGGAAAAGTAGTGTGAGGGAGATCACATGGTTGCTCTGTTCTTGCTGCATCTTGTTCCTCCTGTGGCCCAAGAAGAACTTGTGGGAGGCTCTCTGAGGGGGAGACTCTTCTACATCCGTGTCCTCTAAGGTACTCTGCCTTCTCCAGGAGGAAGAAAAATGAGAAGGTATGCTACCTTCGCTAGGAGGGCGAGAAAAGCGCTTGGCACTCCACCATGTCGGGTTGGTGAAAGTGAGTCTTATAAGGGCTTCTCCACCTTACCGAGGGGGGCAAAAGGAGAACTATAGTTTTGTAATGAAATTTCCGTAGTGGAGGACTCCGGGGGGTGGGCGTAGGTCAAGTGATAGAACCACTATAAAATTTTGGTGTGCTTTTTCCTTATTGCTTTTTATTTTTGCTTACACTTTATCTTTGTTATATTTGCTTGGTGATAATTGTGGAAAAATTCGTTGTTGCAATTTGAGTTCAATTACTTGTTTCGCATTTAGTTTTTGTTTAAAATTTTTTTAAAAAAATCGAACTCTTGTTTAGGATTTTGTTTATTGCAACATGTTTTTCGCAATTCACCGCCCCTCTTGGCGCATCTAGTAATTTCACGTGCACCATCTAATGAGCTATTTATTTGATGACAAGCTCTACATTATCCGTTAGTATTAGATAAGAGAGATCACTATGGCGTCTAAACTTGTAGGTGCGCATTGGAGTTAAAGATCTCTCAATTGAGATATGTCGGCAAGTTGTTCGACCCCACCTCAGCTTTGATATCCTCACAATCTTGAAGTTATAAGAGGTATGGTTAATATTGTGGGTGCCAAATATAATGGTGATATCATAATTGAAGAAGCAAGTTTTTGGATTGACAATGATGATATTATATGGAGTAGTATCATATGTCATATCAAGTAGTGGCAAGAGATACGCATAATTGTAGACTGTAGAGGTGTTATTATAAACCACAACCATATTTATTTAAGTAAAATATATTATCATCATAAAAAAAATCAAGAGATTAATAGGTCTTTGTGCTTAAAATGATAATTATATTATCGATAACCATAAAAATATGTTGGTGTGGGCTAATAATTTTATTTAAGGCTAACGCATAGAGAGCTTATACTTTTTACATTTTGGCGAGTTTGAAATTGTACATCAACATTAAAAATCATACTGAAGTATAATTATCGCTCAACTGAAGTTGGTAGCTCTATTAACTCAAGTGAACCCTGCGCTTTTACAAAATAAAGCTACAAGTGCAAAATTATTTGTTTATTTTTTAGTCATAAAATTACTATGGTTTAAGTTCTTAGGAATGATAAGAAGACTAGCATATAATTAATTACACTTAAAAATTAATAACTAACTAAATTAAATATTCAAAATTTATAGAAAAGAAGAATACTAATCATATTGTATGATCTTTTGATCAATGATCCAGACTAATTTGAACTATTTGATAAGTTCTAAGATAATTAATTAATTAATTAATATAAATTAAAGTTATGCATTATATTGCTTGGGTTGAAGAGTACAATATACTATAGCTCCAAATAAATCAATATGATTAATTTTGAATTAAACGACTATTTAAAAAAAATAAATTCATTATACTGCATGATATGCATATTAAATTTTGTGATATTTTTTCTAATTAAAGATAATGAAAATATGTTGTTAATTTTAGTTGACTAAATTATTTGAATTTGAACTAACTATGTACAATCATGATCATAAAAAACAATAGGCCAATATCTTGAATTTTAAGTTACAATTGTAAGGAATGTGGCAAGTATATTTTTACTATTCAAGTATAATTATGAAACTTAAAGCTATACATGCACATTAGTTTTTAATAGACTATTTGTTAGAGCCGATTTTATATATGCTTTCTAATTTTCATTATTAATAAAAGGAATATTAACAAACTTTCTATTTTTTAAATTCTCTTTTAAATATTAAAATTTATAATAATACATTAAGGCTAAAATTTGGTTGTACCTGCCTCATATTATAAGTAGTTAGCTAAAATATCTATTTTTTATTTTTTTTAAAGAAATATACTCGAAAGTTTATTTTAAATGAATTTATCATCTATAAGAGAGAACTTATATTCATCTTATTAGAATCAGTCACCCTGAGTCATTTGAACTTGTTTGAACCTTGTTTCAAATTTTTGTTTTAACATGATTTGGATCAATGTTCAAGTATTATTTTGAATCATTGGAGGCATATATAAGACTAACATGTGAGGAGAAGTGGAGATGTTTGGGGCCAAGCATCGATGAGATCAACAGCATGTAAAGGAGGGAGTTTTTGTGATGAGAGCTCACTAGGCCATGAAACAAATAGAGCAATAATATATGAAGGAGAAGAGGAGCTTGCTAGGGCTATATATCGACGTGATAAGTGACTAGCATTTGGCACATGCAAAGGAGAAGGAATGCATGAGGGAGCTCATTGTGGGAAAGTATAGACGGGTCCGATAGAGTGAGAAGGAGCACAAAAATTCGTGTAGGAGTGATGGAGTCCTGAGGACAAAATATGAGGGATTATTTACTTGGGATGCATGAGTAAATGTTGAGGGTTTGAATGAACCTTGACATCACGATGAAATACAAGTTCAAACTATGATTCAAATATATATTCGAATTAGGTTTGAATAAAGATTCAAATATGTTCAAATTCGAATCAGTTCAAATTAGGTTTGAACAAAGATTCAATTTTTTTTTTCTTCAGCAAATATATCTGGAATTTTTATTTTGGACAATTATATTTAATAAAAAATGTACTCTTATATTCAGAATTGTTTATCGAAGTTGAAGTCCTTCAAAGTTTTTTGAACTTATTCGAATTCAAATGTATTTGAATATTTGTTCAAATGTAATTTGAACATTTGGACAATTATGCATTTTGTCAAATTTCCCTTTCTAAATTTGACTTTTTAATTTTTTTTTTAGTTAAAATATATGAATTAATTAATTAGGGTTGCTGGCAGCAAATCTTATTTGTAATGGGCGTAGTACAATAATAACATCAAGCCTTTATCCACTATGTGGGGTCGGCTACATGAATTTTTTTTGTCCATTATATATATTAAGAGTAATATTTTAATTTAAATCTAATAAAGAAATAATATTTTTCATATTTTCTTACTAAGTCTTTATAGGTCTTCCTCTATCTTTTTGGACATAAGCAAATTCTAATTCTAATGTCCTAATTGGATCATTAAAAGGTTGATATTTTATGTGATCAAACCATCTAAGGCGACTCTCTCTAATCTTATCTACAACTAGAGCTACTTCAAGCTTTTCGCCTATACACTTATTTAGTATTCTGCCTCTAACAGTAAAACCACTTATCCACCTAAGCATCCTCATATCTGCAACATGTAACATAATTTTATGCTTCTCTTTTAATGGCCAACATTCTACACACTAAAACATTGCAGGTGTTAGCACCATCTTATAGAATTTTCTTTTGAGTTTGAGAGGTACTTTTCTATCACACAACAAATCTGATGCATTCTTCCACCTCAACCTCCAACTGGAATTCTACTAATAGTATCCCCATCTATTTCACCATCACTCTGAACAATAGACCCGAGATATCTAAAATGTGTGCTCTTCTTAATGATTTTAGCGCTCAAAGTCACAATATCTCCACTATGTCTAACACTCCATGTATTGGTTTTAGATCTACTCAAACAAAAATCATTGGACTCTAAGGTTAACCTCCATAATTCAAGTTTGCATGCAACTCCCTATCTAGTTTTATTAACAAGAAGAATATCATTAGAGAAAAATATATATTAGGGTACATCCTTTTGCAAATGTCTAGTAAGAACCTCCATGACTAAAGCAAAATGATATTGACTTAAGTCTGATCCTTGATGTAATCCAATTGAATTAGAAAAATACTTGGTCAAGCCTTGTGTAACATAAGTAACAACACATACATACATACATATGTTTAATGACTTGAATATGTACATTATTAACCCCTTTCCTTTCTATAACTCTCTATAGCACTTCGCTTGGAAGTTTATCACAAGCTTTTTTTAAATCAATAAATATTATAAATAGATCCTCTTTATTCTTTCTATACTTCTCCATCAAACCTCTCAATAAATGTATAACTTTCATAGTAGACATACCTAGTATGAATCCAAATTATTTTTGAGAAATCATAGTATCACGATGAAATCTATGCTCAATAACTCTCTCCCAGAGTTTTAAAGTATGACACATTAACTTAAATTCTTCTACAATTCGCACACTCTTGTGTATCATCTTCATTCTTAAAAATAGGGATCAACATTCTCATTCTCCACTCATCTAACATTTTTTCAGTCTTCAAAATAATATTGAAAAGTTTCTTAGGCTAAGAAATTCATTTATCTCCTAAGTATTTCGACACCTCTATTGGAATATTATCAGATCCAACAACTTTTCCATTTTATTTTCTTTAAAGCCTCTTTTTCAGTTTTACAAGTATGCAAATAAAAATAAAATCCTCTATTATAATTTAGGGTGCTAAAGTTAATAAAAGCAATCGTATTCTCACAATCTTCATTGAAAAACTTGTCGAAATATTTCATCCATCTTTATTGAATATCAACCTTCTAATAAAAATACTTTTTGATATTCATCAATAATATACCCCACCTGAACTAAATTCTTATTTCTCCTATCTCTTTATCTGACTAATTTATACATATATTTTTATTCTTTTTATATCTAATCTATTATATAAATCATTAAAAATTAATTATTTACCTTGCATATTACTTCAACGCAAGGTGAATAAACCTAAGGGTGTCAATATTTGACATGACCCGAAAATCCAACTCGAACCAGACCCAAAAATTATGGGTTAGGGTCAACCTGTTTGAGAAATAGGTTGGGTTCGGGTTCAGAATTCCGACCCATTTGTAAAACTGGGTCAGGTTCAGTTTGACTCGAAAACCTAGAAACTTGAAAATGAGCTGGTACTGACCCGTAACTCCCATGTACATGAAATAAAAAATCTCGATTCCTCATTCCTTCCCGCACTCGCGAGTTAACATGGTACCAACATCGTCGTCCACCTCTCCTGCCGTCACACGGCCTCGTGGCCCCGCCTCTCACGCCGCCACCGCCGACATTCCTTCCTTTCTCTTCTCCGGCTTTGACGAGGAAGTTCCTTCCAGTCTTGACATCATGCGACTTCTACGAGGGACAAGTCGCTTGTTCATCATCTTTGACGTAGTCCAGAGAGTTCGGGAGTCCCACGCCCTCTTCTTCACAGTGTTGTGTCAGGTTTGAGTTGAATGAATCAATCCGTTTGTAAAAACGAGTCGAATTTGAATCATATCAAATAAAGTCGAGTCAATTCCAAATTCTACTCAAACCCGACCTACAACCAATTTTAACACCCCTATATAAACCCTCAAAGACAATAAACCCTTACCGGCCAAACTCTGCTTGCTCCAACGTCCTCTATTGTCCACGTAAAACTCCCTGCTATAACACGACGTCAACTCGCCGGACTTCTCTTCGGTGGTGCGTCGCCGGCATCAATCGAATTAGTGAAGCTATCGGGGTGTAGCATTGGCGCGATGTTGGCAAGCAGACTGGGAGCCATCCTACGCAGGGGAAAGACCCAATCAAACTTAGCATCGCACTTCAGGGGTTATGCTAGGTCTTCGCTTGAATCAGGGTTTGTTTCCCCTTCGAGCTTGTCATCGTCGACGTTTCCCGGGGAATGTTTGCTCTCAAGATATTTCTCTGTTTACGGGTTCGGAACCCTGAAACAGGTTTTGTTATTTTGCTATTTGGCACACGATATGCCCGTTTAATTTATAAATTTTGCATGGGATTGGGATTTATAGATATTGAAGTATGTTTGCTCTTGTCCAAACATTAATTTGAAGCTGTTTTATTTAAAAGTGTTTTTCTTTTCTATGAATTAGCTTAACCTTAGGCTTTTATGGACAACATGAACTGCTCCTTGTTAGCGATCCTTGTAAGGTGCCTCATTTTTTAGTGATTTTGATTTTTCCATATTTATTTGTTTTTCATTTTTTCTGCTTGATATCTAGGGAGTTTGGGGTTTTGAGGATAAACTAAAAATGTCGTTTTTTTTTTCTTGATGTATTGGTTTACGTCACTCAAGATTTGTGTTTTTATAGATATTAGCTAAATGCTTTAATTTTTTTTTTTAAATTTTCTGAGTAATGTTGTCTGTTCCCAGTCATGTTCATTTTTAAAAGAAAGAGTCACAAATGACTATTACAAAATAAAGCCAAAAATTGTAATTGTGAAAAAAAAAAGACCAATTCACAAGCTAGCCTATATAAATCAAAAGCATTTAAACCAAGTAACAACCAAAGAAGGCAAGCTATCATATAATAAATCTGAAAGGAAACCAAATGTGAATCCAATTAGAGTTCCAACCAGTAAATCAGGGAGTAGTCGCCTCCATAAGAGAAAATTTCAAGCAGTCAAAGTTCGGTCTACATAGCCGAGCAACAAAAAGAGTTTCCCAGCCAAAGTAGCAAAGAGGGGCCTTAGATGAATAGCTCACCAGCCCTAAACAAGGCCCCACAATATCAGATGGTTGACACTGTAGCCCCACAAAGGGCTAAACCAAGCATAATGGATGTAACATCCAGGCCTAATGAGAGTCTATATAACGAATAAAAACTATAAAACCATCACTAAATTGTGGACAGACACCCAATGGTTTAGTGAGTAAAGTAAAAGATAGGAAAGAATATCCAACATAGAATTGTGAAATAATTTTTTTTTCTTTCAAGATGTCCACATTAGAATCACCACTTTCCCCGAAATGCCATCATTGCACTTCAACCAATTATAATGGGCAGTAACATGGACCAAAATCAAGATGAATCTTTTAATGACATTACCGTCAATAATGTGAGCATACATAAGAAATTGGGCAAAAGTACAATCTAAACAAAATAAATTTTCATAAGGAATGCAACTTCTAAGTAAGTTTATGGAGAATGGGTATTGGAAGGAAAGATGAGAGTGAGATTCCTGATGTTGTTTTCAATGCACGCTTAAACTTTTTATGGGGATACCACGGGTAGCTAAAGCATCCATAAGCTCACCAACTTAAACTTTCCAAGAAATGGGACATATTTAATAGAGAACCTTTAAACCAAATATTTTTATTCCAATCCACTTTAGCAATATCAAGATTTAAACGATTATAAACTTCATTGTAAGAGAAAGAGTTAGAGCCATACTAGTAACAATTTGGGCCATATGAATCAATGTTGGTGCTTTGAATAAGATCCTTACATTCTCTCAATTGAATAGTAACACTTGTAGGCAAGGTCTAGTAGGAATTAAAAATGAAATCCCTTAAAGTGGTATGCTTAGGAGTATTAAACAAGCTAAGAACCTGAATCCCAAACATCTCAAGCAAAAAACAGACCATTAGGCTTAAGGATAATAGATGAGTTATAAGGAATTGACATTGCAGACTTTAAGAGTACGCAACCTTCTTATAATAAGAGCAATACTATGTGAACATTTCCACAAGAATGACATTAGGGAGCTTAAAAGGAGATAAGTAAGCATTAAAACATGAAGAATTGAGGATGTAGCTTTAGTTATAAAGCCTCTAAATCATCTTAGATTTATGCATCAAACTTAAAGACACGAGAAAGAAAGCCCATACTTTATTTTTGGGTAAATTGGGCATTTTCCCTAAAATTGGGCTAAGCTTCTTCTCCACGCAGTAATGTGGAGAAATCTAGCGTCCAAGCTAGAAGTTTTCCAAAGAATATGCGCTAGGAAGAACGACTAACATGAACCAATAAACCAAGTAGTTTGTTTCCGACCTGCCCACAAATCTTGAAGTTTGCTGATGATTGTCAAGCAATCTAGCTCTCCTATTCTAGAAGATGAAATAGTGATTCCCTAATAAACCCATGGAATAACGTTACAAACAATATCAAGGCTATCACTTAACAATTTATGCGATGAAAGACTTTATTTATGAATATTGACTATAATATTAGAAAAGAATGTCCATACATATGTGAAGAGAAAATGGGATAAAGTATAGCTTTATCCAAGAAATAATGTGGAATTAAAATATCCTCTAAATTTCCCATTGATGATGACATGAAAGTAACATTATAAGTACAGGCCATGACCCAAGTCATAAAAATAGCAAGGAAACCCAAATTCTGCTATAGTGTTTCAATTCACGCTGTCAAAAGCTTTGTTCAAATCCATAGCATAAAATGCCTAGGACTGTTGGCTTCATTAACGGAATTCAGGACGTCATTGGCAAGAGCAACAGCAACATCATCAGCAATATCCTTTATATTTGGGAAAAATAGTTTTCAACCTACCAACCAAGGGTTTGGCAATGACTTTGTGAACTGCATTACATAAAGATGTGGGGTTGAAATCATTAAAAGTGTGAATATGAGTGCTTTTGGATATTAAGGTAATAATAGAATGATTAATTTGATTAGGAAGCTTAGAAGAAGCAAACGAATAATGAATTTTGTGAGTAACACCAAAAATTTATTGCTTGTGAGTCTTGAGGGAGCACTCACTAATTGATTAGTACCCACATTACTTCACTCATTTTCTGAGATGGGCATAGCAGGAAGAGATAATGGTAAATGATTGGTATTGGAAACCACTTGCTGCTGGGAATCAGCCTCAGAAGTGAATCTAGGTAGAACATTAGTTGATGAAGAGTCTTTTCTATCATTTGAGGCAGCTTGGGGAAGGTTAAGATCTGGTGTGAGGATAGGAGAGGCTGTGGCAAGTTTGGGGCTGAAGGAGACAGCCTTATTCCTGATATTACCTCTAGCAACGTCACTTTTAGAAAGGCTCCTGCTTCGACCTCGATTCTAAACAACTTTAGGAATATCATTTTGAAGGTGTGGATGAGTCTTAGGTCAGTTATGATATTCATAAGCAAAAGTGTTGCATTTGGTACATGCGGTAGATTTCCAGTCATATAAAATATGTTGAATATGGTCTTTATCATTTAGTGAAATGATAATCTCATCTTAGATAATCGAGGAGTATTGATTTGAACACTTGTCAAAGGATAACTTGCTTTGGAAGTTAGAGAATCAATAGCAAGCGGAATCCTAACTTTGCTAGTAGCTTTTAAGATGCCCGATTCTGACCTAAGCTTGATAGGATCTTCTTTGAATTTTTTCTTAACATTTTTGAAATCCAGAGATCATTTTTAAAATTGAATGGGCAACTGATCAAGAACCATGGTCCCCCATTCTGTAGAACATTTCCAAATTCTCAACATAGTTAAATTTTGAACAAAAATAAATCATGTGTAAAAGTGGAAGCTCAAGTGTACCTTTTCATTTTAAGATATTGCTTATTGCTTGTATAAGGTTACTGTAGAACGAATGTCTTTTGATGGCATACCCAATAAGAGCCAAACTCCACATATCTTTAGCTTCTTGAATCTTAGCCTTAGAAAACGAAACTTTATCCTCAGTGCAAGGGATATAACTCAGAGAAGAACTTTTTTGAGTTAGGGATGTGAGATTTGAAGCAACAAAGAAGACGAAGGAAGAGGGGGAAAACTGTCCTTACCATATAGCAGTTGTAGAGACCCTCCGTCCTAGCCCGAAGAAAAAAAGAGAACAATAGGATCTCACCGAATCTTAAGAAAGTGAGGGGAGAAGCGCTGCAAAGGAAACTCTAACAGAGTGCGTGCTTTTGATCTTTTAGTATTTATTACTAGATGGTTAAAAGATAGATGAATAACAGCATTGTTTGCATGGAAAAGTAATGATACACTTACCAAATTGGTGCAGTCACTCACATCAGCTATCCTTAATTAATACTATAAAAACCTGTGCAAGGATTTCTTCCCAACTCTTTTAGTTAGACGTAAGATTGTTGATGCCGTTATAAGGTGGCTTAGTCAAATATAAGGTATTTTACTTGAACTTAAGGTATTTGATCTTGATACAAAGATTAAGATGAAGAATTATATATAGATACCACTAAATTCTTATGTATTTACATAATTAACTCCTAAATCATTATATGTATTTACATTATAGCATAGTATAAGAATTCCATGTTTCACATGTAAATTTCTCTAAATTTTTTTGCCAAATATAAAGTTTTTGACACAAACATATGGTTTATCAAATATAATGTTGTTTACTCAGATATGAGGTATTTTACTCCAATGTATGTTCCTTGACCTAAATATGAGGATCAAGTATGACCATTAGTTTAACTCATTTTTTGTAACAGTAACTACTAAATTTGAATTTGCTAACTTCATGTATAATATATGCAGCTGATGTGGCCCCATTTCAATTTGAATTTATTTGGGGTGTATAATAGTATTCTTCTCGGGATCAAAAAGTTCTGATGATAAACACAAATATGAACCGTCTTGAACAAACATGACTTGTGATTTATTATTGTATTTTCTTGTCTGAAGCAATTTTAGTAATAATATTTTAATCACTTCATTTCAGAGTTGGTTGTACCCATCTTCAAGAAAAATGACTACCACTACAATTGTCACGAGTTCAATTAAGTCAGAGGCGACATGTTCAGGATTGAAACTGCTTGTTACTAATGGACCTCATGCTCAGAAAAAAGTTGGAGTGTGGCTGTTTGGTTGTGCATCTTGGGTTTTTAGTCTTGTTATACTTGGTGGTGTTACTCGTCTCACTCGATCTGGTCTATCCATGACCGATTGGAAATTTACTGGTACTCTTCCTCCCTTTTCAGAGGAAGAATGGTTGCTAGAGTTTAGAAAGTATCAACAATCTCCTGAATATAAAAGGTAAGACAATGTTTCATGCTAAGCCATTCTCGTTAGATGCCGGGGGATTATTAGTTTCTTTATGATTTTATTGATCTTCCTTTGAAGATTTCTGAATACAATAAATGTCTATTCCTGTTAATGTGCCAATGATTAATTAATTTTGAATCCTCATCTTTTTGTGGCATACCCTATACATTTTACACGTGACAGTTGAAATTCATATCGGTTTTAATGTATTTTTTTCCATGTGAAAACGTAGGTCTCACTTTATTGGCAGTTATTAAGCATTTTGTTCAATTATTTAGATTTAGGCTTCGTTTGGGATAACTTCTTTGCTACTTTCTAAAATGGTTTTCTAGTAAAAAATTTATTGAATTATAAATTTTTATACTAAAAAGTGGTTTTATAAAGTAGCAAAAAAGCTGTCCCAAACAAAGCCTTAGTGAATCAATCTTTTAACTTCATTTATCTTGTTTAATAAGATGAATAGACATGTTTATATCTTACACTAATTTATGGGATTTGCAAAGTACAACTCACTGGTTTTAAACCAAAGAGTTGATGACATTTTTACATTATTGACTTGAAATGGCGGAACATTTGGAATCCTTTCATTTAATCAAATATAAAATGGAAATGAGGTTAAGAGCTTTAAAGTGAGGATTTGTGTATATTAGAACACCAAAACAGCAACACACCAAATCAAGAAGGACACGTGTAGTCATCATATTCTATTCTTGTTAACCTATAGTCACTGCACACGTGTACCACATGTACAAGCTTTATATATACATGCTGTAACCTCTATTAAGACATACAATAGATTAATTTCCATTTCCTTCCTGCTGTTCTGTCGCTCGTCGTCGCTAACCGAGAACAACTCACAGAGCTGTCTTGCTATTTCGGTTCTTCATGGTATCAGAGCGGGAGCGTTCATCAGCGACCTCCCAAACGACAGATCACTCCGATCAAGACACTACGGATACCAACAGTATTTCTTCTTCCCTAAAATTTTTGATTTCTAATCTGAAAAATCTGGTTCCCACTCAATTATCCAGTGATAACTATTCTCTCTGGAAATAAAAAATACTCAAACTCTTTCGTACAAATGGCTTTTCTGCATTTCTTGATCCCTCTATTCCACCCCCGACCAAAGATTTACAGCAATCGGGCGGATCTACCGCGGCAAATCCCGCATACAAACAGTGGATTCTCACCGACCAAAACTTAGCCGCAGCAATTTATTCCACGATTTTCTCTACTATTCTACCTTACATCTTGAATCTTGATTCCACCTCAGCAATTTGGATTTCCCTTGAAACAAGATTCCAATCATCCAATCGTTATAGGGTTATTCAACTCAAGAACGAATTGCACAACATTTCTATGAAAAATTCATCCATATCTCAATACCTATATGAAATCAAAACTCTCGTCGACCAAATATCCGCAGTCGGCTCTCTTGTTGACACAGAAGACATCATTCTGTATATCTTGCAAGGCCTACCTCCCTCTTACCAATCATTCAAAACATCCACTCACACCATGCTCACCCCGATTAGCTTAGAGAACCTATACTCCTTACTCTTAAGTGAAGAAATCAACATTTCAATGGACGCCTCTCGTGCCTCGAATGGATCTAATCCCAATGTCGCACTCTACTCTTTCCGCGGACGTGGCCACCATTCTCGTGGCCGTTCTCCCCAAAACAACTCATCTACCTCACGACAACAGGTAACAACATCTGTTTCATGCCAAATCTGCCTAAAGAAAGGACACACGGCTAGCGACTGTTGGCATCGCTCGAAGCTACAGTATGTTCCTCAACAACGCAGCAATCAGAATCGGGTTCTTGCGGCCACATCCGAAGCTGCTACTAATGAATGGCTCTTAGACTCCAGGGCTTCTTCTCACATCACCAACTCGCTCGATTGATTATCTCTATCCAACTCCTATCAAGGAACGGACTCAATTACAATCGGTGATGGACGCACTGTACCAATCGTGCATACCGATGAGGGCATCTTGCCCACACCGACTCGTAAGATTTATCTAATAAAACTCTTACATACACCTACTATTCATTATAACCTTCTTCCTATTTCTAAATTGACTAAAGATAACAATATTTACATTGTCTTTGACCCATCTGGCTTTCAATTTAAGGATCTCAAGACTCACCAAACGCTTCTCCGTGGCCCTTGCCGTGAAGGATTATACCCCGTCCAAGGACCATGCAGTACCAATTCGTCTACAACACTCTCAGCTACCTCATCCACGGCATCTCTAGGGCATAATCGCTTGGGTCACCCTCACCAGAAAGTTTTTCATATGATTTCTACATACAATCCTAGTCTTAAAATACCAAGTTTTTCTTCTATTTGTTCGTCTTGCACAATGTCGAAAGCTCACAAACTAGTTTTTGAAAAATCTACAAATAAGCAAAAGAAACCTCTTGCATTAATTCATGCTGATGTTTGGGGCCCCTTGGCCGTTAAATCTGTGCAAGGATACTTATATTATCTTATACTTGTAGGCGATTATTCATGCTACACATGGTTGTTCCCTCTCACTCACAAATTCGAAGTTACGCCCACTTTTATCACATTCAAGAATCACATCGAAAAACAATTATCCTCTGCCATTCAATGTCTTCGTACCGACGGAGGTAAAAATTTTTTAAACCATACCCTTTCAAATTTTTTAAAAGACAACGACATTCAACAACAGGTGTCCTGTCCCTACACACCCGAACAAAACGGGCTCGCTGAACGAAAACATCGCCATATCACCGAAACTATGAGAACTCTTATTCAAACTGCTTCACTCCCGCATCATCACTGGCCCGAAGCAGCTTTAACCGCTACTTATCTCATCAATAGAATGCCGTCTCCGAAAACCCTTCAAACCTCTCCATTTCAACTCCTCTACAACAAACACCCATCCTACTCTCATCTTCGTGTGTTTGGCTACGAATGTTTCCCTCTTACTCCTCATAGTCGTCATAAACTTCAACCTAAAGCCATTTCTTTTGTCTTCTTGGGCTACTCCGACATATACAAAGGTTATAAATGCCTTGATATTCATACAAACAAAATTATATACTCAAGATACATCACTTTCCACGAGCAGTCGTTCCCTTTCAAAAACAGCCCAACAATTTCCAATTTGGTTTCTAATAACATCTCTCCAGCTCTTCTTATCCCTCACTTCATACAACCAAAATCTTCCACACACGCAACTGTTTAAATCAGCCAATTACTAGGCCCACCGAACCATCAATCCCACTCAGTACACCTCAAATTACCACGGCTGCACCACAACCTGCGATTTCCTCTCGACATCCCATGGTAACACGTCACCAAACCGGTAATCTGAAACCCAAAACTCGTCTCAATCTTCTCCATCATCAAACTCCTGCTCTTCCCAATTCTACACCTACAAATTACACCGAAGCAGCAAAACAATTTGAATGGCGACAAGCTATGGCAAACGAAATGTTTGCCCTTCAAACTCAAGGAACTTGGACCTTAGTACCACCCCCTCCCAATACCACTATCATAGGGTGTAAATGGACTTATCGCACCAAACTTCATTCCGACGGATCTATAGCTCGATTCAAAGCTCGTCTTGTTGCCTTAGGTAATAGACAAGAATACGGTATCGATTACGAAGAAACATTTAGTCCCGTCGCTAAGCTCCCAACTATTCATATCTTGCTTACCATAGCTTTACATAACGGCTGGAAAGTCCAACAACTCGACGTCGAAAATGCTTTTCTTCATGGGACCCTCTCCATAACTATTTACATGACTCAGCCTAAAGTCTTCGAAGATTCCTCAAATCCAATTCACGTTTGCTGTCTACACAAATCTATTTATGGCTTAAAACAATCACCACGACAGTGGTATACGACCTTCACTGCCCACCTGCTTTCACTCGGGTTTTCATACAGTAAATTAGACTCTTCTCTGTTCATTGAAACAAATTCCAAATTCACTATCTTTCTTCTCATTTATGTCGACGATATTCTTATCACGGGCAACAATTCTTACGCTATTTCTGAGCTGCTCCAAAAACGTCACACTAAATTTGCTATGAAACATCTTGGGTTAGCTCACTCGTTTCTTGGTATTCAAATCAAATCTCGCTCAAATCAATATTTCTTATCCTAACCTCAATACGCAAACTCCATTCTTCAAATTGCTAACATGACGTCTTGCAACCCATTATCAAATCCCACATGTACTAAAATCCCTCACAATCTCATTACTGACTCAATTCTCTCCGATCCTAACACTTACAGAAAAATAACTGGATCTCTTCAGTATCTCACTATGACTAGACCTGATATATCCTACTCCGTGAATATTTTATCTCAACACATTCACAATCCCTTACCCGAGCATATGTATCTCCTCAAGCGTCAACTTCGTTATATTCGTGGCACACAACATTTTGGTCTTCCTATAACTAAACAAAATCTCACTCTAACATCCTTCTCGGACGCCGATTGGGCCGGGGACCCTGTGTCTCGCAAATCTACTTCTGGTTTCTATTCTTTTTTAGGTACCACTCTTATCTCCTGGACGGTTAAAAAGCAGCATACTATAGCACATTCTTCAACCAAGTTCGAGTACAGATCTTTGGCCGCTACCACAGCTGACATCATTTGGCTCCGTCGTATATTAGAAGATTTTCAAGTCCCAAATACGCAACCAACAGACTTGTATTGTGAAAACACGTCGGCTATCGCTCTTGCCAATAATCCGGTGTATCATGCAAGAACAAAGCACATCGAAATTGATCATCGATTCATTCGTGATCACATACAAAACAAGAACATTTGCCTACTTCCATTAAGCACCACCGATCAAATTGCCGACATCTTCATCAAGGCCTTGTCTACACCAAGATTTCACAAGCTTCGTCTCAAACTCACGGTCACTGAAGTTCCCTCAGTTTGCGGGGAGATATTAGAACACCAAACAGCAACGCACCAAATCAAGGACACATGTAGTCATCATATTCTATTCTTGTTAACCTATAGTCACTGCACACGTGTACCACCTGTACAAGCTTTATATATACATGCTGTAACCTCTATCAAGACATACAATAGATTAATTTCCATTTCCTTTCTGCTGTTCTATCGCTCGTCTTCGCTAATCGAGAACAGCTCACAGAGCTGTCTTGCTATTTCGGTTCTTCAGTGTATGTTATTGGTTCATGCTATCTCCTTTTTGCATAACCAATTTAATCTTTGAGAGTTATTGTTGGTTCTTCCAATATATGAATCATCCATTAGTGCATCCCTTTTTTCTTGTCATTCTGAAAGCTGTCTATTTCGGGTAATCTGGTAATAATTCATTTATACCATTAAAATCTTGCATGATTTAGGGTGAATAAAGGAATGAGTCTTCAAGACTTCAAATTCATTTATTGGATGGAATATGCTCATCGAATGTGGGGAAGAGCACTGGGTGTTGTATTCGCAGTCCCTTTTGCTTATTTCCTTATGAAAGGGTACATCACTCGTCAACTTGGAATTAGATTGTCAGCCCTATTTGCACTTGGTGCTGGCCAAGGATTGATTGGCTGGTGGATGGTGAAGAGTGGGCTGGAGGTATAAAAATAATTTCTTGTTTCTTTAGGTAAAAGCTCCTGCTAAGCATCTGATAGATCTCCTAACATTCTTCTCCTTTTTATTAGGAGCCAGCTTCTGAATATGTGCAACCAAGAGTTAGCCCTTACCGCCTAGCAACTCATCTTACATCTGCGTTTGTTATATACAGTGGTCTTCTGTGGACCGCTCTCTCAGTTGTCATGCCTGAACCTCCAACCGAATCCTTAAGTTGGGTAAATGGCGCTGCCAAAATAAGAAAATTTGCACTTCCAATAAGCATCCTTGTGGGGATTACAGCGGTATCTGGAGCTTTTGTTGCTGGAAATGATGCGGTATAAGTGGAACTCTATTTTTTCCTGGAAGAATTATTCATTGACTGTGCTTATTTCGGTGTATGTTAACAGGGCCATGCGTACAATACTTTCCCTAAGATGGGTGATATGTGGATTCCTGATGATATTTTTAGCATGAAGCCGTTCTTAAGGAACTTTTTTGAGAATACATCCACTGTTCAGGTATAATTTCAATTATATACAAATATATTGTGCTATGATTTCCGTTCTATTTATTCCTTCAAGGACGACATGATTTGGATGTCTTGTTGCATCACTGTAGCTGCAAATATCGGATGATCTATTTCCTTCTCTATTATTACTTTTCCTTTATTCGCACATTCTAAAAATTATAAAATATGAGATTTAAAATTTTGTTTTGATTACCCACCAGTGGAATTAGGAAGGGACTTTAGGTTGATTCCATTACTTTGCTGTAAACCTATGAGAATTTTGTGCTAGTTCTTTATTGGAGGTTCAAATTTTGTTTTGATCCTAACATGCTTTGTTTTTACAGCTTGACCATCGTATCCTAGCAACGACGACATTGGTTTCAATAGTAACCTTTTGGTGGGCTACAAGAAAAATAGACTTGCATCCAGCAATACGATCTTTAATTGGAAGTACGGTGGGGATGGTGGCTTTGCAGGTAACTTACAAATCCTTGGAATTTGTCGATTTTATTGAGGTGGGTTTATTCCAATAAATGTCTTGAGTGCATGAAAAATCAAGTTTCGGGTATTGCAATGGCTTTAACGCTTTTTTCTGTAACTGTGGAGGCCTATTCCTTTCGCAATTAGTATAAGATTCTTTTGCAATCTCTAAATAATGTTTTTCCAGGGAAGTCAAGTGAATGTCTTTTACTTTTTATCCTGCACATGTTTAATAATTATAGAAGAAATCTATATAAGAGTCTTATATATTATGTGTACCAGTTTTATTGTCATGGTAGTTTAAGTGAACGCTTTTAAAATTTTATCCAACAATTAAATGACGATTTTTCAATGCTTTGGCTTTTCTTTTAATCAGGAAGATATCCTTACTTTTTTCATTTTGAGTTGGCAATTGTTCTTTGTTGGATATTTACTATACCCCTTGCCTTAAACAATCACAACTTCAATGCTTCTATTTCATGTATTTTGAAAGTATGGCATGCCAAGTCAAAGTTTCCTCGGGGGTTGTTAAGTTAATCTTCATTTACTATTTAAATTTTATTGTTAGTATATGACATATATGGATTGCTGGCATGTACTATATAGTATTAGCAAGTGTCAACTTGACATGATAACATCTAAAGTTAACGATTTTTAGAATGACATTTTAATTTTATTTCATTCACATGTAACTATGATCCTTGAAAAGACATGTAAGTATCACCCAGATATATTGAGTATTGACTTTAAACATCGAAGTATTTGATGAAAAAACACATCATTCAAACAATAAAAGCATTAATCCAAATATAATGGTAGATAACATGGTAGTATGAGTAACACCATTATCTAGGTAATTGTGCCATCCAAATCAAGGTTTAAAATTGCGTAATTGGGTATTGAGGCTTTTGTTTTTTAGACGAGGCTTAAGCCTCAAAATAAGCCTCCAGGCATTTTGAGGCATAAGCCTCAAAATAAAAAAAAAATTTGTGTAACGTGAAAATAAAGGTTAAAAGTGATTTTCTTATATAATATCTAAATAATATGTTAAATGATGACATATTAACTTTCTATTGAGCTATAAAATAACAAATTGACATACATATGAAATAAAAAGTTATACAAGACATAAAGTGACAAATGATAAATTGCATGAAATATAAAATTAAATATAGGAATTTCATCAAAAGTATCATATAACATAAAGTTAAACTTTAAATTCTTTCTTCTTCAGTTCCCTACTCATCCACATTAATTCATAAAGAAAGCTGAAATAGTTGGGAAAAAACCTTAGAAATCCTTTGTTCTATCATCAATGTTAGGGTCTTTATTTGAGTCCTCATCATAACAAATTATTCTCTCCTCTGCCTCATGCTGTGGAGTCCAATGTCTCTCAACCTGCTTCTTCTTCATCCGTTTCAATCTTCTTCTTTTATAAATATTTTTCATCAACATAATGATAAGATTAATACTCCAAAAGTTTTAGAGGCGGTGGTGGTGAGCTACTTTGAAGTGATTGCCGGCAACAGCTACTATGGTGGTGGCTGCAGAGAAAATGGCGGGCCCTCCAAGGAAGTCGAGAGGAAGTTGTGGCATGGGTGTTTCTGAAGGTGTGATTTCTTTGGGGCTTTAGTTTAGGGTTTTAAGTATGTTTAAATAAAAAATATATAAATAGAGTGAGGCGTATGCCTCACGCTAGCAAGGTGATGCGTGCCTTAAGATGGGCCTAAGCTAAGTTAAGGCACAAGCCTCATAAAAAAAGTTTGAGGTGTAATCCTCATGGCATTTTTTATTGGGATAAATGTGTTTCAGCTTTTAAAAACATAAAATGTAACTAGGAAAATCATGATCTTTATTTTTTAATATTATTTGTAGGGTTTGTTTGGATGGGGCTTAAGATAAGCTCAATGACGAGTTGGTAGGCCAAGGATTTGAGCTAAGTTAAAATAATTGCTGGGTAAAAAAATAAGATGATATAAGCTAATATAAGCTTAGAAAAATATTTGGTTGCATTTTGTCTTAAGCTTATTTCATTAACTCATTTTAGGAAGAGAGAGATGAAGAAAATATGGAGAGTGATTGTTTTTTGTTTATTATTAGTGGCAAAAGATGGTCCCTCACAGGAAATTTTTAGTCTCGGTTTTGGTCGATGGAGGAAACAATGAGTAGTTTTGAAGATAAGGTTGGAAAGGAGAGTTGTGGCAACCCTTGGTTGCAAGTAGCAAGAGGTAATGACTATTATTGGTACCAGTGGGTAACAACGACCGAACATTGGAGTGTTGTGATCTTGATTTTTGAATGGAATAAGAAAAAGCTTAGAGTCCTAAGCCGTTGATCCTATTTTTTCATAGAATTAAAATGTAAGGAAATATTTAGGCTTAAAAAACTATAGCTTAGTAGGGGTGAAGCAATAATTTTTTTCATGTGGGGCAAAAAATTATTGAATTTAAAAATACCCTCAACCTTTTTTATGCTTGCCAGATCGGCATTGACGGTTTTAGTTTTTTTTTTTAAATCGTTGCTATAAAAAAATAGAATACATGATAAAGAAAAAACTTACAATTGAGAATGTTAGCTCTTGATGTTCTTCTTACATATTACCTAATAGTTTCTTCCTCCGAGTCTTCATATTTTGAAATTATTGTACAATCATTTCATTATCAATATTATTTAATATTTCTTTTTTGATATAATTAATCAAGCAATCATTTAAATGGTTAAACACTCATCATAAAAATTGATTGAAATCAAATTTTAAGATATTACAACAGAGTAGAAATTGCTTAATCTAAATTTTGAAATAATACAACAAATTTAAACAAGCTGCTTTTAAACCACCCCCCCCCCCCAAAAAAAAAAAAAAA
>NW_021319083.1:7105104-7108260 GCF_001605985.2 Dendrobium catenatum | reverse complement strand
AAAAAAAAAAACATATTTAATATAAAAATTCAACTGGTTAAGCACTCCAATCATAAAACGGATAAAAGTTTAAAACTTTCAATCATAAAAATAAAGATATATTTTTTTAAAATAGTACTAATCCATCTATCCTTAATTAGGCAATAAGCAGTTAGTCAATGGGGTCCGTGGCCCCAGGGTCCCCAACTTAAATCCGTGCGTGAGCTTAGGAAGGGTACTAATAGACCTTAGTTTAGGAGCTAATGGTTGTGTATGCCTAACTTAAGCCCCAACAAATCAACTACTTAGTTTAAAAAATAAGATTTTCCTTACCAGTAATGCAAAGGTGTTGGTGATGCACGTCTTTGTTAGCATGCCCTCTCATATTAGATTATATTCTTAAAGAAATTCAAGTCCCTTTTCAATCTTGTCGAGCTATTAGAAAATAATTTAATTGTGAGATCAAAGAGAAGATGTAGACCACTTATACCAATTCTACTTTGCCACTCACTTCAAAAAGAAATGCCTGCCCTAATAATACATTATGAATCTCCATGAGGATGAATTAGAATTTCTAAATAATAATATAGGAAAAGCTAAAATATGAAGTCCTATGTAATTTGTGGTGATATTGGGAATAAAATTTGTAGGATGGGTAGGATGGATTCTTCATGAGAGAAAAAAATATACTTGTATGAATGACAATATAGTGGTTTACAATAAAGAAATGATCTTTTATTTAAAATAATAATATTTAAATTTTTAAAATGAATGGTTAGGGTTTAAGTTTTCAAATTAATGATTATGTTTTTCTCTAATTGAATCCCAAGGAACTTTTCCTACCTGTGAAATAAGGATTTGACACTTATGGACTGGCCTCTTTGGAAGCAAGAAAAAGTTAAATATTAAGAGTGTGCCAGATGTCCTATTTGATGCTCAGTTTGTTAAGATGTACCCAGATTTCAAAAACGTCTTATTGTGGTGAGATTTGAAGAAAATGTAGTTTAGTTTGTTAACTGATGCGTGATGTGCGAAGTGGTGATTGCTAATTACTTGAAGCTTAGTGGATCTTTGCCATCTTTACCCATTCTAATTTGGAAGTGGGAGTATATTCTTATGGATTTAATAGTTTGATTCCCAACTCATCTCAAGAGCAAGATACTAGTTGGTTGTACAGTTGTAGTAGAGATGTTGATGGAGAATGCATATTTTCTTCTTATTGGATAAGTGTCTGATAAGTTCAATTGTATGCTGACTCCATTATCTAACTTAATAATGTATCTAAGTTCATAGTTTTTTTATCGAGATAATTATTTTGGGTTGTGGAAACAATTGCAAAAAGCTATGGGAACTCAACTTATATTCAATATTGTTTTTCATATCCAAAGACATGATCAATTGAAACAAATAAAACAAATTCAATAGGACCTATCTAGAATGTGCATTTTGGTGGAGATTGCGAGAGAGAGCTTTGGTTGAATTTACATACAAAAATTGGCTATTAATCGAGCATTGACATGGTTTGATTAGAAGCATTGTTTAGATGGATATGTAGGTCGCCCTTATGTTGGACATAACTTGGAAAACAAATACTTTTAGGACACCTAATCATGAACGAAAATACTGACAAGATCAAAACAATTTAAGACAACTCGTAAAACATGTCCAGTGAAAGAAGTATCACTTCAAGAGGCAAAAGGACAACTAGTTTGAAGTGAGAGATCAAGTATTCCCTAAGGCTTGGGGAAGGGAGTGAAGCATTTTACTTTGTCCTCTTTGCATTGGATCATTTGAGATGTCATCTCTGAGACCTATTGTCTATCAATTGGTCGACAATTGATTCTACCTCCTCGACCAATTGATTTGCATAATGCATTTCATGTCTTCTCTTAAGCAATATGTACCCAACCCCACTCATATTATTCAATATTGCCTTGAGAAGATGCAAGTGTAGTCCTTCTTGAGGTATTTGAAGCCGCGCTTGAATGAATACTAGCACAACAAGACAAATACAATTTCATAGAAAGAAGCTATTTTTGGTTTAAATTTGATAATGCCACATGGGAGTAGAGATGGAGATGAGAGACAAGCATCCTCTCCTTATTAATGTCGTGCATGAGTTTTTGATGATTATAATTTATATTTTTAGTAGTGCGGATGAATTGTAAGGACATAGAACCTCAATGTTTTAGAGCCTTCAATTTAGGGACAACTTTTTTTTCTGCTTCGGTAAAGCAGCTTTTTAGCTATCCAATAAAAATTTCAATTTTGTTCTAGAAAGCGTACTTCATGAAAGCAGTTAAAGAAAGCCGTCCCAAACAAGGTCTTAGAATCTCGATACAAGTGTAACTTTAGAATTTTGAAGGACCAGTATGACAGTATTCTCTCTTAGACATGGTCCAGCAATCTCTCTCTACCAGAAGAATGCACATTAAGCTAGATAGGGAAGGTTCCTTATTGGAAGATTTTGTTGTGAACCACTCTTATATTGTGTGCTTCTAGACCTTTTGATAGTGTCTCATCGTTCTCATTGGATAGACGATTGAGAAAACCAAAGTTATACATGGATAATTGCAATATATATATTGTTGGAGATTGGACCCAAAAGCCTTCCCTACCATAGGCACAAGCCTTTATTTCTTTAGTGCTTGGATCACGAACCCAAGAATAATCTTATTACATCAGCCGATTAATCCAAAGAACCTATGAAACTTTACTTTAGTACATTATATCATGATAAGTTCTCTATTAACTAATGGAATCGAGTTAAGGTTCAAAGCGTATTTTAACAAATGAAGATTTGAATATGCTGGATAATCAAGTTGTCACCACGATGTATGTATATCTCGTTATCTTAAAAATAAGTGAAGAAAAATATGCTTACATTTCTGTCGCATCAACTGATCTCATCGTATCAATCGACATTGACTGGGTACAAACACCAACCCTAATTATTAGTCTAGGCATCTACTACTGACTTCTGTTCCATTGTGAGACGGTTCTCGGGAAATGCAAACTATAAATCCCATATTGAATCTCTATCAGGCCTACAGCTCACCAAAGCTGCCGTAGCATTGAGTTCGATGACTCTCAGTGGTCCTCTTAATGCATTACTTTAAGGAAGCCATCCGTCAGCTGCTTCTGCAGATCTCTGGGCTTCATTGCCGAAAACAACGG
>NW_021319083.1:7078572-7097472 GCF_001605985.2 Dendrobium catenatum | reverse complement strand
TAATACAAAGAGATATACCTCGATTGAAGAAAGTGATTTAATTAAATTTGGAGCGAGATAATTAAAATGACAATTGGTGGTAGAGAGGTAGATAAATTTTTATAAAGAATTCCATAGTAGTCGATTGAGTTGGAACGACAAATGAAGGTGGTAAGACTATATTAGATTTTTTTTAGCTTACGATTTCTTAATAGCTAATACCTTATTTAAGAAAAGAGATGAACATCTTATCACTTATAAAAATGGATATAGTAAAATGCGAATTAATTATTTTCTTATAAGAATATTAGATCATTTAGATTGTAAATATATCAAAGTTATTCCGAGTAAAAATTTATATACCCAACATCGATTATTAATTTTGGACTTTAAGATAAAGAGTCAAAAAATAAAAAAATAAAGTAAAATAATTTTCTAGGATTAGATGGGAGCATTTAAAAATATTAAAAAAAGTATTTTTAAGAGTAAGATTTTAGATCTTAAGATTTTATCTGTACATAAGGATGTCAACATGATGTGGAAAAAAGTGGCTTATGATATTAAGAATATTGCAAAAGATGTGCTTGGAGTTTCGAAGGAAAAAACTCCTAATAGTAAAAATAGCTAGTGATGAAATCCAAATGTGCAAGAAAAGATAAAAAACTAGAAGATTTGTTATAAAAATTGGTTTGGATGTAAAAATTCTGATAATTGGGAAAGCTATAAAGAGGCTTGTAAGGAATCTAAGAAAGCTATTTACGATGAAAAGAGCTTAGCTTTTAATGATTTATATAATAAATTAGATACTAAGGTGACAGAAAGATATATGTACAAGTTAGCCAAACAAAGAGATATGAATAGTAAGGATTTAGTTCAAGTGAAGTGTATTAAGGATAAAGATCAAAAAGTACTTTTCTTCGAAAATGATATTCGACAAAGGTGGATGAGGTATTTTGCTAAACTTTTTAATGAAGAATATGAAAATACGATTGACTTTAGTGAGTTTATCATCCTAAATGAAAATGAAGATATTTGTTTTTGTTAGCATGTAAGTAAATTTGAAATTAAAGAGGCTTTAAAGAAACTGAAGTGTATAAAGGCTGTTGGACCTGATGATATTCAATTAGAGTAGTGGAAATGCTTAGGAGATAAAAGAATTTCTTGGCTTACTAAACTTTTTAATATTGTTTTGAAGACTAAAAAGATGACAGATCAGTAGAGAATGAGTGTGTTAATTCTTATTTTTAAGAATAAAGGTGATGCACAAGATTGTGTGAATTATAGAGGAGTTAAGTTAACGTTTCATACTTTAAAACTATATGAATGAGTTATGGAACGTCGGTTGCGGTGTGATACAAATGTTTATCAAAATCAATTTGGATTCATGCCGGGTAGGTCTACTATGGAAGCCATATATTTATTAAGAGGTTTGATGGAGAAATATAGAGAGAATAATGAGGATCTATAAATGATATTTATTGATTTAGAGAAAGCATATGATAAATTTCCAAGAGAAGTGCTATAGAGAGTTCTTGAAAAGAAAAGAGTTAATAATGCTTATATTTAAATCATTAAAGATATGTATGCAAGAGATATTACTTGTGTTCAACATAAGGTGGTTTGACAAAGTATTTTCCTATTTCGGTTGGATTACGTCAAGGATCAACCTTAAGTCCATATCTTTTTGTTTTAGTATTGGATGTTCTCACTAGACATTTGCAAGAGGATGTACCTTGGTGTATGCTTTTTGTTGATGATATTCTTCTTGTTGATAAAACTAAAGAGGGAGTTGTAGGTAAACTTGAATTATGGAGGTCAAATTTAGAGTCTAATGGTTCGCTTGAGTAGATCTAAAATAGAGTATATGAAGTGCAATTTTAGTAGCAATAGACCTAGTGAGGGGATTATGACTTTGGGCGATCAAGTCATTAATAAGTGTACACATTTTATATATATTGGATCTATTATTCAGAGTGATGGTGAAATTGATGAGGATATTATCAGCAGAATTCAAGTTGGATGGTTGAAGTGGAGGAATGTATTGAGCTTATCGTGCGATAGAAAAGTCCCCCTCAAACTTAAGGAAAAATTCTATAAGATGGTGATGATACCTACAATGCCTTATGTTGCCAAATGTTGGCCATTAAAAGAGAAGCATAATTAATTTAAGTGTTGTAGAGATGAGGATGCTTAGTTGGATGAGTGTCTTGACCCTTAGAGATAGGATATGAAATGAGCATATACATGAAAAGGTTGGGGTAGCTCTAGTGGAAGATAAGATTATAGAGAGTCGCCTTAGATGATTTGGTCACATTAAATGGAGGCCTTTCTGATGACCCGATTAGGAAAGTTGAGGTATTATATTTGACTTATGTTAAGAAAGGTAGAGGTAGAAATAAAAAGATTTGGTTAGAAAATATTAGAAATGATATTTCTTAATTAGATTTAAATAAGAATTTGACTTTTAATAGAATAATATGATGAAAAAGGATTCATGTAGTCGACCCCACATAGTGGGACAAAGGCTTGTTGTTGTTGTTGTTTTTGTGATTTATTAGAGAGCAAGTGAAAGAGTGATTTGGGAGAATATTTGAGAGAGAATTATTACAAGTAGAGTGTGAATTTTTTACGTGGTTACTCAAAGGTAAGAATTTTTTTGGTTTTGTGTCAATTCTCTTCCGTTCTTCTTTCTAGTTCCTTGAGAGAAGATCTTGTGAAAGGATCTGGTACTCTGCCGACACTTGGAGGGTGCGAAAGGATGACAATACTCTATCGACACTTGGAGGGTGTGAAAGGACAACGGTACTCTGCCGACACTTAGAGGTTGCGAAAGGATGACGGTACTATGTTGACACTTGGAGGGTGTTAAAGGATGATAGTACTCTACTGCACCAGGGATTGGTGGAAGAGAGGTTATTTGTAAAGGCCTCTCCGCCTTGATGTAGGGGCAAAATGAGGTCATTTTGGTAATAGTGCAATACCTGAAAAGGAAGTCTTCAGGGAGTGGATGTAGGTCATGTTGGACCAATCCACTATAAATTTTTGTGTTCTTTTTATTTTCATATTTTTTGCTGTAATTTGTTGTTGTGGTTGAAAAGCACTTTTACTCTAAAACCAAATTTCTTTAAAATTATTAACCAATTTTCTATAAAAGTTTAAGAGGGAATTTTTAAATTACCAAGTCACCCCTCTTGATTATCATTGGTATAATTGCATGAGTCTCATAGCATATCAAATATGCATATAGATTATTATTGCCTATAGGTGAACTTAAATTTATTTGGGTTCCCAAGTCTAATATTTGATCATTTTGTAGAAATACTCTCATACAAATTCTCGTGAGAGCATTTGGTACCTAGACAACATCTATTCGAAGCATATGATTGGAGATACAACTCAATTCATATCGCTGGAAGTCAGGAATGGGCAAGACAATTCCACTAGGAGAGCAGTATGTATAAATATGATTGACAACAAGAATAATATCTTTATTGAGAATGTATTATTGGTTGAAGGCTTAAAATATAACTTGTTAAGTATTAGTCAACTTTGTGATAAAGGTTTTCACTTTATATTTTTTCCTACAAGCTAAATTATACGCCAAAATGGAATTGATGTGTTGAATGAAAATAGGGTAAATAATGTATACATAGTTGATTTAAATTATGTTAATCTTATAATGTATTTTTTTCAAAACTATTACTGATGAATCATGGTTATGGTATAAAAAACTTTTTCATGTAAGCATAAAAAATCTTAGGAATATTGCCCATAAAAATTGGTTAGAGGAATACCCAAATTAGACTTCACTAAGGATCACATGTGTGTTGCATATTAATTAGGAAAATAGGTTAAGTCCTATTTTCATTCAATTAAGGATTTTAGAATTAGCAAACCATTGGAAGTCCTACACATGGATCTTTTTGGATTGGTTAACATTTAAGTCTAGGAGAAAAAGTTTTTAAGTATGTAATTGTTGATGATTATTCAAGATTCACTTGGATTAAATTCTTATCTCATAAGATTGAATCATTTGATGAATTTAGATATTTTTTTACATCGATACAGAAGAAGCTAGGTTGTGAAATTCTTATAATTCAAAGTGATCACATAAGGGAATTTAAAAATGAAAAATTTGAAGCCTTTTATGAAGAACAAGGAATAGATCACAACTTTTCAGCATCCAAAACCGCTCAGCAGAATGGTGTTGTTGAAAGAAAGAACTGAACTTTGATATAAACCGCTAGAGCCATATTTTTTGAATATTCACTTCTGAAATATTTTTGGGCTCAAGCGGCTAGTATAGCTTGTTATGTTCTAAATAGGGTGAATATTAGATCTAAGTTGAATAAGACACCCTATGAACTTCTTATGGGGAGAACACCTAATCTTTCACATTTGTATGTCTTTGGATGTGAGATGTTTATTCATAATACTGGTAAGACTTCTTTAGGAAAATTTGATCCTAAATATTATGAAGGAATTTTTCAAGAATATTCTTGTGTTTGGAAAATCTTATAGAGTTTTTAATAGAAGGATTTTAATAGTTAAGGAAACCACACATGTAGTTTTTGATAAATCTGATATTTTTGAAGTGCCAAGGTTGGAGGAAGATCATATTCAAGAGATCTCCCAAGGAATTGAAAAAATAAATCTTGAAGAAAATGTTGGAAAAGAAAATACATTGCCTCGATAATGGAAATATTTTAAAAGTCATCCTAAAGAATTGATTTTAGGTGAACCAAGTGTAGGTGTTAGAACTAAGCATGGACTTAGCAAACAAGTGAACCACTATGCTTATATTTTAATTATTGAGCCCACTAATATAAATCAAGTACTTTATGATGAATTTTGAATTTAGGCCATCATAAAGTAGAAAGAGGATGGAATATTTCTTAGCCAATTGAAGTATATTAAGAACATCCTCAAGAAATATGAAATGTATAAAGCTTAACCAATGAGTACACGAATGAGTTCCTCAATGCAGTTAAATAAGAAATCTAACAGAAAATTTGTTCATTAAAAGAAATTTAGAGGAATAATTGGATCATTACTTTACTTAACTGCTAGCAGACCAAATTCCATATTTAGTGTTTGTTTATATGTTAGCTTTTAAGTTGATCTAAAAGAATCAAAACTTAGGAATATGGTATCCAAGGCATAACTTTTTTTTTTTGAAATCATTGAATATTCTGATTCATATTTTATAAGATGTAGGGTTGATCAAAAAAATACTTATGGAACTTGTCAATTCATTATAAATTTTTTAGTTTCTTGGTCTAGCAGAAAATAAAATTAAATAGCCTTTTCTATTGCTGAAGTAGAATACATAGCATTAGGTAGTTGTGTGGCACATGCTCTTTGGTTAAAAAAACAACTTACAGATTTAGGTTTTTTAATTGACACTATTCCAATTTTTTTTTTTAATAATATAAGTGTCATATACATTTCAAATAATCCCATTCAACACTCCAGAACCAGGCATATAGACATAAGGTATCACTTCATTAGAGATCATACCACTAAAGGAGAAATTGAGATACATCATGTAGCTACTGATAATCAACTTGCATATATTTTCACAAAACCATTGGCATTTAAAATGTTTAGCACCTTAAGAACCATATTAGGTGTGATTGATATTCATGCTTAAAAACAATAATTATGAAACTTGGATTTGTAATGTATTTCATGCATGTCGATATTTATGGTTTGTTCTTTGTTCGTATTTTTGTTAATATTTATTTTTCCCTCTATTTTATGGTTGTTTATAGATTGCATTTTTTTTCATTTTTTGTATCTCATGAATCTTCGCTGATTTGTTTTTGGAAAAGAGATTTATTTATCATCTCTTAAGTTGCTTTTCTATGAATTTTTTATCATCCCTTCACTTTTAAACTTTTTTGTTCTCAATCTTTTAGAAAATGGCAAGTAGTAGCAAGTGTGCAAGACACTCTAGGGGTTCTTCGTCTTGGTCCAATCAACCAGATAAAAATTTTCTTTCTAGAGAGGATGAAGATCCTTACCAGCATTACTTTGAAGAAAAGATGACTCAATCTCATCTTCTTATTTAAAAAGACATCAACTTTTTCGTAATGCCATTTTTCGCTTCTACCCAATTTGCTTTCATTCTCACTATAATCCATGCCTTTCATTCCGATACCTTCTATTACTTTCTTGCTAATATGAAGATGAGATAGGACCACATAATCATGTCTTCTTTTATTATTCTCCAAAAGGTAGTGATAACTAAGGAAGATTTAGGCACATACTTACACCTTAGAACTAAAGGAGTAAGGGCACACACAATGAATTCTACTGAAGATTTTTGACTGGTCAACCATACATCGAACCCTTGGAGGTGTACCTTCAGTCAATCACCTACTTCGTGTGTACACTTTAAATCAAAATGCTAGGATCATCCAACATGTGTTGAGAACTTCAATTATTCCTAAAGCTAGTGATCATATAAACCTACTCCTTGGCTATATATAGTCACTTATCTTATAATGTCGAACACTCCTATAGATGAAGCCCAATTTATTCTGGACTACATCTAGAAACTTACTAACATTAGACTTCCTAACACTAGAAGGAAGAAGAATGTGGCTTTAGGATATCTAATTACCTATATCCTTAAGAAGAAGTATAATCTGATTCATCATAATTACCCCAAACAATTTGCCAATCTACTTTACCGATGCTTCTTTTTATTCTCTTTTTCATTGGGATTAGGGCGATGAGGGAGGTGAAATAGGAGGAGAAGAAGAGGCTCCTGCACCTGCACCTGCACGTAACATTTATATCAAGAAATGGTCCAATGATTTGATTAACTTGAGTCTCAGTTTGATCAACGATTTGATCATATGCCTAGACCAGCATGATGCCAGGTATAATGAAGATATGGGCTGGGACAGAGGACAGTTTGACTCGATTAACACTCAAGTAACTACAATCAATAGTTACTTTACTATATCCACCCCTCAGCCACCTCCAGATCAAGATCCTCCAACATATTAGTTTTCATTTTCTATTGTTATTATTGTACGTGTTTGCTTTAAAGTTTTTCATGTAATCGCATTTGGATGTTTAAGTTATTATTTTAGCTACATTTATATTTGTATCTTGAGTTTGTATTTTTAAGAAAATGGAATGATATTTGTCTTTTTTTGAAGTTAATCATCTTGAATTGTTTTAATTTCCTATAGAAAAATCAAATATAGTTGAACTATGGAATAAAATTTTAAAATATTTTGCTCTACAACATAATTTCCTAGGAAAATTTAATTTATCAAAAGTTTAAATTAAATTATGATTATAAGTAGATTAGAAGATTATCTTCATGTTCTTATAGTTAAATATTATTTACCTAAATTGTTACAAAAAAGATGTCTTATTTTTTAAATTCATATTTATTGTGTTTATTTTATTAATTATTTAATTTTGTTTTAAGATTTATTGATATCGGAAAGAAAAAAATATAAAAATATGCATCATAAAGTGTGCCAAGCTTGAAAAGATTCACGAAAAGTGCCACAAATTTAAAAAATGTGTAATGTTCGCCAAGAATAAAAAGCGATAAAATTAGCCCATGCTGAAACGATGCACAAAGCGTGCATAAATTGGAAAAGATGCGCAATGTTAGCAGTCGAATGTATCATATAGTTCTTTCTTTTATCTCTCTATTTCTTACACAAATTCATATAATCAATAATAATCTTCATTATTGAATTAGAAACTAATTAATCTTTATTTCACCATTTTTCAAAAAATTATTTTATTAAATAGGTCTAGAATGAACAGTGAACCTGGTTGACTTTTTTTATCTTAATTATTCTTTAATTTAAAATATGAGACTTTCCTTTTCGCATAAGGACGTTAATGTTGTCTTAGTAAGTAGTTAAAATCCTCTTCTTCATCATCTATTTGATTTGTCAATAGCAACTTACTTTTTAAGAGGTACTTCCCTTTTTACTATTATCAAAAGGGGGAGTCTATGGTTATTATTTGTTTGTTTTTAGTTATTATTTATTTGTTTGATTGAATTAATCTTAAGTGTTTTTTTTATTGAATTAATCATGTGTGTTTCATGTTTGTTTTCTTTTTAAATTCATTTTGGTTTTTGATTTCATTTTTGTTCTTATGTTTTTTAGAAATCCTTTATTTTTAATTGAGCATTCATTTTAGGGAGAGCTTAGGAGAAAAAGGACTTTTAATGTTAATTCAAACAATAATTATTTTTCCATCATTAAAAAGGGGGAGATTGTTGTAACTTAGAATTCAAGTTTGAGTTTTTTGTAATGTGATTTTTTGATGATAACAAAATATTATTATTATGATTACTGTTTATCCTAATATTCATTAGATAGATTTTTATTTTTTTTATGTACTAATATCTAAGAAAAATTATACTCCAAACTGCTGAAGACTTCAAGACAGTAGAAAAGAATTTTATGTAATAAAGTCAATGAATTTTGTTTTCTTGAGTATGAGAGAAAGTGATTGTAATTAGGTAACTGTGCACACACACATAGGGGGAGAGAGTTAAAATTGAAATTGAAAAATTTTTATCCTATTCGTATTATAAGATGTTAGTTCATACAAACGACTGACAGCGTTCAAAATAAGCTTCGTACTAGATCGTCCCATGATTTTTGAATTGTTCGTATAGATGATCTATGAATCGTACAGACGACTAATAGTGTACAAAATAAGCTTCATACCAGATTGTTTATATGAATTTTTAACTGTTCATACAAATGATCAAAATATCATATCGATGACTAACAATGTACAAAATAATCTTCATACTAGATCGTACAGATGAATTTAATTGTTTGTATAAATGATCTAAATCATATAGATGACTCACAGTGTACGAAATAAGCTTCATTCAATATGATCCATACAAACTTTAATTATTCTTACAGATGATCTGTGAATCATATAGATGACTCAGAGTGCATGAAATAATGTTCGTACCTGATCATCCCATGATTCTTTGAATTATTTGTAAAGACGATCCACCATCGAACTGTATGATCTGACTAGTTTTCACTTTGAAAATTCAGTTTATGGATGATTTTTCATGTGTTTTCTATATAATAAGTCCTATAAACTGACTTTGAGATCTATTTTGCTGCAAATTTCTCTTAAGAGTTAAAAAGAAAGTGGTTTGGGAGGGGAGAGTGAGAGACCTTACAAGAGGAAATTGTGAGGGATTCACAAGGTTGCCTAAAGCTGGATATGTCTGTCTGTAACCCAGTTCGGTGGGGGACTGATACTAACTCTCAAGTGGTGGTGATGACATCACTGGTGGAACTCTTTGGCTCTAACCTTTAACAACCTATTTAATTCTAGTTATTCCAGTGCTAAACTTTTTCCTACAACCAAACATTGAAGTAATGGATCAACGAGGAAGATCATCACCTACAGCCATCTATAGTAAAATAAGTGATTAATTTACTTTTCATGAAATTATATTAACACTTAAAGGTAATGTTGTAACATATATGAAAATTCACATAATTAGAATAAAAAAATATAGTTACATTTATAAAAAAAATCAAAAATTTTATTTCATATAAATCAATTACAAATATATAGTTTCAGAATGTATAAATGATTTGTATAATAAAATGATTTGTATAATAAAATGATTTACATAAAAAGATGATTTGCATAATTATAAATGATTTATTTTGAGACAATTACCAAGAACATCAATTTCAAAATTATTTAAGCTACATTGCAATAAATTTATTTACCAACTTGTTTTATAATGAACAACATTACAATAAATCGAAAAACTACATTAAAAAATTATTGTTAAAATTTGTTCTTGCCATACATTCATGATACAACATTAAGTATATTGTAATAAATTTAGTCACTTAAGATACAACAATAATTTTGAATCAGAAATGCTTTCAATGCTCTTGAAGGTATCTTCACCTTCTTCCTCATTCTCACTTCATGAGCTTGTCAAACTATTCAAATCCTCTAACTGCATTTCAGTATTATATGTAGTAGTTAACATCACATCAATTTGAATGAATCTATAATCAGACATCTCATCCTCTTGATGTGTAGTAGCTATGATGTATTATTGGTTAATAATCCATTATACTTTAGATTTTCTAACAGCTAGCCAATCTTGCTTATATTTACGATCACTGAGATATTTGTTGAAATAAATATGAATAACTTGATCACTTGCTAGCACAAATGGATCAAACTTCCCGTATCTTCTACTATATTTTTCTTTTAATAAATTATACACAGGATAAACCCTTGTTCTTTTATTTGGTACTAGAATGTGTTATTGATAGTTGAATAAACATGTTAGATTATCTTCTTCTCCCGTGTACTCTAGCTCAAGAATCTCATATATAATACCATAATAATCATACTCATTTTTTTTATAAGTGTTTCTTCTAACACAAACTCCATACTACTCAATTTTTCTTCCCTCACTCCATAACTTGGAATGAAATCTAAACTCATTAACTATGTATATTACCTAGGTGTTTTCTTTTTGCATTGGGCCCCTACTAGTGTTTGCCACCCTTTATCAAAAACTTTGTTACTGCGATTATGTACCTAAGAAAATTTTAAAATTTTAGGGCTTTTAGTATTCAATAAGATGTAAGTCAATTAAATAATATAGATTTTACTCTCGTAAGTTCCAAACCAAGCATTTAATTCATTTGTAATAAGTTGTTCAACACATGTAATATCTGTTAGAGGCAAATTGCTTACAAAATATATGTGACAAATCATCTAATTATTACTTGAGTATTAAAAATTAACATGATTCATTTGCATATTATAGAAACACTTACTCTAAAATAGGTTGAACCTCATGACAATTCATATATAAAGTCACTATTTTTATTTCTAAATCATATATAAATCTTTCAACACATTTACAACTAGCCATTCAATAAATTCTAAAGACTGATAGTGTAGATTATAATTATTCTTCGATATCAAAGTTTATGTTACAAACAATCTTTATTATTTTACTTCTCACATGGGCTTGAAGTAGGAGCAGAAGTGGAAAATTTCTTGAGCTATATATGCTTCATGTATTGATCATTCTGGTATTACTTTATTCTTAACATATTTTTTTTAACTTATTCAAATATCTGCTAGATGATAAGTATTATCAATTATAATTAGAAATATTTAAGATAACATATTAAATACACATATTACCTCTCAAAGGGGTACATCCAATGATATTGCACAGGTTTGCCAACTCTAGTCTCATAAGATAGGTGGACTAGAAGATGTTCCATAGAATCAAAGAATCTAGAGGGAAAAATTTTTCTAACTTCGATAGGATGATTTGTATGTTCTCATCGCTCCTCCATAAAACATCTTTGCTTAGTTTAGATAAATATAGATCTTTGAAAAAAATTCTAAGCTCTGTCAATGGATTCAATATATAATTTAGTAATAGACATAATATAATAGAAGGAGAACCTCTAAATAACTTCATAGATTTTAGGTTTACACATCAACTTAAATTTAATCTATAGCCATCTGGCATTTTTTAAACCTTAAAACCACTAACATATTAATATTTTTTATTCTAATGTGAACGAGTAAGGTACTTTGGGCCTTATTATTTTATCATCGTTGGTTATTACTAACTCTAAATTTCTTCTCCGATAATACTATTTAATATCCATTCTAGATTTCATATTATCCTTACTCTTGCCTTTAACATCCATGATTGTATTAAAAATATTATCGAGAAAGTTCTTCTCAATGTGCATAACATCCAAATTATGCCTTATCAAATTTATAATTTAATATGATAATGTCCAAAAAAATATTTTTTTAATATAATTATGTTGAATACCATATCCTAGAATTTCACTCTGATAATATTGAGAAATTATAATTGATGAAATACTAGAAAGTATTAATAGTACGTTAGAACCACTTAATCTGGGAGGAGGAGGTGACATCTCAACTCTGTTTTTGATAAATGCATCTTTATTTCTCCTAAACAGATGACCAGAAGGTAGGAATATATGATGAAAATTAAACCAAGTATTTTTTTCCTCTATATTTTAATGTAAAATATTTAATATTTTTCATGCAGTAAGTGCAAGCTAATTTTCCTGTTATGCTCTAACTCGATAATATACTATAAGCTTAAAAATCACCAATGGTCCAAAATAATGCAACTATAAGGAGAAATTTTATTTGATTGAGATGTCAAATGTGAGGACACATTCTTCCCATAAGAACTTAAGATCATCAATTAATGGTTGCAAAAAATATAAATATTTTACTTTTAGATTATGTGGTTTAGGTATTATAAGTATTAATAACATGTACGGGGTAGTCGTAGACATATCTAATGGAAGGTTGTATGGTGTTAGTATAACTGGCTAACAAGAATATGACAAAGCTGCCTGACTGTATGGAGTAAAATTATCAACACATAATTATAATCTTATATTACGTGGCTCAACATCAAATGAAGCATGTGTTCATTCAAAATGTTTTTACGCTTGAATATATGATGGATGAGAAAGAACACTATTGTGTGCTAATTTTTCATTATGCCATCTCATATGACATACTTAACTCATTTATGCGTATAGCCACTAAAGTCTTGGAATAATCGCTAAGTAAAATAAACAGGAATTTGAAACATATTTCTTTTGATGACATTATTTTCTCAAGTTGGGTTTAAACTGAGGCGTATTGCAGGTGCGATAATAAACTTATGCTGCATCATCCTTTTAGTATAACATACAACCATTTATACAACAATGAATTTTTACAGCGGTGAGACCCAACTTGGATACTAATTTCTTTGTTTGATACAAATTTGTGGGGATTAAATTTTTTTCTGGATTTATTTCTTTAACAAAACCAATGAAGTTATTGAAGCACTTATGAGGAATATTATATTCAATTTAGATACTTAGCATCCTAATAGCTACTGATAATTCTGAATGAGTTGTACAATCATCTCAAATTAATTTTTGAGCATGATGTAGTAATTCAAAGAATTTTTTGGTTTTTGGGTATGGTGGTTATTCCATGTATTTTCTTAAATGGGGACATGCTAAATCAAAGTGAGTTATTCATATGGTTTACTCATTTGATCTTCATCGACTATTTCAAAAGCTTTAGATGGATAGGTATGAGTATCTCTGTGGCTCGTAGTCGCCATGTGCAGTCTAAATCCAATATCCTGGAACAAATCCCCTACAATATAAATCAACCTTTACGTCATTGGGCTTACGAAAATCTTGATTTTTGTGTTTTGAGCATGGACACTTAACATTTCATCGGACTTAAACAAATGTAGTTGATATGTGACTTGAGTGCTCAACTCCCTCCATAAATTTATTTGTCAATTAATCCTTTTCAACCTGGTAACAATCTGTTATACATCAAATATCTCTCTTCTTGAATAGTCTTTTGGATGTTAAAGAAAACATTTCCTACATAGTTGTGGAATTATTCACTTGATATACAATGAAAGGATTGAATTATAGATTTATACAATCAATAAATCAATATCACCATTTCTTTCAACTAATTTAAAAAATTCTACATGAAATTATATGCAATTTGGAAGACATTATATAAGTCACTTCAAGAGACAATATTTTAGAGAACATGCACCTACATGATTTATTGAAGGACAAAAATTGTTATAAAATTTCAAATCTATCAGATATATGTGATCATTTGCTAAAAATGACTAAGCAACTTCAAGTATTATGATTAATTCGGCAAAGAAATCTATATACGATAAGGTATAGCAAGGTAGAGGGCAACAAATGTATTTTATTTCACAAATTGATTCATGCAAAATGTTATTTGTTTATATATGTATATATTTCAAAGATTTTCATTTCATCGCCTTTTTCTATTTTCTCCAATTCCAATTCAAGAGGAGAATATTTGAAATTTCTCAAGTTCATATTATGCAATACCATGCTCATGAAATGAAAGGATGAAGAGGAGGGAAATAGGAAGAAATAAGAAGTATTAGTTCTCAAACACCTCTTCAATAATCTAAAGATATCTCATAAAAGTTTTATCACTTTTCTTTAGCCACAATTGAAAAAAAAAAAAACCTTCAGGCTTTTCATTTTATAGATTATGTATCTACAACTTAATTATGAACTAAATGAGAGCATTAATATACATAAAGGGATTATTAAAAGCCCATGGGTAAAAAGATTTGAGTACGCTTTTATATATCAATCTCCCTAATCAAACATAAATCATACAATAATGAAATGAAAGAAAATTATTTTCACTCGTCAAATATTTTTATCAAAATCTGTAACATTTCTTAATTTACATACATATATAATATACATATTCAGATTTCTACATAGTTCTATAGATTTATATATAGATTTTTTACATTACAAGTGCTTGTAATGTATAGAAATATCGATTAGAGTTCAGAAATATCGATTAAAGTTCACGGGCTGCTTTGTTTTCAATATTAGTCGCTTAACTACATAATAGAAAATAGAAGTTATCCAAATTTGGTGGTTGAAGATTTGTAATAATCATGAATTTGAATGACTGATAGGAAGCCAACAATCTATTAAGCATTGTTGCAGGCTAGAATATACGCGGCGATAGAGTTATTAAATTTTCGTCTCAGTGTCATACGAGTATCCAGCACACAAACAGAAAAGAAATGGGAACACCATGATTTTTATGTGGAAACCCTGAAAGGGAAAAAACCACGAGGCCTCGTCCAGTTGAAATAGTTCCACTAGTGTTTTGTTTGAGATACAAAATGTTGACTCGTCCACGAAGTTAGGACGTGAGATTACAATGAATTTCTTCTGAATTGAAATTCAGTTAAAAAGTTGAGCAGAGTTCCGACGTCACTAAGGAAATTGGACAAAATTTAGGTGTCGTCCAGAAGTTGTACTGAATTCCGGCGTTGAGCATAACTTTTTTGTTACTTGGGAAAAATTCCGGCGTCACCCGGGTGTCCGGCAGAACTCCGGCATTTCTCAGGCGGCGGGAAAAACTCCGGCTGTGGTCGAGGAGAAGCTGTTCCCTCCTATCATTCTCTTCTTTTCTTCTTCGCTTCTTCTTGCTTGGGTCCCCTATCATGAGAAATGAGGGGTCTATTTATAGATTTTCTGGAGTGGCATAGCTGGTAAATAGGGGTGAGATCAAGGCCAAATAGGGAGTGGTCGAATGGACGGCTGATATTGAATCGCTTAATCGTGCACCGTTAGTTAGACATTTGAAGGTCTAAGTGATGTGGAATTTGGGAATCATGGGCTCGTTGGATTCATCTTATCGAGCCATTCGATTCGACTATAAGCTCGTTAAAATCGGAGACCGTTTGGTAACTCAAATTGTGGTAGTAACTTTCCAATAACACTTCAGGTGCTTGATTTGGGCTCATTTAGGGTCGGATTTAGTTACATTTGGCGTCGTTGGGTTCGTATTTCCGAGACGCTCAGTTTGAATATAAGTTTACTGAAATCGGAGTTCAAATTCTTCCTGATTTAATTCTTGAAGTTTCCGGCTCGATTTTGCCTCGAGATTCGTGCGTGATCAAGATAATTTTTTGAGAATATATCAAGCATATATAGGATAATGGATTCAATATCTAAGGTACAACTAGCGGCATTGATTGTATCAACGTTCAACTTATTTTTTGACAAATAATGCAATATAGTTTTATTATGCATGGAAACATGATGGAGTTCATTTTTAGCTGAATAATACGAGATGATTAGTAGATTGAATACTTTTACTAATCGTTTGCCAAATTTTAGTATAAGAGTCAAGGTTCAGTATGCATGGTAGCAAGGAGGAGGAAACATGAGAACAATGTAGCTGCAAGATTCTGATCTATAAACATCAACGTAGCAAATAGAGAATTGGATAGAAATTCACCATTTTCAATCATGACTTGTCGAGGAGGGTGAAGAACTGTAACATCGAGATACCTGTAGAGTCCATTTGCACAAAACATCTTCAACACTTGAGACTACCAAGATAGATGATTATCCCGACATCAGGGGAACCCAACAATATTAGAACAAAACAAAAGAAATAAAGATCAAGAAGACCCACTCTCAGAGTACTTGAAAAGCTTAATCATCTTTTTTTTTTTACCTTTTTTCCAACATCATTAGAAAATCCCTCGTTATTAACTTGTACCACATTCAAATCATAAACCTCTTGAGACATATTGCCAAGACCCTCAATAACCTCCCCAAAACCATAATTACCTAATGAATCATAGTTAGTTAACCAATCATAATGATCAACCTGTTTCTTATTAAAATTCAACTCCAACTTCTGAATCACCAAACCTAAATTTAACAATGCATCATCACAAATAAGGGAAAAAAGCATGTCAATTATAGGCACTTTATTAGAAATATCCAAATAATCAGGCACCACCACAGGTTCAGAAGAACACAGATTCTCCCTGGATGGGTTAATCAATAACATCTTTAGAAGGCACATTTTAGTCAATCCAAAGAGAATCAAAAGACACAACAGAAGGTGCGAACATAAGATTAATAGCCTTAGTATTAATAATTTCCATAGTTTCTTAAGCAACAACATCAAAACTAACATAAGAAGCAAAGTTATTGATACCCATATAAACAACAATCACAAGCTTAGGGATGTTCATGGAAATTTTATCTAAATGGTGGTGAATGATATATATATTAGTACATGGTCCTTAAAGAGCCCTCAAGCTCACTAATCTTCGAACGAGCTACAAAAAGAAAATAAAAAAAATCTAAGAGCTCGAGATCCCTACTAAACAAAAGTACAAAATACCCTAGGTACATTCTACAGTGCACTAGAACAAGCACCAGAAAAGATAAGAGGACCAGAAAAATGGCATCCTGATCCTGCTTCCCTTCATAAATTAGATCACTAGGATCACTTGCATAAAAAGGAATATACAAAATAGGATAATGCACAAAATAGCATAATAAAAATAGAAGTATATTATAGCAAAAGGAAGAATCCAACAATTATAAATCCAACAAGTTCTCCATAATTCTATCATGATATTACTCAACATTAGAAATATAACCAACCAGCAGCAGTTGTACCCGAACAGCCATAAACAATAAGTATAGAACAAATAATCAAAGAATAAAACAAAGTAATCTAACAGACGAGGCTCAACAACAAGGGAACATCGCCCCAACACAATAAAGCTAGAATACAACATGACAATCCCAAGATAACATATGACACCGTCCAATAAGCCATCAAATATGAGATTCATGAAATCCAAAACCATCAAAGGATAAATACTTCAAACAATGGACTAGCACCACCAAGCAACATTAAAACAACAAAAGCCCTAGGAAACCCCCAGTAGGAGCAACACAAAACCTTTATAGTATGGAAGAAAATGGCCACCAAGTAGCTCAAAAAACTGACAAATAACAGGTAACCCAACAAGCAGATCCCAACCACCAAATTACCACAACAAAAAAGAATAGGGTGACAAACCAAATGGTCAAAGCCTCATAATAAATAAGATATCAAGAGCACTGAAACCCACCATAGCCAACATCTATGAAATGACCCAGAGATTTGCAATGATCACAAAAGGGAGGGAACTCCTGCGTTTTGACATATTGTATATGCACATAATTTTCAGGGCCAAGCTACACATTTTTGGTATAGCATTTAGTGAAATCTAATTCAACCAAAATACGACCAATAGAAGGCTATTTTCTAATCAAAGTAGTGTTATCAATTTTTACGACTGACAAAATAATGATCCCAAATCATGAAGGCTATGAGGAGAGAAAAAAAATGGGGTTGGAGGTTAAGGAAATGAAACCCAGATGGGGATAATGGAGGATTCCACAACTATATCAAAAAAAGGAGACCACTTGATCACTTTCATATAGAAATTGTTAACAAAGCAAGAACAATGAGAAAAAAACTCTGTTGTAATCCAAGTCATTCATCAGTTTAATCAACACATGCATTGGATTCAAGAAAGTAATCGAGAAATCATCGTGTATCTTGAGATTAAAGAAATATTTATGGATCGAGTCGAGAGTAGGTCTACGATCGAGAAATTTACCTATAAAAAAAATCAAAAGGAACTGTAAGAGAAACGATCTCCTCTTCTGAAATCCACAGCGATGGTAACCCACTATTGGAAGTGATTTAAGTTCAGGGAAAGCATCCGAGTGGAAGCCTTGGATAGGGCACCTAAAAAGGAATGAGAGTTTTTTTGTCCATTTAAAAATCTAGGATTATTCAGCTGATTGGCCACCATTCAAGCTGAAAAATGGCCGAAGGTAAAAAAAAATCAAAAGAAAAAAAAAACAAAACCATACAAGAAAGTTGAAGAAAAGGAGCCGATAAAGAGATAAACAAATTCCCTACACGTGAATCAAGCATCGAGGGCCATGACGGCCAGACGACGCCGAGGAGAGTGACTTGGGCAAGACCCTAACAGAGCGATCGAGGAGAACAATGTTCATTTGGTTTAATGTGAAGTAAATATTTATGCAAGGCTTAATGTTTACTACATGAAAAATGCAGATTAGCGGTGGTTATGACCGACGGTTATCGGACCACCGGTAAGAATAGTGGTTTAGTCGACGGTTTGGCCGCCGGCTATTACTAGCAGCCTAATCGGTGGGTTTGTAACGTTAAGCCGCTGGTAATAGCGATGGTCATGTAACCGCCGGACCTCAATATTACTGGCAGTTTAACGACGGCTTAGACCTCCGTTGATAAGTGATCATATTACCGGCGGTCTTTACCGTCGGAAGGCCGCCGGTAAATGCCCTAAAATGAAAAGGCCCGAACCTCGCATTTCATTTCTATTCTTTCCTTCTCTCACTTCGGATGCGCTCTGTCGTCGCATCCGCCCGCCTCTTGCTCGAT
>NW_021319083.1:7073345-7078472 GCF_001605985.2 Dendrobium catenatum | reverse complement strand
CACAACTGGTGAACCTCCATCGACCACCGCCAGACTTCCACCCAACCGTCGAACATCGCTAGACTTCCACCCGACCATCATTAAACTAACACCAGGCTCTGCGGACTGCCGTCGAACTTCCACCCAACCGTTGACCACTGTAGTACTTCCACCTGACCATCGTCTGACCACTGTCGAACTTCCACTTAGCAACCGACTGTCGCCAGACTTTCTTCTGACTATCTTGGACCACCACTGAACTTCCACTCAGCCACTGTCGGATCACCGCCTGGCCACCCACTAAACTTCCACCTGGTCGTCGACCATCACCTGACTTTTTTCCAACTATCGTTAGACCACCGCCGGACCGCTTACCTTCACTAGATGTCTACTCAGCTGCCAGACTTCAACCACGCCATTGTCGAACCACCACATGAACATCGATCACTGTCGAAATACCACCTGACCACCGGCCGCCCTAGACTTCTACCTAACCATCATCGGACCAACTCCTAATCACCAACCAGTGTCGGACTCTTGCCCAACCATCATCAGATCACTAACTGTTTATCAAACTTCCGCCCGAATGCCATCAAACCTCGGACCGACTATCGTTTAACCTTCGCCTAACTCTCCAAACTATTGTAATTCCACCACCTCTAAGTCAAAGGACAGGTTAACTTTTGTAATTCACTCAAATTTAGTGAAATCTTTTCACCTGGGTGAGACCCCATGGTTTTTTCATGTTCGAGTTTTCCACATAAAAAAGATCTAGTATTTTACTCCTCTCTCTCTCTCTCTCTCTCTCTCTCTCTCTCTCTCTCTTATAAACCACATGTTTGTATGTTGGATATCTGTGCATCGCTTAGATAACAAATGTACTCACTCTATTGCCATGAATATTCTATCCCAAAATAGTATAGTGATATCTGTTGGAAACAATACCACCCTTATAAGATAAATTGAAGCCCTCCTTTAATGGCCAACAGGTGTAGAAATCATAACAACGAAGCCTACCTCTCTCCCACTCACATCAATCCAGAAATCAGTCTATAAATCAAGAATGTCAGGCATCTGCTTCTTTCTTTCCCTATAGAAGGAATCTTTTTGTGGAAGGAACATCAAGACCATCCCTGGAAGATCGCATCCAAAAAACGAAGGAGTCTCAGAATGAAGTTCTTCAACTTCTGCGAGGCACTCGCCAGCCAGAGTTAGTGCAATAAGAGGAGACCCATCTCTCTCGAGATATACCAATAGCCAAGGATGTTTTACTTAAATATGTTCATACAAGGATTCCTCTCCCTCAGTCAAGGGGTCTCCCCCTATTGCAGTCAAGCCTCGACCTCATCAACATAACTTACTCTACCATCCTTCTTGCACTGGTTGGCCAACCCGCATTCCTCCGACCATCAATAAGTATTTGGCTCAAACTCACATTGCTAAAATCTTACACATTTTCCTACGTGATGACTTATGATGATTGATCCGAGAAGAGTTTTCATTAAGAGGTGGAAGGTATTCTCTCTATCAGCTTGACTTTTAGGAGTCATCACATCTAACTTAAGCTATCCTTCAACAGGCTTCAAATTGCAAAGCATTGACTCTTACGATGGGTCATCTAACCCCTACGAGCATATTGATCACTTTAGAACCATAATACATATTTAATGAGCCTCGATTATGCTCATCTACCAAGTATTTCCTGCTACCCTCAAAGGACAAGTTAGTATATAGTTCTACTCGCTTTTGGCCAAAATTATTCCTATGTTCGTCAAGTAGGCCAAATTATTTATTGAATAATTCATCGCTAACTGAATAATTATTAAGTACTCTTCCCACATCTTCGGGATTCACCAGAATGAAGGAGTGCCACTTAAAGAATACTCCCAAAGGTTCTTTATCGAGGCTCGACAAATTCCAAGGATGGACCCTGAGTTACCAAGAGTAGTTTTTCTTGGAGGACTCTATCCTAGCCCTTTTTACTCGACACTAATGCGAGATATAATACATTTATATGCTGACCTAATTGATTATATGGAGGCACATATCTCGGCAGATGAAGCCATCAATGATCATAATAAGTAATTTGAGTAAAAAAATTGGAAAACACAAAAATGCACCAAGGATAGATGATTCATTATCGCAGTGGAAGAATTAGGGGGTAATAACCTAACCCCTTGACCTTCATAGTTTTGATGGGAGCATTGATTAGAGGAGTATATATACCTCTCAATTAATCTCTAGCAAATGTTCTAATGACAATATGAGAAGAATATTTTACACTCGCTTCTTTGAATATTTTCACTAGATTCCTTGACCATCATTATCCAAACTTCAATATCATTGCAAATTAAATGCACCAAACATGACCTCTCATCATAAGGAACCATCCTCCACTCGCATGACTAGTTGGAGGTGATGAATGTAGTCTTTGGCCTTATTATGTTCCTTCATCTCTCCTCCTTCACATCAATCATAAATATGAAGAATGAAGAACAGCTTTGATTAATAATCTTAATAGCATGTTCGTACACCATCTAATGAGCTGTTTAGTTGATGACTAGCTCTACTTTATCCCTTAGTATAAGATAAGAGAGATCATTAGGGCGCCTAAACTTGTAGGCATTGGAGTTAAAGATCTCTCAATTGAGATTTGTCGGAAAGCTGGTTGGCCCTACCTTAGCTTTAATATCCTCACAATCTTGAAGTCATAAGAGGTATGGTTAATATTGTGGGTGCCATAAAAAATGGTGATATCATAATTAAAGAAATGAGTATTTAGATTAGGGATGATGATATTATATGGATTAGTATCATATGTCATATGATGTAGTGGTCAGAGATAATTATATATATATGCATAATTGTAGAGGTTTTATTATAAACCCAAACCTTATTTATTTAACTAAAATATATTTATCATCATAAGAAATGAAGAGATTATTATGTTTATGTGCCTAAAATTTTAGTTATAGTTTTGATAACTATAAACATATGTTGGTGTGCGCTAATAATTTCATTTAAGACTAATGCAACGCAAGCTTATGCTTTTTAGCAAGCCTGAAATTGCACATTAACATTAAAAATCATATTGAAGTATAATTATGGCTCAAGTGAAGTTGGTAGTTTTATTAACTCAAGTGAACCAAATTGCTTTTACAAAGTAAAGCTTCAAGTGCAAAATTATTTGTTTATCTTTTAGTCATAAAATTAATATATTTTAAGTTCTTAGGAATGATAAGAAGACTAGCATATAATTACACTTAAAAATTAAAATAATAACTAAATTAAGTATTCAAAATTTATAGAACGAAAAATATTAATCATATTGTATGATCAGGTTCGATCAAAGTTTCAGACTAATTTGAGCTATTTGACTAGTTATAAGATAATTAATCAATTAATTAATATACATTAAAGTTATGCCGTATATTGCATGGATTTTACAGTACAATATGTTATTGCTTGAAATAAATCAATAAGATTAAGTATGTATTGATTATTGCATATTAAATTTTATGATATATTTTCTAATTAAAGATAATCAACATGTGTTGTTAATTTTAGTTGACTAAACAATTTGAATTTGAACTAATTATATACGATCATGATCATAAAATATAATAAGCCTATATCTTTGAACTGATAAGAATTCGAATAGGCAATATATAGGAACCTCGTTTAGTATTCTATCTCTAAGAGTAAATCCACTCATCCACCTAAGCATCCTCATATTTACAACACTTAACTTAATTATATGCTTCTTTTTTAGTGGTCAACATTCTGCGCCATAAAATATTGCAGGTGTTGCCACAATCTTATAAAATTTTCCCTTAAGTTTGAGGAGTACTTTTCTATCACACAAAAAGTCCAATGCATTCCTCCACTTCAACCTCTAACTTGAATTCTACTAATAATATCCCTATATATTTCATCATCACTTTGAACAATAGACCCGATATATCTGAAACTTGTGCCCTTCTTGATGATTTTAGCATCCATAGTCACAATCACTCCACTATGTCTATCACTCCATGTATTTGGTTTTAGATCACTCAAACGAAAATCATTGAACTCTAAGGTTAACTTCTATAATTCAAGTTTACCTTCTACTCGCTATCTAGTCTTATCAACAAGAAGAATATCATCAGCAAAAAATATATATTAGGGTACATCTTCTTGCAAATGTCCAGTAAGAACAACAATGACTAAAGCAAAAAGATATGGACTTAAGGATGATCTTTGATGTGATCCAATTGAATTAGAAAAAAATTTGGTCAAGCCTTGTGCAACACAAGTAACAACACATACATACATATCATTAATGACTTGAATATATGCATTATTAACATCTTTCCTTTCTAGAACTCTCCATAACATTTCTCTTGGAACTTTATCATAAGCTTTCTTTAAATCAATAAATATTATATATAGATCATCTTTATTCTCTCTATACTTCTCCATCTAACCTCTCAATAAATATATAGTTTTCATAGTAGACCTACCTGACTGACATGAATCCAATTAATATTGAGAAACATTAGTATCACTACGAAACTTATGTTCAATAACTCTCTCTGATAGTTTTAAAGTAAGACACATTAACTTAAAAATTCTTCTACAATTTGCACACTCTTGTGTATCATGTTTATTTTTAGAAATAGAGATCAACACACTTTTTCTCCACTCATCTGACATCTTTTAGTCCTAAAAATAATATTGAAATGTTTCGTAAGCTAAGAAATTTCTTTATCTCCTAAGCATTTCGACACTTCTATTTGAATATTATCAAGTCCAACAACTTTTCCACACTTTATTTTCATTAAAGTCTCTCTTTCAATTTTACTAATACGCCGATGAAAATAAAAATCTCTATTATAATTTAGGGTGCTAAGATCATTAAAACCAATTATATTCTCATAATTTTGATTGAAAAACTTATCAAAATATTTCATACACCTTTGTTATTGAATATCATCTTCTAATAAAAATACTTTTTGATATTTATCCTTAATATACTCCATTTATTTCTCCTATCTCTTTACTTTGACTAATTTATATACTTATTTTTTAATCATTTTTTATATCTAATCTATTATATAAATCATTAAAAATTAATTTTTGCTTTGCATATTACTTCACAAAGTG
>NW_021319083.1:7033974-7067994 GCF_001605985.2 Dendrobium catenatum | reverse complement strand
CTGGGTAGTGTCTTATCTACAAACCCCTCTGCCTTCCAAAATTTACCCCGGAACTTATTCCATTAAAACTCCCCTCGCTCAAAAGCACAATCAGTTGCGCGGCAGGGAGGCCGGGGCCAAATTTTCGGAGCCCACAGGCCTCTTTGGAAGCAGGATATCCTATTTGATGCTCAGTTTGTTAAGATTACCAAGATTTCAAAAACGTCTTATTGTGGTGAGATTTGAAGAAAATATAGTTGAGGTTAACTGATGCATGATGTGCCAAGTGGTGAATGCTAATTACTTGCAGCTTTGTGGATCTTTGCCATCTTTACCCATTCTAATCTGGCAGTGGGAGTATATTCTTATGGATTTAGTTGTTTGATTCCCAAGTCTTCTCAAGAGCAAGATACTAGTTGGTAGTAGTAGAGATGTTGATGGAGAATGCATATTTTCTTCTTATTCGATAAGTGTCTCTGATAAGTTCAATTGTATGCTGACTCCATTATCTAACTTCATAATGTACCTAAATTCATAGTTTTTGATCGAGATAATTATTTTGGGTTGTGGAAACAATTGCGAAAAGCTATGGGAACAAAACATATATTCAGTATTGTCTTTCATGTCCAAAGACATGATCAATTTGAATAAATAATACAAATTATAGGACCTATGTAGAATGTGCATTTTGGCGGAGATTGGGAGAGAGATCTTTGCCTCTTTGGTTTTATTTACATACAAAATTGGCTATTAATCGAGCATTGACATGGTTTGATTTGAAGCATTGTTTAGATGGATATGTAGGTTGCCCTTATGTTGGACATAACTTGGAGAACAAGTACTTTTAGGGCACCTAATCATGAACGAAACTACTAACAAGATCAAAACAATTTAAGACAACTCGTTAAACATGTCCAGTGAAAGAAGTATCACTTCAAGAGTCAAAAGGACAACTTGTTTGAAGTGAGAGATAAGGTATTCCTTAAGGCTTGGGGAAGGGGGTGAAACATTTTACTTTGTCCTCTTTGCATTGGATCATTTGAGATTTCATCTCTGAGACCTATTTTCTATCAATTGATTCTACCTCCTCGACCAATTGATATACATAATGCATTTCATATGTCTTCTTCTCTTAAGCAATATGTACCCAACCCACTCATATTATTCTAAATATTGCCTTGAGAAGATGCAAGTGTAGCCCTGCTTGAGATTTTTGAAGATGCGCTTGAATGAATACTAGCACAACAAGACAAATACAATTTCATAGCAAGAAGCTATTTTTGGTTTAAATTTGATAATGCCACATGGGAGTAGAGATGGAGATGAGAGACAAGCATCCTCTCCTTATTAATTGTGCGTGCATGAGTTTTGAGATGAAATTTATATTTTAGTAGGGGAGAATGTAAGGACATAGAACCTCAATGTTTAGGCTTCATTTAGGACAACTTTTTTTTCTGCTTCTTAAAGCAGCTTTTTAGTATAAAAAATTTAATTTTTGTTCTAGAAAGCTACTTCATGAAGCAGTAAGAAAGCCGTCCCAAACAAGGTCTTAGAATCTCGTACAAGTTAACTTAGAATTTTGAGTTAAACAATTTTTTCTAGTTGTTGCCAACTTGCATTGGACCTAGCGGACTTGATGTTATATATCTTCATTCTTGATCGAGTAATGTATGAAGATTATTGGGATATATTTCAGGAATTGTTCTTAATTTCTATTGCATGACAGGTAACGTTGGGCATATCAACACTTCTTTCCTACGTTCCAGTTTCTCTAGCCTCAGGTCACCAAGCTGGAGCATTGAGTTTGATGACTCTCATGGTCCTCTTAATGCATACTTTAAGGAAGCCATCGTCAGCTGCTCTCAGATCTCTGGCTTCATTGCCGAAAAGCAACGGCTAACTCAAATGGATCAACCAACTATATAAATTGATTCGTCTGAAGATTCTCCATATAGCAAAAGCACCAGCTTGGATAAATTAGTGTGTCATTAGAGTTATGCTTCTCTTTTGAAGAGATGGAAATCCTTCAGTTTTCCTATGTACTGTAGAACAGCTGCAATTTTTATCAAAATTTTTTAATTGTGGCCAACCTTGTTGGCTGATGTAGTATTTTCAGGTGGATGTTTTGGAATTGGTAATAATAGATGGTTCAATGATGCATTTGCTATTTTTTAAGCAAGTTGTGTATAATCTGAACAATTCATTCATTTGTGGCTAACCGTTGGTTTTTTTCTGCGGTCAAGTTGATCTGGAATAAGGTGAAAAACTGTTCTATTGTAAGGTGTTTGCAAGTGGTTTTCATAGGAAATGCCGCCCTAAATGAGAAAATCCTATTACTTGGCATTGGAATGTTAGGGCAATTTTGAAAGAGATATTAACTAGAAACAAATTCGTTGAACAACTTACTAATTGTGGACATCTGGATGCAGGTCTAAAGTAAAAAATTCTTATTGAGTTATAAATGATTAATCATTTATAGATTTTTAAAATTAAAACAAAATATAGCAAAGAAAAGTTATAAAATAAATTATTCAAATTTCAAACAACTTTCATTTCCTTGCTTTAGATTGATTGATTTCACAATTACTTAATCCATACCATGTATGTCCTTGTCCATATTCTGAATTACATATACTGATATAAATGCTACAGTAATGAACGTAATGAAAAGTGAACAACCTTCCTTAACCGATACTTAACTCTTCTCCTCTGTTTTCCTTTTGCTGGTTGTTTTCATGTTGCAGGTTTGGATAGAAGCAATGAAGGCAAAGCTACTCTTCATGGTATCATAACCATACTAGTTCCTTACGGCTCGACATTGAGTGTAGCTCCTTCATTCTAGTTTATCCTCTGCCTTTCTTGGTTATGGAAAATCCTTCGTAGTCCTCTACCTCATCCCAATCTCCTTTGGTTGTTAAAATGGCTGATATCCCTATTCAATCTCAGCTGAAATTTCTAATGACTACGTCAAATCTGTGCTTAATATTTAGCTAACTGCTGAAAAACTATAAGTTGTGGAAATCACGAATCCTAAAGCTATTTATCGCAAACGGGTTTGAGGGATATTTAGATGGAACAACTCCAAAACCACCCAAACTTCTATCTTATGGTACCAGAATCAGTCCTAACTCTAAATAATATACATGATTACTTGTTCATCAAAATATTGATGCGGTTCTATACGCCACAATTTCTCCAACTTTTCTACCCCATGTTTTGAATGTTGATTCATGCTATCAAATATGGTAGACCATAGAGCGACATCTTTACATAGAGCGACATCTTTAGTCGATGAATCATTCTCGCATTCTTTAGTTGAAGAATGAACTGCATCATGTATCCATGAAAGAAAAATCTATGATGAAGTATTTATATGAGATTAAAAGCAAGGTTGATGTTATAGGTTCCTCTGGTTCACCATCATCGCCAGGCGACATTATCTTATACACACTGAATGGTTTGCTAAGCACCTATCAGGTGTTCAAAATTGCAATTCAGATAAATTTGAACCCCATTAGTCTAGATGATTTTTATGTTCTTCTTTGTAGTGAAGAGCTCAATCTAGTAGCTGAATCAATTTGTGAACTTTCAATTTCATCTGACCCAATATAAGCATTTGTTGTTCAACGAGGTTGAGCTCATGGTCGTAGCTTCTGCGATCTTTTTTCTTCGCAACTGCCCAATGGACAAGCCATCTTCAGTCATGGTTCTTCATCCTCTTAGTCTACAATTTCTTCTATAGAATGCCAAATCATTGACAAATTTGGCCACTCAGCACTAAGTGATGACACTGTGGCGATTTCTTGTATCAAACACATCGTTTGTCCTACTCTACTGACATTGCTTCTCCTTATTTTGAATGGTTGCTAGATTAAGGCGCTACATCAAATTTAACTTCTGATTCTCATTAACTACACAATGCCAAACCATACAAAGGATCTCAATTCTTTAATTTAAAATTTTGATTTTTTCTATTTTAGTATAGAATTAATATTGTAATAGAAATTGGTTTAAAGAAAATTTTCAAGGTCATTTCTTTTGGTTTATGGGTTGACATCCTTCATTTCAAATTCTACTTTCTTTTTTATTGTTGTCAAAAGGGAGAATAATATTAGTGTTTGTGTTGATTCTAAGATGTGTTGATTGTGAGATGTGTGTATGTTTAATTGTTTGTTTGATTTGATTGAATTCAATGCATGTGAATGTGATTTGATTGAATGTAATGCATGTGTTATGTTTGATTGAATGTATGTTTGTCTAGGGTGTTCGTGTTCGTTGTGTCATCCTTAGGGTATTTGTATCGTGTTTATGTTTTCGTCGTGTTTTTATTTTTTGTTTGATTCTCATGGTTGTTTTTGTTTGTTTTTCATGGAATCCTTGTATTTTTCATGTGTTATTCATTTAGCGGGAGCTAAGGAGAGTTTTTTTATTTATTTTGTATATTAACTCAAACAATAACTATTTTGTCATCATCAAAAGGGGGAGATTGTTGTAACTTAGTTTTCATAACTATATTTTCATGTGATGTGTGTTTTTGATGATTCTAAATATTATTATTTGCTTATTGATTCTCCTAACATATATTGGAGTGCTTTTGTTGTTTGTGTGCACTAACATTTCAGAAAAATTATACATCAAACTTTTAAAGACTTCAAGGCAAAATAGATTAGGGTTTATTATAAATGGAGTATGTATTTTTTACTTTTATTGAGTATAAGAGATTGTGATTGTAATTAAGTAATCGTACACACACATACTGGGTGAGTGTTTAAAATCTATAGATTTTTAAACTAATCATATTGTATGATTTAAATTTATACGGGACAATTTATTCAGTTCTTTCCTCCTAAGAGCAGTTAGATGAACTATTCAAAGAAAATTTTTTTAAGTACTGATCATACTGTATGAAGTGATATTCGTATAGATGACAACTAGAGTATGAAATAGATACATCTTTATTTGTCTTGTTGATTTCTTAATTTTTTTTTCTGATCATACTGTATAATCCATTCTTCATACATACGATGTCCATAGTATGAAAAAATGGGTCCCTTTTTGTCATGATGATTTCTAAATTTTCTTGAACTAATTATACTGTATGATCCATCCTACATATAGACAATGTCCGGAGTACGGAAAGGGCATATCCCTTTTCATCCTCACGAACACCAAATTTTTCTAAACTAGTCATACTATATGGATATAAATAATTTGCATAGGTTTGCCTTGGGACATTTGCATAAGTTTAACAACCTATATGGACTTTTCAAGTGGTATTAGAGATTTATTTAAAAAATTAAAGTTTTGACTACTTTTTATAAATGATAATGGCTACTTTTGGAAACCGTAACACATCGGAAGGGTATTCGATCACTGGACCTCCATTATTTGATAATATTCCTTTTGATTTTTAGAAAACATGTATATATACTTTTCTTCAATCGCTTGACTATCGCATGTGGATTTTAGTTCAGAATGTGTATATTAGGCCAACTAGACTTATATATTACATTAGAGTTGAAACACCCTTTGCTGACTAGACTGTACAAGAATGAGACTTAGCATAATTAAACATAAAAGGTTTGAATAGTTTCTTTTGTGCACTTAAACCAAAATATTACATACCTGTTTCTACTTTCATAGTGGAAAAGAAATTTGGGATAGACTCTATATTATATATAAAGGAATTGATGAAGTGAAATAATATAGATTAAATATCTTATTACATAATTATAAATTATTTAACATGAAACCAAATGAATCTATATCTAACATGTACACATGTTTTACTCAGATAGTCACTTCTTTTCTTGTATTCGGTTGGGAAATAATGAATAAAAATTTAGAATTAATTGGTACTTATCACTATAAAAATAGAAGTTTTAGTTTTAAAGCAGTATTAAAACTAAGAAATAATCAATTTTAAATTTTTAAATTAAAACTTTACAACCTCATACTTGTACATATCTCAAACTTGATTTCTAACTTTCCACTAGTCAAAAGAAGTTTCATGAATAACCTTAGTTGGAACCCTATTCAATATGAAGAGAGAGGGAGAGAGAAAAGAGAGAGAGAGAGAGGGAGAGAGAGAGAGAGAGAAATGAGAATATATGTGAAAGTTTGGAGTAGCTCCTATGGTACATAAGGTTAGAGAGAGTTTCCTTAGATGATTTGGTTGCATAAGACATCAACATTTTTTAAATTCCAGTTAGAATAACATATATGTTAGATTTGATACATGTTAAGAAAGTTATAGGCATCAATAAAAAGACTTGGTTATAAAATTATACTATGAGTAAATCCACTAATCCACCTAAAGTATAACACATTTGTACATGTGTTCTAATAAATGTTTTCATAACTATGTAGGGGGACGTTTGCTTCAACGTCCAAATGACTATCCAAGAGGAGAGATATTGGATGTATAACAGATTGTTGCCGGGTCGAAAAGGATTGACAACTGAATTTATACAGGGAGTTGAAACTTTCATTCAAGTTGGATCTCAACTATCTTCTTTTCAGTTTGATAAAATATTTAGATGTCCATGTTCGAAGCATAAAAATCTAGCATTCATCAAGCACGATGATGTGAAGCTTGATTTATATCGTAGGGGAATTTTTTCCAAACTACTGGATTTGGACATCACATGGCAAGAGGAAGAGCAGCGACGAACATCTTGAGACAGCGAGGATACATCTGAGGAGTAGTTGTGATTGTTGATTGAACTTGTGAACTTGTGAATTTGTGAAATTCTGAACTTATGCTTTATGGTTGAACATATTAACTTTGTTTACATTTAATGTTTTGTTTGATTGTGCTTATGTATATAGTTGTGGTTGTTGATTGAATATAACGGCGTGTTGCCCAAAACTTGTTATATATTGCTTTTTGTGCATGTTTAGAATTTAGGGTGAACCTCCCTCAAATAGAGGGGAGGCTGTTAATTTTTTTTTCAGATGCTACAGGTTTCCGGCGGCCAACTGGCGGTTTGGCCACCGGAAACGACGATACCAGAAGGATGATTGAAGCCGACGGTAACATCGTTAAACCGCCAGTATTATACCGGCGTTTACCGATGGAACCAGGCGGTTATCCGGTGAACGCCCGGCGGTCTTAACCGCCGGTAAGACCGTCGGCCAGGACCACAGGGAAACCGTCATTGTTGTACCGGCGGTATACCGACGCGTGCCGGCGGTTAATCTAACGAACGACGGCCGCTGTAACCGCCGGAAAGCCGTCGGTGAATGGACTGCCGGTAAGCCGTCGGTAAAATGACTGGCGGCACAATGGCCAGAACACCGCTGGTACAAAGCCGTGTAAGATCCGGCGGTATAAGCCGCCGGAAGACCGTCGGCTAATAAAGCCGCCGGCAAATTATTTCTTACGCTATTTTTTCCGACGGTTTGATAACCATCGAAAAGCCCCCGGTGGTTGAGTAAACCGCAGGTGTTACTATCAAAACTGCCGGAAAAAATCACCGGTTTTGAGTGATTTTCCTGTAGTGGTTGAGCAAAGAGATTTTTAATATTTATACAAGAATGCATTAGTAGCTTCCCTGTGAACTATTCATTTAGTTTTATTAGTTTAATTATTGGTGTCTATTTAAGTAACTATTCAATTAGTTTTATTAGTTCAATTATTTGTGAATGTTTTATGAGAGATAGCTCCAATTTTATGATAAAATAATGTTATTGTGTACACAGAGAATGTAGATATAAGAAAATCAATTCAAAGAAAAAAAATTCAAAAGTTTGGATTTTTCTTTTTTAAAGCTTTTTTCATTTAAAATGTAAAATTAATTAATATTGAATATAATGTTCATGTTCAATTAGTGGGTTCTATAAATCACGAATAATCGAAGAATATTCCTCATGTTTAATTATTAAAAATTAACAAAAAAGAAACACAAGATGTTAACATTCAAAAACTTATTTGATATATTAAATTAAATACATAAAAAAGCACAATGTCGAAGAAATCGATGCAATAGGTCAACATCTGAACATCAGCAGCCACACTGATCTTAATATTTTACTGATCCTTACCTAAATATCTACGCCATTATCACAACAAAAACCATATTTTGTCAGGAAAACCCGTAGTCTAGTTCAAATAATAAATAATAACATTCTGCCGAGCTTAGAAATGGCTTCGCCTTACTGCCATTTGTAAACTCATCACGGTCAAATTCAAGAATAGAGAATTGAATGGTTCTTAAGGAAATAAGGACCCAGTTCTCTTTCCTATAAGTACCCCCAACCAAATCAAAACCCAAAAACCAGAAATTTAGTTAGTGAGCGAGCTCAAACATGGCTTCTTATATCGTCATGTTTGTTGCCATAACCTTCATGATTGTTCTCCCTTTAATCTTCGCTGGATGCAAACAACAGAAGGCCGAGGCTCAGCCAGGGCAGAACGTAGTTTACTATGGCAACCAGGCTGAGCATCGTGGGCTTGGCAGCGGCAATGGAAGACGTGATATTGAGTCAGGGCTGGACGCCGTTGCTGGAATTGGTCGTGCTATTGATGATGCCACTTCTAATCATGACTGTGGTGGTGGTGGCGGCGGCTGTCTATGTGGCGGAGGAGGAGACTGTGATGGCGGTGGGGGAGGATGTGGCGGAGGTGATTGATGTTGTGGCTATAGACAGGCTCCGTTTGGGATGGCTTTTTTACTGTTTCTTCAAGCAGTTTTTTAGTACAAAATTTTTAATTTTTGGACTAAAAAATTATTTTAAGAAGTAAGAAGAAAGCCATCCCAAATGAAGCTAAAATCTTGTTTAGTTATGAAACAAGTGCTTTGTATAAATGAAATAAAATTAAGTTCTCCATCATTGTAATTGTTCAACCGCAATTATGGCAAGGATGGTTGGTATTGAATCCACCAATCTCTTTTAAAATTAAACGCATAATTGAGATGGAGAATTTCACTTATGTAATGGATCATAATTAAACGCGTTAAGTATACTTATGTTTTTTTTTTTCTTTAGTGTAAGAATTGATTATTGATATTTATCTGCAGAAGTTGAAGAAAAAACTTCCTCTTTTCTATTTTTTAGCTGGCGTATTTTGCTGGTAGTGAAGGAACTTAACGTAATTTTGAAGAGTCATAAGGCTAAAAAATTAGGGTTTAAAAAGCTTTATCATTTCAATATACACCGTGGGGGGAACAATAACCCATGTATTTGTATGTGATTTTATTTAGCTCTATAAATTGCTACTACGACGAATTGAGGTATGCATTGTATGTCGTTTCAACTTTGTGACTTTTAAAATTTCATAGTTTTCTATCTTCCATACTTTTGTACTTTATAGTTTTCACCTTTTTAGTTTTCTACATTGCATAGTTTTAATTTTTTTTGTATGTAATTTTATTTAGTAAATCAAATTAGAATGGAAGCACCTAGTAGTCAGACTTCAGATTCAATTTATACTGTGCGTGAGAAAGTGGGCATTGCTTGTAATCATTTTGCTGAAGTTAAAGGAGCTGATAGGAAGAAGCAATTTAAATGTTAACATTGTGGTATTTCATACAAGGGAGGAGGAATTAATAGAAGGAAACAACATTTATCAGGTATAAAAGAGAATTAAGTTGCTTGTAAGAAGGTTCGACATTGTATGAATTTGATTTGGAAATATATTGGAAGCATGCCTCTCATAGAGGAGCTAGCAAAAAAAAGCATCAAAGTTCACAATTTTCGTTATAATTATATATTCATATTTGCATTGCTTAGGAGATGGCCAAGTTGGAAGGAGATTGTACGTCTTGGAGCAACCTGTTTTGCAATAACCTTCATAACTTTAAAAAGTGTGCATGAGTACCATCATGACCTACATGTACTAATCACAAGCAAGTTTTTTATGGATTCGAAGATATCCAAAACCTCCAAGGGAAAGGAAGTAGCTTTAATTATTTTGGACTTGAGGTTTTGATATAATTGTCTTATTATTTCGAAGATATGAGACCCTTTGATTAGGTTATTGCGTATTATTGTCTCTGATAAAAAAATCATCCAGTGGATATCTATATGATGACATGTATAGGGCAAGGAATGTTATTAAAGTTATGTTCAGAAATGTAAAGAGATCATATAAGTCTTTTACTATTATAATTAACAGAAGTGATACTCAATTAAGGCAATGCATCCATTAAGTAGCATATTTTCTCAATCCTCATTTTCAGTATGATAGAGAGAACTATTGTTAAAAGCTAGAAATTTTACAAGGTCTAATTGAATTAATTGGAAATAAAGATATTTGTTATAAGCTCACAGTTGCAATGAATGAATTCAGATTATTCCATGATGGCTTAAAAAGCTTTGGAAAATCAATTGCGCTGACAATAACGAAAGAAATACAACCTGGTAATTCTCTTTTTTACTTCCAACATATGTATTTAAATATGCTTATTCACTAATATAAATATACTTATTCATTAAATCCTCAAACTTAATAATATGTAGATGAGTGGTGGATTATATTTGGATCTAGTGCTCCAAACTTGCAAAAAGTAGCTATAAGAATTCTCAGTCAAACATCATCTTCATCATGATGTAATAGAAATTAGAGTATTTTTTAACAGATCCACTCATAGAGATGGAATTATTTGGAGCATCAACCACTCAACGATCTTGTATATGTTTGATATAATTTGAATTTAAAGAATAGGTATGATATTACATTATATTAATATTTATATACAAATGTCAATTTAAATAGTATGTATAATCTTAACATAAAGTTAATTATTCATTTTTAGGTTTCAACTTAAAAAAAGACATTATGACCCTCTATACTACACTTGTGTTGAAATTGTTAATTTTTAGATACTTGAAGATGAAACAACTCCAGAACTTGACTTACAGGATTTAGAAAATGAGATATACAAAGAGGATGCAATACCAATTATTGAATAACAAAATATATCATTTAATAAGTCATGAAATTGTAAGTTGATAATGAAATTTTAGTATATCATTTAAATGAAAGAAAAAATAATATCTTATTTTATATTTCTTATTTGTTGGTGAATGTGACTTAGAGAATGAATGAGATGTATGTGACATAATGGGGCTTAATCAATCAGATGCATTTGAGTTTGAACATTTTGGTGAAGCGAGACCTGGAGCCTCAACTTATGTGGATAGATTTGATGATGCTAATTTAGGGGATCTTTAATTTTCTTCTTGTGAATTATTGAAAGTTTGAAACTATTGAAATGAGAAAGTGAATATGTTTTATTTTTGTTATTAATTGGTATAAAACATTTTTGCATCTTTCTATGATTGGTTGTCTTCAAGTAAAATATACTATTATGTTTTTCTTATTTACTATATATATATTATTTTATTTTTTATACTTCATATTATAATTATGTTCAATTTTTGTTATATATTTATAAATAGTTGTGTCATTATTATAATATTTAAATATAATAAATATTTATTACGCCATCCGGTTCGACCCCGGTAAAACCATCAAACCAGTAACCCCTCCTTTCTGTTCATTTACCGGTCAAATTTTAAAAGCCTTGTTTGAGATAACTTTCTTACTGAATTTTTTTTTTTTGATATTTAGGCCATTTTAGGCAAACACACGTACACAACGCATATTTAAAGACTCGAACTCAAGACCTCTTAGTTGGAAGCCTAACTCTCAACCAACATACCAATGTGAGCTGTGTCTTACTGATTTTTAAAATAACTTTTTAGTACAATGCTTTTTACAAAAAAGTTTTTTACTAAAGAACTATTTAATAATGTCATTCGAAGGTTGTCCAAAATGAAACCTTAATATCAACTAATTCAATACAGTCATAAGTAATTAAACTATTAGCATCAGAATGAGCTCATTAATCAAATTATTATTATAATTTCAGTAAGACATAATTCGAAGTTTTATAGCTTCATTTGAGACAACTATATTATTGTTTCATAAAATAATGTTTTATATAAGCCCGCGAGCCTAATCTATACATGTGTCCCTTTTATATTCCACCTATTGTCTGCAACCAAGTGCAGTGTCAAAAATATTTATGAAACCCCTTTAAGAGCTCTAATGTAAAATTTGGTTCTCTCGAAGTCGTATATACTCATCCTATAAAATATAATATTAATCATCATATATTCATTGCTTATAATATTTTTGTTAGAATTATAACTTTCTATAATTACATATTCCCTCCACACTTGCTTATCCACCCACTACTGGTCCACTTGGTGCTTGTTAGTGTGACTGTATAACTCAATAGTAGTGAATTCTCTACCATGCATACTCTTTTGTAATATACTTAGATTAGCATATAAAACCTAATAAATTATTAAAATTTGTTAAAATTCTTGCTAATCATTATATGTGCTTTGTATATAGAATCAAGCCCTTAGTATGGTGGGAGCCCACCTAGGCCCCCAACATCAAAAGCTTAATTCTATTCATTTTGAACACTCCTTGTTATATAATTTAGGTTCCCCAAGTAGTTTTATGCTCGATCCATACAGCCTCTCTATTACAAAGTGGTCACTCACTTGTCCTCTTAATGCATGTGAATATATTTCTCAGGTGAGTGCTCCATATTTCTCAAAATTTATTCTTATATGTGTATCATGTTCCAACAACCAATAAAAATCTCATTGTATATAACAAATTAGAATAAAAATTATTCTTTATTAGTTTACTTAAAGATGGATAGATGTTAAAAATACTACAACTTTCTAACTTCGAACTTCCTAAACCACATGCCACACACTACGTTCGAGATTTTCTTCCTATAAACACATGGAGCATCAAACTTGCTCTGTAATATATTCCATATCTTATACATAGACAACTTTGACGAGTAAAACCAACATAAACTTTTTTGTTTTAAAAAATTAATTCAAAAATATCTATGTAATAGAAAATATGAATTGTATACATGTGGTTGTTGCTACAGTAGTCTGTATGGAAGGTGCAGCTACAATTTGAGTGGAAGGTCCAACTCTAGAGGGCTGAGGGGGTGGTGGGTAGTAAAATGGCAGAACATATGGTGGATAGAGATAAGTAAAAGGGCCTCCCTGAGAAGATGGTAGGGGATAGTACATGTAAAAAGGATCTGTCTACGTAGGGTCTGGTGATGAAAACTAGAAGTTTAGGGAGTAAAATTGAGGACTCCCTACATGAAGTGTAGATAAAGGGGAATAGTCTGGATATAGGTGGAAGGTTATGGATAGGAGGTTCCGTTAGTACATCCACCCTTGTTATAATCCAACCTGTCCAAGATCTAATTTTGGAATATTTTAGATTTTTGTCCAATAATCATTTTAAAAAGCTACAAACTACAGAGCTACTAAAATATCAAAAAACTAAAAACAAACTCATCCAAAAGATTTTCTTTTATTTTATAAAAATGTATATTTGTAGTGCAGTACATGGTTACATGTAGAAGCTATAGAACTCAAAGATAAACTAGTTATGCCTATACAAAATCTAAATAGAGAAATACTTTAATTATTAATCAAAGTTCTCCCTCCCTTTCCCAGATCCTAAAAACCATAAGCAAACAACAGTGAGCTATAACAACTCAATAGGCCACACAAACTAAATCTAAATTTTAAAAATTTTATTATTAAATTTTACTAATTATTTAAAAGAAATTAAATGCAGTCTAATAAATTATTATACTAAGAAAAAATATTTACATAATAGTTATCTAATTATTTAAATTATAATATTAAGCAGATAAATAAAATATAATGCATATCATAAAGCAGTTCATTTCACACTTCTTAAACCCAAATAGAATCTCAAAAGATTCTAGCCTATTATGACTCCCTATTTTTGCTTATCACACTAGAATATATCATATATCCCTATCTCGGACATAATCTTAGAAGATTCTTGCCCCTTATAGCTCCTAATAATTTTTTAACACATACAGAATCTTGGAGGAGTCTGGTCCCATTATAACACCAAAAGATAAGCACATTATAATAATTAAATAGTAACTGAGCATGTGTTAGAATTGTATAGTATTAAATAATGGTAGAAACAACATTTTCATAAAATAATCAAATTACCATTGATTTTATAAAATAATATTTTAAAACTTTTATCATACTATAATACTATTTTTGAGAATCCAAATTGATTTCTATTCAATAAAACCCCATAAATTTGAAAACCCCATTATAAAATTTTTGAAAAAATATTTAAAATATGAATAATTATAATATCTATAACATATAAAAAGGCACATGGTGAAAGTTTTACTAATGCAAAGCTATCAGCATTTTTTGCTAACAAAAATAGATATTTGATTAAAAAATTAGATAAAAACTTCATATTTTTTTAAAATTGAGATAGGCATAATGTGACATACCTCAATTCGAACAATATTCAAAATTGGGCCAATAGCTAAAAATGACAAAAAAATGGGTAAAACAATCTACATTTTTTTCCTTCCCGAATCCTCTTCTTGCAGCTTTTTTTCTAATCAAATCAGAAATGGTCAATCCAGATGCTAAACCTATAGGTGTCACAACTCTCCCCTACTAAAAAACTGTTATCCTCGGCATTTCAGAACTTAGATCTTAGATCACAAAAATAAATCAAAATACAATTGTTGTATCTTAGACTTTTTTTTTTTCTAATTAGCTTCTCTTCAACCATATTCTTCCACTGAACTTTAAGCATAAGAATCAATTTACATAGCTTTTTGACATCATAGGCTAGAATTATTTCTAGTTATTTATTGTAACTTAATTCAGATGTACCTCGATGTCTTTGGCAGCTATCCTATTTTTAAAATTAGATATCCATTTTCTCATAAGTGATATGTGGAATATATTATGAATTTCAAACATGTGATTTGATGACTATAATATTTAGGTAGCTTTTTCAATCCTTTCAATAATGTCAAATGGTTCAGCATACATTGAACTCAAATTCCCTTCCTTGCCAATTTTGTTAATGCCTTTCATCAACCTGATCTTCATATACATAAAATCTCCTACCTAAACTTCTACCACTAGATGCTTGGCATCAAAATTTTATCATTTTCAATCCTTTACAACCTTCAATTGGTCTCTAATCAAAATAAAGCTTTTCAATAGCATCATTAATTAAGGCTAACCAATCAGACGTCTCTGACTCACCTCTATCAAAGTCAAAGGAATCTTGCACTTCCTACCATGCATAGCTTCATTTGGATTCATACCTTTACTTGACTAAAAACTATTGTTATAAGCATACTTAATTAGAGGAAAGTGGTCTTCTCAACTACCACCAAAATCTAGAATACGGAGTCTCGGAAAATACTCCATTACTCGTATATCTTCTTGGATAGTCCATTTAACTTAAGATGAAAAGCCATACTGAAATACAGTATAGCTACCACAGTTTATTGAATACCTCTCCATAGACTGGAGTAAACCTTTCATTACTATCATAGACTATAATATTTGGTATTCATGCAATCTGATGATCTCATACATATACTTGAGCCAATATATCGACAAAATAAACTGTCAAATCAGAATGAAATGCTTAGACTTTTTTAGTTAATTAATAACAAACAAAATACCATCATAACCTTGTATCGACCAGGAGAAACACATAAAAAATCAATAGCAATCTCTTCCTAATTCTACTTTGAAATGGGTAAGGACTACAAAAGACCTCTTGGTCGTTGATTCTCTATCTTCACTAACTGACCGGCATGGCATAACCCATAAAATGAACTAACACCATTACACTAATGATTATGCTTCACTCCGGTGCTTCTTAATGCCGATTGGTTGTTTACTAAATATGCCCATTGCTTCATTAGTAGATTATGTCTTAGAGCCATTATAACTATGGTGCCATGGTGTTGCAATCTTTTAAGAGCAATAATGCAGATGTGAAAATTTTTGTGCTTCGCTATGTTAAAAATTGGCACTGCAACATGGTGTAGATAAAGAAAGGTCTTTGGGGAATTAAAATTTTTGTGTCACATTGTTGTCCAAATAGCTTAGCGTTGTCGGGGCATTGTGCAAACAGAGACTGGGCTTCACAGCTTTGAAATTTTGGTGTCGCGGTGCTATCTAATTAGATACTAGGCACTGCCATGACAAAACATGGCGCTCTGATGGTGCCCTTAATGGTATTGTGATGGTGAGTCATCCAATGCCACGATGCTGGCTAAAATTTTGAATTTTGTGTATTTTTCTATATTTTTCCAACTCAACGCAACTAAAAACAATATATTTTCATTAAAAATATAACTCATAAAACATTATATTTTATTACAATTATCGAATTCTCCTCAGCTTAAGCTATTACTTGTTCTTAAGTAAATAAAAATTTTGTAATTCTGATTAGATGATTAACTAAAGTAAAGAAGTGACAATTTAAAATTAATAATATATATGATAAAACATCACGGTCTAAAAATAGTAAAAATGAACAAAGTTATAATTCTAGTTTGAAAAAATACTAATAGTTAAGTGACCAATAATCTTTATGATTGCTTAATTTAAATACAAAGATTATATATCTAATCATTAACTTTTAAATTTTGAAGTGAATAATATAGTTTTAATGATTTGATATGTTACTAGTTAAAATTATAATTTCATTAGTTTATCGTCCTTTATATTAGCTCTCTTATCTTATCCCTTATGAATTTATGTATAAGATTATAATTGAACTCCAATCTTTTAACTGATAACATTTTTTATTGTACTCATCTTTTCTTTTGTGTTTCTTTTTCTTTTTAGATATATTTCATAGTTCTTCTTCTTTTTCTTTTAATGGGGTACATAATTAATGATTTTAAATATCAATTTTTAGTTAAAACCCTCACACAATAATAATGATTTTAATGTAAGAACTTAATAAGAATACTAATTACAAATTCAGGTAACTTGTGACTTCTAATTTTATTCTATCTATACATAATTTTAATCATAATTATTTATCTTTCACTTTAAAAGTTAACTGCATAAAGATATAACTTATAAATTCAAATTAGGAAATAACTTAAATGATCTAAAATAGCCAAGTATTAGTTTTTTACCTTACAACAAAAACAACAACAACAACAACAACATCTAGCCTTTATCCCACTATATAGGGTCGGCTACATGAATCCTTTTTCTCCATTAGGTCTTATTAAGAGTCAAATTCTCATTTAAATCTAATAAAGAAATGTTATTTCTAATACTTTCTAAATAAGTATTTTTAGGTCTACCTCTACTTTTCTTAACATAAGCCAAATATAACACCTCTACTGTCCTAACTGGGTCATTGAGATGACAACATTTTATGTGACCAAACCATCTAAGGTGACTCTCTCTAATCTTATCTTCCACTGAAGCTACTCCAATCTTTTTACGTATATGCTCATTTTGTATCTTATTTCTAAAAGTAAAACCACTCATCCACCTATTTGCTACACTTAACTTAATAGTATGCTTCTCTTTTAATGGCCAACATTCTACACCATAAAGAATTGCAGTTCTTACCACCATCTTATAGAATTTTCACTTAAGTTTGAGAGGGTCTTTTCCATAACACTATAAGCCTTATGCATTCCTATACTTCAATCATCCAACTTTTGATATCAAACAATTTGTTTTTCTACCCTCTGAAGTAAAAATAATATTCATTTGAACCATTATCTTGGGTCTTATTATTATCTTAATTTTATATAATTTTTAATTATCATTTTATTAAGGTTAATTAAGTAATTAGAATTTATAAGTTTAATGAAATATAATGAAAATATTTATAAGCGTGAGGGGACTCTAATAAAATGTAAATAAAAACACAAACAAACAACTAACATAAACACATAACTAACACAAACACATACTTTCATTTGAATGATAGAAGACTCGTAAAACATGTGACTAACATAACATAACGTAACATAGGTTATAGAATAACTAGTGCACTAGGTGTCGAAGATACAACTATGGATCTCCTAGCTATATTTGAATTCATGCAACACTACACATGCAGACATCTACCATAATTGACCTCTTCTACAAGTTATGAAGTTAAACAAAAATATAAATACATATTCTCTCTCTCTCTCTCTATCTCTCTCTCTAGCCAAAATTAATAAATTTCTTACTTTTCTAAGCCACAAGGTTTTAATCTATTCCCATTGAATTTGAAAATATGTAATGTTCTCTTATCTTGAATCCTATGGCACAATTTAGATATACTCTAAAAATACTACAAGGTCCAATCTATCCATATTTAATTTTTCCATCACAAAAGTTCTTCCTATAATCTAACAGTAATACATCTTGGGCAAGATAAAATTCAAACTTAAGAACTTCACATCCATGAATCTTCTTCATTTATACATTATACTTCTTTGTATCTTCATGAAACTCTTCTCTAAATTCCTGAAGTTTATGGATGATAACAAAAATTCACATGAGGAGAAGAGAAAAGAAATCTTCATTCTTCAAATTCTCTTCAATTATGATCATAGAGGAGGAATGATTTTGCTTAGTTTTACCTATTGCTTAAGTTTAATTTCCAAGAAGGGAAAGTATGGCACACTCAAGGACTAAAAAGGAGTGAGAATAAAACTTCCAGCACATAGGTTTTATAGTATTCAAAGGGAAGGTAATTTTAAATTTTGAATTTTTAAATCACTTAGTCCCGATTGAGTGCTGCAATGCTCCCATTTTTTCCCAAGGTTTTTTAAGCAAACTCACCTAATGGGTTACCTCACTCAAAACACTAAGTTTATAATATTCAGCCAGACTCGCTAACTTTAATCCTAAAATATAGTTGCTTCCCAAATAGTATTATGTTTATAGTCTTGACCTATACTAGTCAACATTTATCAATTTGGCTAGGAAGAATGGGTATTGCTCTTCAATTGGGTTTCATTTAGACCACTTTCTTTTTCCTTAGGATTCACTTCGATATTGCTAGGTAAAGATCCAAGAGGTCTGTTACTCACAAAAATTATAAGATAGCTTAATTGAATCTTTAAATTTTTAATAAAAGCATCTTGATTTTGTAAATAAGTTCTCAATTACCTCACTACATCCTCTAATGGTGACTATTTATACAATACTAATTTCCTTAATTAAATCTAGGAGGATATGCTTATCTTAGATTACTATTAGCTTGATTTGATTGTTCTAATTTATTCCATGATTATTTTGGCCATAATTTCATTGATTACCACCAATATTATTTGCCCAAATATAATTAAGATTATTCCTCCAACCTAAATTATAAGAATTATAATAGGGATTATTTTGTCTTCCAATCAAATTAATATTTTCAATCACTCGAATATCATTTTCTTCAATCAAATTTCTATCTTCTAATTGCACATATGATTTAGAATTTATTTCTATAGTGCTCAACTTTTAGATATTGCTACAAATTGTGTAGTCAAGATAAGCAATGCATCATTTTCATAAATCCCTTCCATTCTCTTACGATTCATTCTATTAGTAGATCATTAGAAATTTTTGGTATTGATTTTCTCTATTAATTCATATGACTCTTCAAATGTTTTTGACATTAATAATCCTCCAGTTGTAGCATCTATGATAGCTCTAAGTGATCCTATCAAACCATTATAAAAATTTTTAAATCACCAACCAATTAGTTAAAGCAAAGTGATGGCATTTTCTAATCTTTTTTCTTAAATATATTGTTTATGGAAGTTTTTTAAAAAGGTTTTTGAAAAACTAATATTATTTGAGAAATTTGAGTTTTAAAAATTCAGTCTCAAACTCGAACACCTCTTTATAAATAATATATTACCCCTAAAGGCAAAGATATCATTGGCTAATGGGTTTAGATGATGAAATTGAAAGTTTCCACCCCGATTGTAGTAGTTGACTTCAAATAAGAATCGTATAAAATCCCGAAGGGTCGAAATGAGATTCTTTTAGTTTTCAACCACTATAATCTGGATGGGAGATCATGAATTTCATATTCCATATCAAAATAATGAATAATATATCACTCTAAGGAGAGAACATATCACTTACTATTGATTGATGAAATATTATGATAATGATTATTGTCGACTTCATTTTTCCAAAGAAGATTAGTTTTGAATTTTGAAAAATAATTTTGAAAAAAGTGGATATGGATTTTAAATCTCGTACGAGTATAAGCTCTCATAGTTAATTACATCACAAAAAATTGAACTTTCTAATGAAAACTCTCGATTAAATAATGGTAAATTTTTGCTTAGAGATTTTCTACGAGTGATGTCAAAGGAGATGAATTTCAGAATTTCAATCAGGATTGGAGCAAGATTAAACACTTATTTTTGGATTCAAAAGAAGATGGGTAGGAGACACTTGAAGGTTCTGAAATAATTTAGAAGTGGCCCAACCTAATCTAAGTGTTAGGCTTTATATTTTGGATTTAAAGGAGATTTAATTTGAGTTGATTATTTTATTAGAAATTTGGGATTGTATTCCTAAAGGTTGGGGTCTTATGATTCAAAATTCATTCTAAATCCTAGATCTAAATTGGGCACCAAATAATGGTGGCCAGAACCTAATAAATGCAATGCAAAATCTGGGCTTATCTTGACCTGGATTGGGGAGCCAGCTAACCACCTAGTTGATTTAAATTCATGAATCTTGTAATTTTATGAAATAATTATAGGGACATTTTATTAAGGTTTTGAAGAGAAGGGGCCAATGTCTAGAGATTGTCCTAAGTGGCCCCTTGACTTATTTTGGGTAAAAATGCTAATGAGAAAAATATTATTAAGATTATACTCTTGTTAATTATATTTCTAATGTTATGCATGATGATCAACTCGATTAATACTTGAAATTGGAATGAATTAATTTTTAAAAAGGCATAAAAATAGTTTTTATCCAAGAGATTTCATAGATTCCCCTTGATAGATCTGTACCCTCATAGGCCTAGTAATCTATCAAAACTCGCAGGTGGGGAGGTGCCTAATAAAAAGAAAAGAAGAGTACAAAAAAGATGTTATATGAACCCCCAATGGTCCCAGGCTTATTTCTTATATCGTTATAATTTATAAGTTATCTTAAAATTTTTTATTTAAATTTGAGCAGAAAATTTTTCCACACCCTTATGAGTCTCACATATCTAGGCTAAATTAAAAATTGCATACAATAACAAAAAAACTAAAAAAATATAGGCAATCCTATATGCAATCAAGTCAACTAACATATCAATATAATTAATTCCTTAAAGTAAAGCCCGTAGGAAAATGCCTTATTTATTACAATCCAGGGTCTACAAAAATTAAAAGTGGCCAGGCACCACTGACAACAACTCAGATTCTAATCCTAGTAGCTGAAGCACCTATAGTAATTATATTTATTATTTATTTAGCCCTCTTTATTTCCTTGCATGAGCGTAACCACCTGTAGAAAACTTAATGAGTATTCAGATCATTTTTAACCTAAAGATAATCCAATCGCCCATCACATCAAATCATAAAGTGCAGTAAAAGTAAATAAACACATCAAGCAATTTTGATTACAGCAAGCAATGAAATTCTAGAAAACACAGCACACAATAGTAAAGAAAGCATCAGCCTAGCCTAGATCTAGAGTTAGCTATCCTAGAAAATCATTTAAAGTGTGTGTAGAAAGTCATGTGGCTAGGGTAGATCCTAAACTAGGTTGTTTGTTGAGATTATTTAATGTTTGAGTTTGTTAAAATTTAAAGGAGAACTTTATGTTTGAGTTTATTTTTCACCGAAGTTGTGAAGTTTATTTTACCTTCTTTTGGACTATGTTAATGGTTTCGTAAGTCTGGGTTACGCAGTAGCAATTGGGGTTGAATAAGTTGATTTAGTTGGTTAAAAATTAAGAGTTGATTAATATTAACTAATTTAATTAATTACTTATTTTAAAATTTAAATTAGTTTCTATTTTACATCAATAGGTTTGTGGCGTTGTGCCATTAATTTAAATAAGGCCTTCTTATGACACATAGCCCCACAACCTAAAGTAGTCCATCCAAAAAATGATGTTGATGTCATTGAATTATGGATTTTAATTTGGTTAAATAATTAAAAGTAATTTAATTTTGATTTTTAATACTCCATTGAATTCATTTGTGACGTTGTGCCACCAAGCTCGAAGAACTAGGCCTTCTTAGGATATTTAGCCCCGTAACCCGAAGTAGTTCATCTAATAAACTTCTTATGTGATGTGGTTGTTACATATTAGAATATTGGTTAAATATTTTTTTAATCAAATTAGAATTTTCTAGAATTTTAATGTATTATTGAATTTTAGAATTATTGGAATTATTTCAATTATATTAATTAAGGGTCCAAAAGTTGACTTTTTAAACCAAAGTTAATTTGGATAGTTTTACATTTTTAATAAATAGTAGGATTTATAATGATTAATTAGACTTTGAGTTTGTTCGATTTAGAGTTTTCTATAAAAATTTATGAATTTTCAAAACTTAATTTATTTATTTAATTATTTAAGTGCTTTAATTAAATGCCATCTTAATGATTTGATCCCAAATAAACTCCACTATTCTTCAAATCACCTCCAAAGAACAGAAATGATCTAAGAATGGATTATCAAGTGTCTTAGAATTTTTAAGTATTCTTAATTATTTTTATATAACTAAATTAATTAAATATTAATTTTAATTAAAATTAATTTATTCTCAAAATTAATGTCAAATCAAAGAGCTTTTATTTTTTTATTGATTAAAGATTTAATTATGGTTAGTTAGAGGTATTATATGTATTTTTAGATTAAATTTTTTATTTATTAGAATTTATAGAGGTTTTGAGGGTTAATTAAGGGTTTAGACGTAAGTAAATTAGTTAAGGGGCCTAAATGACTTCAATAATAAGTGAAAATTTTTTTATGGGTAGAAAATGTCACTATGTTTATGTGTTCAAAATTTTAGTGGGATTAGACTGGCTAAAATTTAATAAATAAAATAAAAATTATTTTAAAATATTAATAGTGAATTGAACTGGCTAGTGAGCTCGTGAGCGGCAAAATTTTCAAAAGGATCCAGTTTTATGTATAATTTAGGAGAAAGAACCTAATCTAAATTAAATTTAAAAAAGAACAAAAATGGAATTCAGTTCCGCGTTTTGAGGAAAACGCGATCTAGACTTGCATTTTCATGAAAAATGCTATTAATCTTTGCATTTTCAATGAAAAAGTGGCATGTGCTTCCATTTTTTGTTTAAAATGGAATTGTGCTTGCTTTTTTGGCCTAAAGGTTGAGAGAGATGGATAGAGACGCGGAGAGAGAAGGTGAGAGAGGCACAAAAAGAGAAACGGAGAGAGAGATACGAGGAAAGTCCTCTAATAATTTATATTTTAAATATTTAATTAAATTTTAATCAATTTTAAACTTTTAACTTTTTAAGATATTTTAATATTCTTTAATTAACTCTAAATATTCTAACCATTTTTTAAATTAAAATAAAATATTTTAAATTTATATATATTAATTTGAATATAATTGCTAATTTATTGAGAAATAATTAATTACATAATATTTATTGATTTAGTATAATTAGTATAAAATTTAACTAATGTGAAACTTTTATCATATCAAATCCCATAGATTAATTATTAGGTTAAATCATTTAAAAAAAAAATTAATTGATTGATTAAATTTAATATTTAATAAATGTATATTTAAGGGACCATTATTAAAGGTTAAATTAGGAGAAGAAACAGGATTAAGTGTAAAGAGATGGAGAGAGAGAAATGAATAGTCATATCAAGGATAGAGAAAAGGTCGAAAGAGAAACGGATAGAGAGGAAGAGAGAGAGAGGCTGAGCGAAACACAGAAAGAGCGGGAAAAATAAAAACATTTTACTAATAATTTATTTTAAAATAATTATTTTTTAAATATACTTTTATTCAATATTAAATTTAGTTAATCAATTTATTTTATTTTTAATATAATTTACCCTAATCATTAATCTATGAGATTTGATATGATAAAAGCTTCACTTTAGTTAAATTTTCTACTAATTATACTAAAATGATAAATATTATGTAGTTAATTATTTTTCAATAAATCAACAATTATATTCATATTAATATATATAAATTTAAATTAATTAATTTTAATTTTAAAAATAAAAAATGGTCAGAATATTTAGAGTTAATTAAAGTACTATATTAAAAAGTTAAGATTTTAAAATTGATTAATATTTAATCAAATATTTAAAAAATAAAATTAAATTATTTGATGAATTTCCTCCTCTCTCTTCTTCTCTCTCCACGCCTCTATTCATCTCTCATCACCTTTTGGCTAAAAAAACAAGCACAAAGCCATTTTAAGCATAACACGCAAACACATGTCACATTTTCATTGAAAATGCAAAGATTAATAGCATTTTTCATGAAAATGAAGGTCTGCTCACGTTTTCCTCAAAACATGCCACTCAATCCCATTTTTTGATCCTTTTCAAATTTAATTTAGATTAGGTTCCTTCTCCTAATTTATACATAAAACCTGATCTGTTTGAAAATTTTTCCACTCACGAGCCTAGTCTTATTAAACTTAAACTCGAATCGTGAATTCAATAAACTTGACTCATGAGTTCATAAATGAGTCGAGCTTGAGATGACTCTACCGACTCATCCCTGTGTTTTGTATATAAAGTTAAAAATATTTTTTAAAATAAGAAAATAACATTAAAAATTATAGTAAAATTATACAGAACAAGCAAAAGAAAGTTGTGGTTCCCAAAAAATTTTTTTTGTGAATCTTGCTTTGAAACTTTTAGCAATGGTACTAATTGCTCCATCCTTCCTTTTTGATTTTTTTTTTTTGGGACATTTAGGTCATTTAAGGCAAACTCACACACACAACGCATATACATAGACTCGAATCCTGGACCTCTTAGTTGAAAGCCTAAGCTCTCAACCAATAGACCAAGAAGAGTTGTGTTCCTTTCTGAGTTACAATGCATTTATACTTTTCAGCCATAGTACGAATTGATGAGACATACATTGAATAACTCTTATGATAAGAAAAAAGAGAGCACATGGCCAGCTTCTTTCTTTCACATGCAATGCTAACACAGCTCGTACAAAAATAATTATAGAGAGAGAAATAATGAAGAAAAGAGGACAAATTTTTGTCTCAAGCATGATTAATAACTTAATTATATGATTAATTATGTTTAAACTAAATTAAAAATAGTCATAGGTGCCCTAAAAGAAAGTATCTCTTATTATTTGCTTAATATTGCTTTAATGAATTCATATTTTAAATATCATCATATTTTTCCACAATGCCAAAATGCTTTATGGCATTTAAGATGAAACTAAGCAATAAACAGTATTAAAGTATTACAGGTCCCTCAAATTATATTTAAAAAATAATTAGTATGTACGATAGTGGTCCTTAATTACAGCTTAATTAACTGCAGAAACTGTGCATAGCTTATCATGATATGAGCGCTGTGTATGTGGTCATTGCAACTTAATTGACTGCAGCAGTGTGTATAATTTGGGGAAATGTTTAGAATGATTAAATTTCAAGAGAGAATTAAGAGGAGAACAATATAATTTTAATTTAAAATGGAGCAAAAATGTACTGCAAGATCACATTTTATTTTTGAAAACGTAAAAAAAATTGTGTTTTAACATAAAACATGAACATTAATTGCATTTTTATGTTAAAATCATGGCTTTGAAAATCGAATCGGACCAGCCGGTTCAACTGGAAACCGGTCCTAAGGCCAGTTCAGTCCTCTTAAGAAACCGGTCTAGCATCAAACCGATGAAAACCGATTTGAACCGTTGGTTGAATCGATCGGGTTCTTAAGATCATCTCCAACAGAAAATCTCATTTTTCACTCCAAAATGCCGGAAACTATAAAATGCTGTGATTTCATCAGCAATCAAACACTTTTTTCACCCTTTTGCCGGTAACCGCCACCTCTTTTTTTCCCGCGACAAGTCTTGTCGCTAGAGCGGTAAAAATGGCGGAGATGAACAGTGCAACGCCAATATTGGCGTCTCACTGTTCACCCGCAACCAAATAGCGAAAATTTTGCAGTTCGACTGGAGCTGGCCGGGAGCTCCATTCAAGCGTTTGGAGTTCGGTTGGAGAAGCCCTAAGAACCATTCAATTCAATTATAATATATTTACATAATTTAATATAATATAAAATATATTTTTTAATATTATATTAACTTAAATATGTTATATAATTCCAAAAAAAATAGTATTAAATACAAAGGTATCATAACAACATGATTTCTGCACCCAATAAGGGCTCTAACCCATGTAAAAAAGAAAATTTATATAAAGAACAAAACATAAAACTCTTAAGTGATTTGCGACTAAACAACTTATTTTTTCTAGTTCCAACAATGTATGCAATGGATACTTTTATGAGAATTTGTTGGAAAAAATTTTTAAAAAATATTCAAATAAAAATAATCGAAATAATTTTCAAAAATATTAAATCTATAATAATAATTATTAATAATTTAATATATTATAGTTAATCTATATATATTTAAATATAATAATTATTTATATATTTATTTAAAATTATGTCACTTGTAATATATTAATATATGTATGACGTTATATTTATTTTATTAGTCCCAAAATTTCTTAGAATTTATAAGATTTATTAAGAATTAATTTGTCATCATTATTATGTTAATTTATAATATTTTTTTAATATTATTATTTATTATGTTATCCGGAATCGAACACGTAAATCTCTTCAATTCTTCCGGTTCGTTTTCCGGTTGCCGATTTTCAAAACCTTGGTTAAAAACTCAATTTTTTTATGTTTACATTCGTGTTACATCGAGATGTAGGGCTAAATTTTTAAGCTTTTTTTTTTCCAGCTTCTTTAGAAAATGGAAGAGCAGTTTAGAGGGAGAGAAAAAAAGTAGAGGAGGATTGATGATGGAGTGGAGAGAGAGAGAGAGACAATTTGAGAAAATTTCGAGTATTCGGTCTAGCTCACCATCACAATCAGAACGTTGCTAAACGAGTAACCAAGCAGAAAAGAAACAAAGAGGAAAATATTTAAATTTAAATTTTAAAATTTTTATTAAATTTTTAATTATTTTTAATATAACTTCAATTTTTATAAACTTTTAATCATATTTATTTAACTTTAATTTTTTAATATATATTTTAAATATTTATAATGATAAATATTATACTATTAAATATTTTTTCAGATATTTATAAATTTTAAATATATTCAAAATTAGATATAGTCTAATAATATTTAATTTAATATTAAAATTGATATAATCTATTAATATTTAATTTTATTAGTTTTAATAGTTACGTTTTTTTAATATATTTAAATAAAATTATTTTTAATATTTAAATAAAATTATTTTATTTTTGTTTTTAAAAATAAGTTAAAAAGAACTTAAAATAATTTTATTTAAAATAAAAATAAGTGAAAATTATGAAAATTGTTTTAAAAATAAGTTCTCGGTATTTCTAGGTATTTACTAGCTATTGCTAGAAAAAACTAGGTACAACTCGGTATTTGCTAGATATTTAAAATATATCCAAAAGGTGATGGAATGTTGATCGGCTCGTCAAGGAATTAAAAAAACGCACGCGCTAGAACCCAAAAAACAGCGGATCAGGTCGGCGACTTTTCTTCGTGCTACGTGGCGCTAAAAGGTTGGTGGCCGAACGTAGAGGAGCCTACGTTCACCGAACCAAATAATTGTTCGGTAGGCATGGGCAGCTCAGCCATCATGGACGTAGATTGCAGGCGGGCGGGCAAGTGCGTAGCAAGCCTCTATGGGCAGGCACGGGTCAATCAGATTTTTTTCTTTGTTTTTTATTTTTCTAACCAATATTTTTCATTGGAATCTGTCAAAAAAAAAAAAATCCGACAAATTTTTTCCGATGGGAAATTTTTCCAGTATGGCTTTTAACGGTGGGAAATATTCGGTCGGAAATCCACTAGAAATTTGCCGATTTTCATTGGAAAAATTTGCCGAAAATCAGACATTTTTCTGTAGTGTTTATTATTGTGAATATAAAACTTGAACTCAAATAATAAATTATAAAATTTTAATTACATCTTAAATCACTAATAATTGCACTTAAATAACTTATATATTAATTAAAAATTAATGCTTAATAGGTTGACACTCGCATAGAGAACCAATCCTTCCTTTTTAGGAATGCTATGGTGGTGATGTATTTTATTGATGCATTTGTTATTTATAAAGTTCTATATCATTATGAATGTGAGTAAATAATTTGGATGATTGATTATCTTTGTGAATGTGCTACTATGATTTTATGATGTACATTTATAACTGGTGGAATTGATATCAGCTTGTTTTCGTAGCATTTTTCGAATATTTCTAGAGCAATACCTAGGCATCCTCGTAGGCATTATTTCCCTACATTTAATGAGTTCAACAAGCCAGTCTATGTTTTCATCTTCATGTTCCTTGGTTTGTAGAGTATACTCCATAGTCCAGTACCCTTGCTTAGAGGAGGAACGTAGAGAGTTTTGAGTTCTCCAACGTTATGCACCTCTAGATGGATGAACCTCTTTGAAATGACATGAAGGAAGACACGTGACCACGAATACACTATCTGAATTTTATAAGCTACTCATTCTTCTTGAGAAGACACACTACACCTTGCTCGTGTGGGAAGATTCATAGTCATAATTGGAATCCAAATGCTTTGCATTCTTCTTCCCATTTATTATAGACTGCTACAACCTTTTGGATTTAGCAGGGATGGCATCATCTTTATCTATGTCACTCCCTAGGTGAGGCACAACTCTTCTTTTCTTAGAAATGGTGGTTTCTTTGGAAAGAGTTTGCACTGTCATCTTTCTCCCCACTTACTTCTTCTCACCTTTTTTATTAGGTCGCTTTATAGTATTTGCATTTGAAGCCTTGGCTTCAGGAGAGCTCGATGACTTTGTCTCTTTGGATTGAAGAAGTTCTTCGCATCCTCGAATATTTTTTACTTTGTATACTACAAATGGCTAGATGTCGTCTGAGATCATGAACTCTTCCCCATCTCTGAGGTTTTTAATACATTGGTATAGGGTTGATAGGACAATGTTGTACTCATGCAACCAAGGCAACCCAGAAGCACCTTGAATGAGGTGTCTATATCAATCACATGAAACTTGGCCTATGTAGACAGTTCTCTGAATACAAGAGGAAGAACGAATGATCCCATAGTATTTTAACTCTTCTCGTTGCCATGCACCGTTAACTTGTCGTTCACTAGGTGCTGCACATTGAGGCACAGTGATCTTAATGCTTTCAAGTTTATGATATTTATAGAAGATTCAGGATCAATTAGGATATGGCTGATTATGATGTCGTTGTTGCAATAACATAAAAAGGGCGATTATGATCTATCATTCTGGGTATCTTATCATTTTCGGCGAAACTGATGATCGACTCATTCCAAGCTTGTAGGGCCTCGATCATTTTGCACTCAGCAGAATACACCTCATATCTTTCGGGGTCTTTGAGGTTATGAATCAAAGTTTTTCTAAGATCTTTAGAAATTATGAAAGCATTATATATGCTGAGCTGTGCTGGAATCTTTCATAGACAAGATAAGATATTGTAATATATCACTTTAGCTAAGTATCTTTCTTCTTAGGGTCTTTAGGAATGTTGTCTTCATTGATATTTCTCTCCTTCCCATTTTCTTTATTAGCTATCACTTTTTCTGATGGCGGTGGAAGTACTTTATCACTTGTAAACTACACTTGGGCTACCTCATCGGAATTAGACCCATTTAATGAAGCATCTTCCTCAAAGTTAGTCATCATAGGGTCCAGAGACTTATTTTCGGGATCAAAATTACCATCCAGTCTCAAATGCTCCATTTACGATGCTATATCATTCTTTAAATAATCTTTATATGGGAAGTACGTGTCTTCTTTTAAATTGTAGTACATTGATGACACCAATAGATAAGTTTCAGAAGCTGCTTATTTGATATATTCTTTTTTTTTATTGGAGTCACAGGTGTCATCAAAATGACCCCGCAAGTTTCCATGAGAAGTGAATTTCCATCATGTTATTTTGCTTTTTTAATGTTAAGCTCTAATAAAATCAATAAGAACAACAGGATGCCTCATAGTCTAGTAGTATTCATCAAAATTGTTGATAATCCTTTGAGTTGTTGTTTTATTTTCTTTGGGCTTCTTCAGTTTGATTTTCTTCTTGGAAGACTTCGCCTTTTTAAATTCTAAGGAGCCAACATGGCTAGGGTGTTATTTGGATGTAGATACAACTACAACAGGCAACTCCTTTAACTCTAACATTGGCTTAGTGCGCGATTTCCATTTGACACTGGGAACTCCTCCATTTTGCAGTCTTTTTGGACAGCGTAAATCCTCCATTTTGATATTTTCATTCTAGTCAATCCATGAAAATGTAGCAATCTTTAAGAGGACGACTGATTACCTGATGGTATGAAAAAAAATTTAGGTGATCGTTATATTTCAACTTCTTAGACCTCTTGCACTCTGGCAGTTCTAAACCCATTTTTAATGCTTATTGAAACAACTTGGTGACACTCCCCCTCCTTAATAAATATTCTTCATTCATCCTTTCTTTGAGAGATGGAAACATTCGAACACCAATTCCTATTATATGCCCCTGGTGTTCTCCTCCATTGACAAAGGTCCGAGGTTTGTCATTTACCCCGAGCACCAGTTCTGGTAGAGAGTTGAGATTATATGCTTATTTTGGCTTATCCTCATACTACATTAGTTGCTTGTCATTGTCGATATTGTATGCCACATGTTTTTCCCTTATTTGGACTGAAAAAGAATATGGAGTAGGATTTACTCTTTCTAGTATATGGGGATTTGGTCATCATAGGTTTATAAGAGTGATTTTCTAACTTCGCTAAGTTCAACTTTTCAAACTTCTCCATTCTATCCATCAAGTCTTGAAATATGATAATGGTGGCAATGCATAAGATTTATGCATCTTATCATCGATGTTTTCCATTAAAAATTATATGGCATGCTCTTGTTCTAGTTGATGCTTATATTTCGTGCTTAAATTTTGCTAGCAAGTTATATATTTTATCACTAACTCATCGATATCTAAGGCGGGATCAACGATAGTTATTTTCTCGGTTGCGCTAGCGAACCTCTTCACTAACTCTGTCTACAAACATTTTCATAAAGTCAGTTAGAAATTCAATGTTTCATTTGAAAGCAGCTGTTGTTAAACTACTAACAAAATGTCAAAATAGTAGGGCGTCATTGCCTCCCATATTTCCACAGCTAGCTTTATACTATGCCAAGTGCTACCTGGGTTATTGTTATCATTGAAGGTATTACATTTTGGGACTAAGTACCCTTTCAGATACAACACTTGGTCGTATTCCATAGGATACGAGTGACCTTTACCTTCTAGCTTTTCTGATTGACTAGTGGTTATAATAGTCTTGATCTTCTCAGTAATTATTCCCTCCAGTTGTATAGTCGTTACATGCTCGAACGTACTTACTACATTCTACGAGGTGGTTTTACGGTTGCTATGATTAACTTTATTGTCACCTTTAGCTCCTAAAATGTGGGCGCTTGGAGATTTGGAGGATCGGTAGGAGGAGTAATTACAAGGCCGGTGATAATAGTTCTCTACATCATCTGCTTCATCGTCATCATTTTGGTCATCATCTTATAATTTAACAGAGAGATTTTTGTATCCTTTTCTTTCATTTGCCGCTTTGTCTTTCTTTGCATATCTGCTAGCAACACAGTGTCGATGACAAAGGGATTTTCTTCAAAAAATTGATAAGTATAAATTAGAACGAATACACTAGATTTTATAGTGGTTCGGCCAACTTTTGCCTACATTTGTGGAATAAGTATACCAATTCTAATGTTTAGTTGCCAACCTGTGCATTTTTTTCGTCCCTATTTATGTGTTATACTATAATTTTCATTTTATTTAGTAAGTATTTGTTTATCTAGGACATATTTAGAATCCAAATATTCAATATCTCGAGCAATATATATATTTATATATAATATTTTTTATTTTATATATATATATATTTATATATATTTATTATATATTTATATATATTAATATATATATATATATATATTATATATATATATATATTATATATATACGTATATATAATATATATAATATATATATAATAATATAATATATATAATAATATATATATATATATATATAATATAATATATATATATATATATATTATATATATATATATATATTTATATATATTATATATAATATATATATATATATATATATATATATATATATATATATATATATATATAATATATAATATATATATATATATATTATATATATAATATATATAATATAATATATATATATATATATATATTATATTATAATATATTATATATATAATATTATATATATATTATTATATATAATATTATATATATATATATATATATATATATATATTATATATATATATATATTGTGTGTGTTGTGTGTGTGTGTGTGTGTGTGTGTGTGTGTGTGTGTGTGTATTTTAAAAATTATAAGTAGGTCTAATTCAAAAAATTGATAAATATAAATATATGATTAACAATAAATTTAAAATAAAATATGAGAAAAAATATGCAGAGAATATTCTTTTTTCGGTGTTAAAAAATAGAGTTTGGTTGGATATGGCATTAGTGCCTTCGTATTTTTAATATAATCATTTATTGTTTCACAATGCCAAAATGCACCTTCTATGAGCATTCAAGATAGATATTGTGAAAAAATAATATTAATGTATTGTTGGTCCCTCGATTTGAAACTGCTTCAAATTATCTTAACATGATGGGATCATTAACATATCCACATATCTATTTCAAGGTGTAAATGATTCGAGTCGAGTCAAGTATTGGACTTATAAAGTTCGGCTCATTAGTTAAAAAATCAGCTCAAACTCGTGCTAGAGTCAAGCTCAAAAAATGAGTTTGAACTTAGCTCGTCACACTGTAAATGAGCTTGAGTCGGCTCATGAGCCACCGACGTCTTCTGCAGTCCCATTGCTTTTTGCATGCGGTCAGGACCGGTTGTCCCATGCGACACATCGGCACTCCGGCCATGCGCTCGTCCCATATGGCACCCGGCGTGCGCAATTTCCTATATAAAAGATAGGTAAAAATAAATATTTAAAGTGTTGAATAAAGATTTCTTAAACTCTAAGGTGAAGATGGGGGCTATAATAAACCAATTAAATCCCAAGTTCTCCTGTGAGAGTATACACATTTTTTTTAAGAATCTTTTTTAGGCTTATAAATACATAAAAAAGTCGAATGATAATATGAAAGAAGAGAAAATGATGTTCATAAAATAATGATATGCATCTTTTTAAATATTTTTTTTTGGAGATTTTCGAAAATTGTTAATAACTTAATTTGATAAGTGAAGATAATCATCATAAAATTACTTAACAATTAGTAAAGTTTCGTAAGTGAATTAATATATGTATGCATAATACTATTTAATCAATACAAAACGTAAGAAAATTGATAACTTCAAAATTTTTTTAATAAAATACATTCAAGAGATGCTTCTTAGGATTGTTGAGTTTCTTCTTTATTTTTTAAGGAGAAAGGGTAAAGGAATTTGGACCTTGTCACTCATAATGAATGGGACAAAGAATACATCAAAATTTTATTTAGGTTAAAACATAACTTAAAAAAAATAATTTTGTGAAATAATGCCAAGAAAATGTTTGGCTTTGACCTGATCGGTACGTCTAGTTGGCAAAGCAGGCATATCTGGTTGATAAAAGGGGCAGATCAAGTCGACTGGCGGTTGATTGGTTGAGCTGGTAAACTGGCAGGCAACAGGGCGATTTTTTTTTTGGATAATCAGGGGATTCGAGCCCCGATGAGATGGGAATAATTTCTTCCATCGACCAATTGGCTGCAGACCCGATATCGACAAATTTTAAAAAGTAAAGATGCTTAAAATTTATCAAGCAAATAAAGGGAAAAGAAAATTTGTGATTATTTTGATATAGTCATGCTTTTTTCTGAAAATTATGTTGA
>NW_021319083.1:6988078-7033874 GCF_001605985.2 Dendrobium catenatum | reverse complement strand
TGGGCTGCAACCCTTATCGCGAGCAGGAGGGCTGGGCAGGTAACCGCGAAGCTTGGGCAGCTTAGAAAGTTTTTTTTTTATTTTTTTATTTTTAATTTTCTGGTGGCTTATTATCATCGGATAACCGCCAGAATTATTTTCCAGCGGAAAAAGCCACCGAAAATTTTTTCCTACGCGTGTTTTATTGCTGGAAATTTTTTTGCTTGAAAATCGTCTGTAAATTCAAAAACTACAGAAAAATGATCAATTTCTGACATAAAATTTCACCAGTAATAGATGATTTTCATGTGGTGTTCGCTCATCCAAGTCTCTGGCCAGTCACTTTCACTATATCCGACAAGCTTAAAATCATTTGATGATGAATCTAATAAGCCAAAGTCGATCGTCCCTTTAATATATCGATGAATCCTTTTAGCAGCCTTTAAGTGAATAGTAGTTGGTGCCTCCATATAACGAATGACAATACCAACAACATGTAGGATGTCCGGCCTAGTGCAAGTCAGGTAGCGCAGGCTACTAACCAAGCTCTTGAAAAAGGTTGGATTAACCATTTTGTTATTTTCCTTTTTTTGATAAAATGCCTCCACATTCCATCAGAGTGCTTATGGGATTGTAATAATTCATATTGAATTTCTTGAGTATTTCTTTTCCATAGCTTTCTTTATAAATAAATATGCCTTCATCATTTTGCTTAAGTTCAATACCGAGGTAGTATGCCATTTTTCCAATGTTCGTCATCTCGAACTCTTTAGCCATCACTTTCTCAAATTCTTTAAGCATACTTGGATTACTTCTAGTGAAGATCAAGTCATCCACATACAAGCACACTATTAAAATGTTCATATCCTTGACTTTATTGAAGAGCAAATGCTCATAAGGACATTTGATGAAGTTATTCTTAAGGAAATACTTGTTGATGCGGTTGTTCCATGCTCTAGGTGCTTGTTTTAACTCGCAGAGAGCCTTCTATAGCTTTAAAACCATGTCTTCTTGCCCTTCGAATTTATAGAACGGTGGTTGTTAAATGTAGACTTCCTCTTTAAGGACTCCATTTAGAAAGGAGGACTTTACATTCATTTGATGTATTTTCCACCTATTTTGAGCTGCCAAATAAATGATTAGCCTTATAGTTTCAAGTCGAGCAACACGAACAAATACCATATCATAATCGATACTAGCTATTTGGTTGTACCCTTTTGTCATTAATCTTGCTTTATATTTATGTACTTCTCCTTTGACATTCTTCTTTGCTTGGTACACCCACTTTATACCAATTGCCTTATGTCCCATTGGAAGTACAGCTAGCTCCCATGTATCATTCTTTTCAGTTGCCTTGATTTTTTTGTCCATTCCATCCTTCAAGTTCTTACTTTGAATGACTTCTTGAAAATTCACTGATTCACAATTGGCAAAGAGGCAAAAGAAAGTGAGATTTTCTTGTTTCTCAATTACCTCATAAATTTCTTGTAAAATTCTAAAGTGTGGTACTTTTGTCGCTTTACTCTTTACTTGAAGATGAAGAAAATCATGGGTCCTCATGAGTACTTGCAGTTGGTTTAGTTGGTGGTATTGTGGGCACATCTCTTTCTTGATACATCCTTGGTTGCTTAACTTCTTCATCTTTAAAGAAGTTGCAGTGATCGTCATATGGGCCCCAAACCCGTTCTCCTTCTTCATTGAAGATGACATCACTACTGATGATTATTTTCATAGTGTTTGGATTGTATAACCTGTAGCCTTTTGATCTGGAGTCATAACCGATGAAAATGTACTTCTCACTCTTGTCATCCAGTTTATTTCGTTGCTCATCAGGTATGTACACATGGGTTATGCTTCCAAACACTCTAAGATGAGAGATAATGGGCTTTCTTCCACTCCATGCTTCTTACAGTGTCATTCCCCAGACACTTCTTGTTGGAGATCGATTGGACAAGTAACCCACCCATGCAACATCTGTAAAACCCTTAAAAAGCTGATTTTTTTAGTGCAGTTCGTCTGTACGAACTGGATTTAGTACTGGACGAACTGAAGAAATTTGTGAAGAAATCTGTCATTTTCGTCTGTACGAACCTGGAGCGTCGGGACGATCCGTCTATACGAAATTTGTCCAGAGAGTAAGTCGCCCGGGACGAATTTTAATTTCGTCTGTACGAAATTTGTCCAGAGAACACATCGTACCAGGACGAATTTTGGATCGTCCGGGACGATCAGTGTTAATAAATATCGGATTCGAGATATTTTGGATCATTTGAAGAGAGAGAAAGAGAAGGCAGGAGAGAGAAAGAGAAGGAAGAGAAGGAAAAGCCGGATTTCGGAGGCCGCGGAGCGCTTTTCGTCCGACGACGTAGTTGGAAGATTTGTTTGTCTCGCTGTAAGGACTCCGAATCCTATTTCTGTTTTCAGAGATATTGAGTTTTGATCGAGTTGTGCATTGTTTTGTGTTTTCGTAGTCGAACTTTTGACCTGATTTGATTTTGACACAACTTTCACCGCACAACTTTTAGAATGTTATAGATATGAATATTGTACACGATTTGAGTATTTTCTACGATGATTTTACCGATCGGAATTGGTTCTACGCGATTTTAAATGAATAGAAAAATATCAGGATGTTATTTGATATGGATTCAGTAGAACAATAGCCTTATATTGATGTTGTGAACGTTCTGTGTGAATTTAGAAATTTGTGCTTTTTGCAGGATTTTTGTGTAAATTTGATAGATCTGCCGTACTCTGCCGAATTTTGTCAGGATTTCTGAATTTGTCTGAGATTGATAGATTGGAATAGCATTGATGTGGAAAAATAGGAATTAGGCTTTATATTAATATGATTGATTATGAATTGAATATTGATTTGACTTATTGAATACTGGAAATAACATAAGGTGGAACCTATTGTTGAACGTTGTTTGGAAGACTGAATTGACCTGTACAGGATGGTGGGGCCGACGGGGCTTTCCTAATATGGATTAACAACAGCAACATATAGATGGAGTCATAGGGGCTTTATAGATATGTGACGGGCGGCCGACGGGCAACTGAGTCACCGACTCTTTTTATAGAAACCAACGTAGGAATCTATAACAAATCAGAGTACAAAAACATAGCCAGTTGAATCTTGTCCAGTATATAATATGATTGGCATTTTACTGTATTTGATTTATATCATGTTTATAACTGTATCGAACTTTGATTGGATTTTCCTAGATCGTCCAAACGATTTCATTGATTCACTGATTGATTGATATGCATCGACATTGAGTTATATAATAATGGTATGGATATAAGATTGCATTGATAGCATATGGACATGAATAGTATATAATCATTGACACTGTTGCCTATAGTTCTTGATTTCTGCTTATAGATTCATTGTTACTACTGCCTATGCGATTTATTGATCTTGGCATATAGATTCACTGTTGTTACTGTTTCTGCACCGTATGGACTGCTGCATGGATTCATTGTTAGAATAGATTGAGATTTATCGTACTGTTATCCTCGTTTTGATTTCATTGAATAGATATTATTGATTAGACCGCATTGATTTGATTTGATAGCGATTGATTTGATGGATTGATTGATTTCCTATTGTGTACGGATTTCTTCGAGATTGACATGGATTTATTGAGTTGATTTATCGATTCGCCTGCCGCTGCATTGACTGGCTTTATTGACTATTGATTTCCGTATTGCATAGATTCATTGACCATTGATTGATATGGAGTTGATTGACTGACATGCATATTGATAGCATCGCCGTGCTTTGATCTCAGTTATAGGTATTAGGTGACCTGCTGGGCTTTGTAAAGCTCATTATATGTGGTTGACATTTTCAGGTCCGAGCAAGGCAGCAGGATTGGAGATTAATCAAGACTGTCAGACGAATCCTTTCACTATGGATGCCTGGGGCGTCACAACATCTTTGGCCTAAAATTCTTTAGGTAGCCTCTTACTCTTTAGCATACTTCGAGCTAGTCAACGATAGTTCGATTATTTCTTTCTACTTCACCATTTTGTTAAGGAGATATTGGGATGGTCAACGGTTGATGTATTCCATTTGCTTCACAAAATTCTTGATATTCCTTTGAAGTAAACTCTCCTCTGCGATCAGATCATATAGCTTTGATCTCGAGGTTACTTTCTTTCTCCACCAAAACTTTGAAATTTTTAAATACTTCAAATACCTTCGATTTTTGCTTCAAAAAATATACCCAAGATTTTTTTTTAAATCATTTATGAAGAGAATGAAATAATTACTCTTACCAATAGAGCTTGGCTTGATTGGACCACATACATTTGTATGTTTGAGTTCAATTGGATTTTGTGCTCTTGAATTGACTCATTTGGAAACCTCTTCCTGAATTGCTTGTCGAGGCAAGCAACCTTTATATATTTGGTCTGGGTGATTGATGCAGGGCAAACCTCTCACCATTTTCTTCTTTGATAATAACTCCAATTCTCTGAAATTAAGTTGCCCAAATTGAAGATGCCAGAGCCAAAATGGATTTTGTAGCAAGCTTTGAGGCACTTGATAACATCATTTTGAATATTGAGCAAGAACATTTTATTTCTTGACATTGGTATCTTTACAATTAAGTTGCTCATATTGTCTATTATAGAAAGATTTTATCATTCAAATAGATATCATAGCCTTTCTCTGCGAGTTGACCTAGACATAGGATATTACTCTTCATATTTGATACAAAATAGACATTATAAATTATTTTGTGCTTTCCATTTATCAATCGGACAAGAATATTACCTTTGCCCGTTACGACTACCTTGGACTCATCTCCAAAGGATACATTATCGCTCACCTACTCAAGTTCTATGAACATGCTTTTTCTTTCACACATATGGTTGCTTGCACCGGTGTCTAGATACCATTTATTTTCTTCACCTTTTTCGTTCTCCTTATATGCCAATATCAAAGTGTCATCTTGTTGACTTCTATCTTCTATGTAATTAGTCTTCTCTTCAATTTTATTGTTATTGGGAGTTCTGCATTCTGTAGCGTAGTGACCAAATTTTTGACACTTGTAGCACATCACTTGAAATTTGTCATACCTTAGTCTCGATTTTCCTCCTCCACGCCCTCTTGTTGAACTTCCTCCTTGTCCAAAATTAGTATTGTTGTTTTTGTCGTTGTTAGAGCTCGAACCTCGTCCACGTCCATGACCACAACCTTGTCCTCGACCACGACCTCTTCCTTCCTTATTGGCTTATACCATACATGAGGTTCTTTTCTTCAGTTGAATTAATTTGTGTCTTTAGGAGTTGTTCTGTGATCATTTGCTTCTTCTTCTTTTTTTTCTTTGCAGGCTTGTAAAAAACCCAAGTTGCCAGGTCCCAAGTCTTGGATGAGAAAAGTGGAGGGTTGTGTTAGGTAGTCGACAGTCAACGTAAAACTTGTCAAATAATAATGATATGAATCCTTTAAGAAATTGTGTTAATACTAGGGCGTCCCCTGAAAGCGACGCGCTGCATGGCCTGAATATAGTGAAAAGTGTGCAAGGGCTGCTGCACCGGCGCCCAGGTGCAGTGTTAAATAGGCAAGGGTTCCCACATCAAGGTTGGATGTGGGCAAAGAAGCTAATCTATGAAACTAAAATTAGGATAAGAACTTGGAATATAGGCTCCCTTACAAGAATATTAAAGGAATTAATAGATATTATGATTCATAGGAAGTTAAATATTTTGTGCATTCAGGAAACTAAATGGGTTGGAGAGAAGGCTAAGAAAATTGATAGTTTAGGATTTAAACTTTGGTATTCAGGTAGGAGTCGTACTAGAAATAGTGTAAGTGTTATTATAGATAAGAGTTTAAAGGATAATGTTATAAAAATTGATAGGATTGGAGATAGAATTATAGCTTTAAAGATTGTTGTTGATGATAAGATTGTTAATATTATAAGTGCTTATGCTCCTCAAGTAGGTTTGGATATGAGTTCTAAATTAAATTTTTGGAATGACTTAGAAGAATTAATACAAAAGATACATCTTGAAGAAAGAGTTTTTATTGGAGGATATTTAAATGGACATGTTGGTAGAGAGGTAGATAATTTTAAAAGCATTCATGGTGGCCATAAGATTCGGAACGACGAAATGAAGGTGGCAACGACATATTGATTTTTGTTTAGCTTATGATTTTTCAATTGCTAATATTTTATTTAAGAAAAGGAATGAGCATCTCATCACTTATAAAAATGATATAGTACAACCCAGATTGACTATTTTCTTATTAGAAATTAAATCGTTTAGATTGCAAAGATTGTAAAGTTTATTCCAGTGAAAATTTATGTACCCAACATCGATTATTAGTTTTGGACTTTAAGATAAATGGGCATAAAATAAAAAATAAAGTAAAACAATTTTCTAAGATTAGATGGGGGCATTTAAAGAATATTAACAAAAATATTTTGATAATAAGATTTAGATCTTAAGATTTTGTCTGTGCATGAGGATGCTAATTGCTATGTGGGAAAAAAGTGGCTTAGTGACAATTAAGAATATTGGAAAAGATTGTATTGGAGTATCATAGGAAGCTCCTAATACGTAAAATAGTTGGACGGTGGATCCAAACGGCAAGAAAAGATTAAAAAATAAGAAGTTTGTTATAAAAATGGTTTTTAATTTTAAAAATTCTGCTAATTAGAAAATATAAAGGTGCTCGCTAAGGATGCTAGAAAGCAATAATCGATGCAGCATTAGGCTTTTAGTGATTTATATAATAGATTTTAGATACTAAAGAAGAGAAGATATATGTATAAGTTAGCCAAGACAAAAGAGATAGGACGTAGTAAGGATTTGTTCAAGTGACGTGTAATTAAGGATGAAGATCTAAAACTACTTTTCTTAGAAGATGATATCTCAACAAAACATGGATGAGATATTTTGCTAAACTTTTAAATGAAGATTATGAAATAAGATTGACTTAATAGTGATATTAGTACCCTTAATGAAAATAAAAGATTTATGTTGTTTTTATCGGCGTATTAGTTAAATACTGAAGTTAGAGAGGCTTTAAGAAAATGAAGGATGGAAACGCTGTTGGACGCTGATTATATTCCATAGAGGTGTGGAATGCTTAGGAGATGAAGGAATTTCATGGCTTTACTAAACTTTTTAATACTTTATTGAATACTAAACACGATGTCAGATGAGTGGAGAATGAGTGTTTTAATTCTATTTTTATAAATAAAGGTGACGCACAAATTGTGCGAATTATTGAGGTATTAAAGTTAATGTGCATACTTGAATAACTATGGGAAAGAAGTTATGGTCATAGGCTGCGGCTGTACTGATGTTTCTCAAAATCAATTTGGATTTCATGCCGGGTAAGGTGCGACTATGGAAGCCATACATTTATTAAGAGGTTTGATGGAGAAATATAGAGAAAATAAGAGGATCTACATATGATATTTATTGATTACAAAAAGCATATGTAAAGTTCAAGGAGAAGTGCTAGAAAGAGTTCTGAAAAAGAAAGGCAGTCATAATGTTTATATTCAAATCAATTAAAGATATGTATGCATGAGCTATTAACTTGTAATTCAAACACAAAGTGGATTGACTAAGTATTTTCCTATTTCGATTGGTTTATTCAAGCATCAAGCCTTAAACCATATCTTTTTGCTTTAGTATGGATGTTCTCACTAGACATTTGCAAGAACGGATGTACCTTGTGTACTGCCTTTTGCTGATATATTCTTATTGTTGATAATGACTAGAGAGGGAGTTTGAAGGTAAACTTGAATTATAGAAGTCAAACCTTTAGAGTCTAAAGGTTTTCGCTTGAGTAGATCTAAAACGGAATATATGGAGTGTAATTTTAGTAGCAATAGTCTAGTGAGGGGATTGTGACTTTGGGCGATCAAGTCATTAATAAGAGTACACGTTTTAAATATCTTAGATCTGTCGTTCAGAGTGATGATGAAATAAATGGATATTATCAGCAGAATTCAAGTTGGATGATTGAAGTGGAGGAATGCATCGGGCTTGTTATGTGATAGAAATGTACTCCTCAAACTTAAGGGAAAATTCTATAAGATGGTAGTGAGGCCTGCAATGCTTTATGGTGCCGAATGTTGGCCATTAAAAGAGAAGCATAATACTAAGTTAAGTGTGGAAGAGATGAGGATGCTCAGGTGGATGAGTGGCTTTACCCTTAGAGATAGGATACAAAATAAGCATATACGTGAAAAGGTTGGAGTAGCTCTAGTAGAAGATAAGATTAGAGAGAGTCGCCTTAGATGGTTTGGTCACATAAAACGGCGGCCTTCTGATGACCCGGTTAGGAGAGTAGAGGCATTAGATTTGACTTATGTTAAGAAAGGTAGGGGTAGACCTAAAAAGACTTGGTTAGAAAATATTAGGAATGACCTTTCTTTATTAGATTTAAGTGAGAATTTGACTTTTAATAGGACACAATGGAGAAAAAGGATTCATGTAGCCGACCCCACGTAGTGGGATAAAGGCTTGATGTTGTTGTTGTTGTAGGCTTGTAAAGAACCCAATAGTTGCTCGGTTGTCATAGCCTCTAAGTCTTTAGTTTCTTCAATAATGGTGACAATATGATCAAACTTTGAATCTAAAGATCGAAGTATTTTCTCCATAATTCTTACATCTTCTAGCTTCTCCTCGTTTCTTTTTAATTGATTAGAAACGACTAAGACTCTAGTAAAGTAGTCGGAGATAATTTCGACTTCTTTCATATGTAAGACTTCAAACTAACATCGTTAACGTTTGGAGATGCACCTTCTTGACTTGTTCTGCTCCTTTATAAAAGGTCTGAAGCTTTTCCCATGCCTCTTTGGTAGACTTCACATCAGAAATCTTCTCAAAAGCATTATCATCTAATCCTTGAAAGAATTGAAAGAGAGCCTTCGTGTCTCTCTTCCTTGAATCTCTTAGACTATCCTTTTGAGTTTGAGATTAATTTGCCTCATATTGTGGCTCATTGTAGTCTTTCTCTGCCATCTCCGATACATCTTGCACTCCAAGAAGGACCTTCATCTTGAAGCTCTAATTGTCATAGTTGCTATTGTTCAGCGTTGGGACTTGGAAGGGGATCATAACGTCGTTGCTTTTCATCTCTCTAGAAAGAAACTTTTGCTCTGATACTACTTTGTTGGAAAATAAGAGGTTATTGTAAGAGGAGGAATTCTAAAAGAGAATATGAACACTTGTAAAACTCAATTTTATTTCACTCTTATACTTCTTGATTCTACTACATAGAAAACTCAAAAACACCACACCTATTTATACTAATGACACCCCCATTAGGATTGTGCCAACACAATTAAATCTAATGGTTACAATTGACTCTCTAGAATATTCTCCCATCTTCTTTTACAAAAATCATTAATTACATATTCTAGAATTCTCTAAATTGCTCTTTTAGAATGTATTTCTAGAATCCTTTAAAACATTCTTCATAAAATGAAACTCTAGAATTTTCTAAGAACTTTTTTAGATTATAAGCTCAATTAAAAGGCCCAATTAATTAAATCATGTTTAATTTTCAACAAGTTTTGGTTTGAGACCACTTTTTTTTTTTGTGAAAGTCATTTATGGGCGGGATTTTATATCATCAAAGATAAAAATTACAAAGTCCTTAAGAGGATTCACAGTCCACTACTACTCCAAGATCTACAATCAAAAGATAAAATAAGACCTATAGAACTCAAGATCCTAAACTAAGATACAGAAAATTCAAATAAACAGCAGGTAGGCAAATAGTCGAAGCCTAAAAAATTGAAGATGCTAATCCCAGAAACTAGAGCTTGAATATACTTTAAGTGAAGTCAGGATATAAGCGTGACATAGTACAAAAAAGTAAAGCAGAAGGCATGTCGATATACTGTAACTTCAAACCTCAAAATCCACCATTAATCTGCAAAAAAACAACAAGCATTAGCAAGGATGAAAACACAGGGAAACCCCCAAAATCCAAACATCGAACAAACCAACAATAGCCGCAGCACCCATAACAGCATATAACCATTGACAAGCAGACAATGGAAAGCAAAAAAGTAGCATCAGAAAATTGACAGGCGCAAAACAACCTCCACCAAAATTAAATAGAACTCCATAGATCAATGAACCAAAACTGGATGATAATAGGGCAGAAACTAAGTAACAAACCTGAATCAAGATATAGCTCTAGAAATAAAACGACTGAATGAGCCAAACTCGGAAATATCCGCTGGAACACCACAGCAAAAACCAGGATAACACTTGTACCCCAAAACTGACACAATACAAAAACAGCCAACCAAAACACTAAGGAGAAGACCAAAAAACATATAAACCAAGAAACCAAATCAACACATTAAATGACCAAACAACCACCATCATCATGGAAAACACATATAAACCGCCCAAACTTGAAATGACCCTCACACAAAAAACATCATAGGGAAAATTTCCAGTGATAAAAAATAACTAAGAATATGCAATTGAAACTTAAAAGAAAACCTTGCACCAGAAGTACAACAAGCAATAAAAGCTCCACCAAACCAATACTAAAATTAAAAGAAGGGAATACCCAAAGCAACAAGATAAATTTTGCCTTTAAAAGCACAATGAGAAACAAATCAGAGAAATAAAGTGTTTGAAGCAGAAAGAGGGACGGCTAGGAAAACCCTAGCAAAGCGAAGCAAAGAGTGATAAGTAAAGAAGAAATTCAGCATGAAGTGTTTGAAGCAGAAGATTCCTTATCTTTATTACACCATTGTAGGCTATTTGGATTGCCCTACGTTTGTTTTGAAGTAAATGCATTGACCAATTTCTAAATGATAACTTCATCTAAGGATTGGCTGACTATTTAAGAGCAACACCTTTTTCTTCATTTGACATTCTTTTAAGGAGCCCCTTTTGGTCATTGATAATGTTGCTTCTTGAGATTAAATGCAGTCTTTCTCTACCTCTTAAGAAATCACTTTAGAGTCAAACAACGTATATTTATTTATTGCTCTATAAATTATGATTTCTAAATAACATAAAAATGTTCAATTGTTTCTTAATTTATGAACTGTTGATGTTGTTGTTGGAAATTCCTTACAAACTAGACAAAATTTTAACCCAACAATAAATTTTAAGTTTTCAGAAGACCAATATAAACAGTAAAAATAAATGGATATATTTACATGCGGTGAAGATATCCTTCTAAAATATTGAAAGAAATAACTTGTGTAGTTTAAAGTATTTTCTTTTATAATTCTTTTTCTAATATTTATTTTCTTGTTTGTCAAATTCTAGCAGAAAACACAACATTCCAAGACCATTAAGAAAACCAAGCATTGAATGGCCGAAGCAATTGTCTTATCTGTTATAAAAAGTATTGCTTCCACCATTGCAGGAACTGCTTTGACAAAGATTACCTCCCTGAAATCAACTTTATCAGAAGTTCGAGCATTTAATGAGTATATTTGAAGTAATGTCCGGCTCTCTAAAAGATATAGATGAAATGAATGACTATAATCATGCAGTTGCTGCTTGGAGGAAGCAAGTAATACATGTAGCATATGAGGTGGAAGATATAGTCGATGAGTACTCTTATTTAACTAGCGAAAGACATCAAAAAGATTTCAAAGGCGTTTTCTACAAAGTCATTCATGTTTCTAGAGATGCTAGAACATGGTACCGAACTGCCTTCCATCTAGAAAAATTAGAAACAAAGCTTAATAACCTCACGAATATGAGGAACCAATTTGGTATCAACACAAGCCAAGGAATGACCATAGGAAACAACTCAAACAATGATAATGGACAAATTAGTCGTTTTGCAGAATCCTCCCATTTTAAGCTGGAAAATGAAATCATCGGTATTGAGGAAAATAGAAATTTAATTGAGAATTGGTTAGCTGATAACGAAACTAGCCAATATGTTATAGCCGTTTGGGGCATGGCCGGTGTTGGTAAGACCACACTTGCTACGAATGTGTATAACAGGCAGAAGAAAGATTGTTGCTTCAACAGCTTTGCATGGATCTCGGTTACCCAGACATATAATATCAATGACTTACTTAGAAATATCATCCTAGACCTATATGAAGGTATGATGGAAGCTATTCCACAATCACTCAACACCATGGAATACCGACATCTAGTACAAATTCTTCAAGGCTTTTTGCACCAAAAAAAGTATCTCATCGTACTAGATGATATTTGGAGCATTGAAGTCTGGACATATCTCAAGAACGCCTTTCTAGATTGTAAGCTTGGAAGTAGAGTAATTATAACAAGTAGGGTTTATGATGTTGCAATAAATGCAGCGAGCAAATCTCATATAATTGAACTTAAGCTGCTGCAGAAAGACAAAGCTCAGAAGTTATTCTGCCTTACTGTGTTTGGGGAAGGCGTCATAAAATATCCTCAAGATCTAGAAGAGCTGACACAAAAATTTCTGCACAAATGTGAAGGCTTACCGTTAGCTATAGTGTGCATTGGAAGATTATTATCAGTTAAAGACAAGGATATAATATTGTGGCAAAGGATATATGATGGTCTAAACATTGGATCGACTGATCTTCGTAATGTGTACAATATTTTCAGAATAAGCTTCAATGATCTTCCAGTTTATCTCAAGAGTTGTCTCCTATATTGTAGTATGTTTCCTGAAGGTCACAATATCCGAACAAAAATTCTTATAAGGCTATGGGTAGCAGAAGGTTTTGTTCAGATACAAGGAAGCAAGTCATTGGAGGAGGTGGCCGAGGAATATCTTAATGAACTTACTCATAGATGCTTGCTTAAGACTGCTTATATAACTTCCAGGGGAACAGTATCACGATACATCATTCATGATCTTATAAGAGACTTCCTTTTGACAAAATCCAGGGAAGATAATTTTTGTGAGGTGTATCGTGGAGGTGAGTTGAGCAGGGATATTCGGCGTCTTTCTATATCAAACAGTGCAAGTGATCTACGACTAGAAACTTCTCACCATCTCAGATCAATTATTGTGTTTGATCCCAAAGCTTCATTCAGTAACCTCACGCTGCAAAATCATTTCTCCAGCTTCAGGCTTTTGAAGGTGTTAGATATGAGTTTTGCTCCTATAGAAAAATTACCAAACGAAATCTACCAACTGTTCAACCTACATTATCTCGGCTTACGTGGCACTAAGATTAAAAAAATTTCCAAATCCTTGCGAAGGTTACAAAACCTACAGACTCTGGATGTTTTGAATACAAATTTGGATAATCTTCCTTCAACAGTGGTAAAACTGAAACGTTTGAGACACATTTCAGCCGGAAAATATTTTGCAGTTTCCGGTAATATAGTTAGAATGCGTTTTTTGACGGCTCCTAGAAAGATCTGTGACCTTGCTGATTTACAAACCATAAAATATTTAGCCGCAAATGCTGAAATTGTTAAGCAAATTGGGAATTTGACTGAGTTGAGATCGTTAAAAATTGGAGACGTGACAGAATCGCAAAGTAAGGAATTGTTAGTTGCTCTTTCTAAAATGGAGAGACTTGTGAAATTGGAAGTCTTTGCAAGTTCTTATTCAGTCATTTTCACTTGGGAAGCCTCCCCTTCTCTACCACCCTACCTTCAGTGGCTTAGCTTACATGGTATATTTGCAAATGGTAAACTACCACAATGGTTTTCGGGACTTGTCCAGCTCAAGACTGTTATGTTATACGTTTCTTGCCTTTCAGAAGATTCGCTTCTAGTTCTTGGCCTATTACCGAATCTTTTGTTCCTGGCCCTCCAAGTTGATGCGTATGTGGGGCAAAGGTTATGCTTGCAAGAATGCTGGTTTCCCAAACTTTCCAAATTGCAGCTAATCGAACTATATAAACTAAATTGCATCGAAATAAGAAGAGATGCCATGCCAGAGTTGTCTTCTCTATACTTAAGAGGATGCGTACAACTAAAGATTGTGCAAGGAATGGAGAACCTCCCTTCACTGAGAGAGTTGGTACTATATGAAATGCCCAATGAGCTTATAAACAGCTTGCATAATACACTAGATAATAATAAAATCAAAGTAGTCAAGAACATGATCGAAAGAGATGGTATCTGGTACTCTGAAGGCATTAATAATTAAATCAGGTCATAATGTTGTTAATAAAGCCAATGATGATTATTTAAATCCATTCCTTAGCAAAAGTCTACTGATCTGCAATGCCTATTGGCGCTTCAATTTATTTCTATGACCAAAGAATGCGTGTAATGTAATGTAGCCTTTTATTTTGAGTTCATTATACAATGCATTATTTATTTTGATGCCTGATAAGATTTGCCTTTTTTTTTTCTGCTCAACAAATATGCCTAGCTTCTACATTCTTACGTTGAATAAGAATGTGTAGAAATAAAGGTTTATTTAATATGCATTTCTACATCTACGATCGTTCTCAAACATGTTATGGATTTGTTTATGATCACTTTGTTTTGTCTTCTTATTTATATTTTTATATTATTTTTAAAAACATGTTTATTTGGTGCATTTTTATATTATTTTTCATATTCTATTTTAAAACAAATCAATTTTCTTATAAAATTAAAGTAACTTCAGATATTTTTGAGTGTTTTTAAAAATAACAATCATTGCCGATAGTTGTTCACTAGTCGTTGCACATCATTATTTGCTATAGTTGGCCATATATTGCCACAGCACCATCTATGCCCATCACCAATTATAACAACAAGATAAGAAATCTTGTAACTTGATAGTGAAAGCAAGAATGGAAGTGACGATGTGGTTTTGATCATGGAAGTGGACCAACGACAGAGCTACAATGGATGGCATAAGGGTACGAGCCCCATTTGCCCAACAAGTAAAGTGGAATGAATAAAAAAAAAAACTAATTCCTTACACCTAGCTGGCTAGTGCCCCCAATCGATCGAATCTAAAATGACCTTTGCAATGCTCACCTAGATCTCCCTTCCTAATGGTGATTCTTTCGATGTCCTTTCAGCATTTAGTCAACAAGTTTTCCATGAGTCCTCTCTGGCTTGATACTTGTCCCTCTCTTCTAGTTTTCTCTTCTCTTTCTCTCTTTCTCTCTTTCTCTCTCTGCTTGTAATGTTACGAAGTCCTTAAAAGAAATCCAAACGTTGCTACCACTCAAAGAGCTACAATGCTAAAAAATCTCTCTACCCCCACCCCCTCGAAAAAAAAAAATTATGGAGCACATGATTCCCCATCAAGAATTATAAAATAAGGAGTAAATATTTTAGCAAGCAAGAAGCCAAGCCTAAGAAAATGAAAAGGTAATAATAGAGAGCAGAAGATGAATATCTAAAATTAGCCAAAGCATTGAGTTGAAACCACTGGCAAAAGAGAATAAATAAAATAAAAGAACTCGCCAAAAGCAACAAAATGATGAGTTTCAAAGAAAGCCCACGAGCAAAGACCATTGAACGAGGCAGGGTAATTCAGCAGCAGGATAAAAAAGATCCAGAATAAAGGTGCTAGCGAAAAATCACATGGATCTAGAAAAGAGAGGAAAAAGCAATTAGTTAAATACACATGAAGGATAGGAGGAAGAATGAAAGATATAGTGAACATAAGAAGTGCATAGATGGCAAATAAGAAGAAAATCCTGGCAAAACATATCAGGAATAATGATATAAATGAAAAGAGAGAAGATCAAGCAAAAATCTATTCTCCATACAAACCAAAAAAGCTATTCTCAAATGGCACAAGGATATTCTCTATTCAAACCACAGCCATTCTCCATCCAATACTTGTTGTAGGAAGCAAAAAGAATAGTAACCATTCCAGGCAAAAGCAAGGCTATCACAACAGGAAGGGAAGGAAAAAAATTCCTCACCCGGAAAATCCAAATAATCCACCAATATTCAAACCCGCATGATAAAATGAAAAGGATAGCAAGGAAATAAACCAAAGGTTGCAGAACAAATAAGCCCAAATAAAATTAAGGGTACCCAAATATAGAGAAAATATCATTATAATAAACACTCCATAATATGTATACAATGACCAAAACTACTGAGAAGAAACTATAAAGTGAATCAAGCAAACCCATTCCAATATAAATATAGTATGAAAAATTAAGGCAACAGATAGGTAATATATAGCTAGAAAGGGCTACATAAACATAACAAAAATATTGAGATATAAATTAAGAAACACAAAAGGAGCAATTAAAAAAATACAACATAATTGATAACAAATAGAAAAATGTTGAGATAATAAATTATGTAAGAGAAGATAAATTAAAATCAAGAAAGGGATAGGAAATTTAATTTATGATATAAGGCATACCTAGAGCATCAAGTCTCTTCATGCCATTCTGCATTCTAAAACAAGAAACCTTGTTTAAATATTCAACATTTAGGAGAGTCGTACCTCTCCTAGCCAACTAATTAGCACATACGTTTACTTCTCTCCTGATATGAGTAGTTTTTTAATTAACCTTTAATAAAGTGGCCATAGTTATATTGAATATATGAAAATGAATTGCATTATGATGGTGATTAAAAGATATTAACGAGACACGAACTTCAGACACTACAGGAAAATCTATCATTACTGTCGGATTTTTCGACAGATAAATATATGCCAGAAAATGCGGCTGAACCAATAAAATATTCGTCAGTATTTTAATGGCAGAATTTTCAAAGAAATATCTGCCGTTACAACACTAGCAAATTTTCCGTTGGAGTTGCGCCAAAACTTAAAAAGTTTCCGAAGCAATTTCTGCCAGTTATTACCGGCGAACTTACCAGAGAAACTTTCGTCTGCTTACTTAAACTCGATGAATATTTACCGACGCATTATCCATCAGTAATTTAACCGATGGATAATACACTGAAAAATTCAACGGAAAGGGTCCTATATTGACCCATCCGCCATCTTTCTTGTCATTTCTTTCCTTCTTCCTCGGGTAGGTCCCGTCTCCCTGCGTCTAAGAGCTTCCGCGAACACGACCCTCGTCGACTTTTGCCGCCAAACTAGCACCTTTCACCGCCATTGAGTTCTGTCGTCGGTTGCATCTACTTGCCACCTTCTCCCTGCATCTGAGAGCTGCCACGAACGTGACCCTCGTTGACTTTCACCGCCAAACTAACACCTATAAGTGTATGCTTTTATTTTGGTTATGGATGTTCTCACTAGACATTTATAAGAGCATGTCTTGGTATATATGTTTTTAAATTTTTTGTTTTGTTTAGGATGTTCTCACTAGACATTTGTAAGAGAATGAATCTTGGTGTATGCTATTATTTTAGTTATGGATGTTCTCAGTAGACATTTGTAAGAGAATGTATCTTGGTATATGATTTTAAATTATTTTTGTTATGGATATTCTCAATAGACATGTGCAATAGAATGAACCTTGGTGTATGCTTTTGCTTTTGTTATGAATGTTCTCACTAGACATTTGTAAGATTAAATTTTATTAGAGTCTAAAGGTTTTCGGATAAGTAGATCTAAAATTTATTATATGGAGTATATTTTTAGCTGTAATAGACCTAGTTGAGGGATTGTGACTTTAGGCGATGAAGTCATTAATAAAAGTATAAGTTTTAATCAATATATTTGATCTATTTATGACAAAATTAGAGCTACAAAAAAACTCTAGTTGACTAGGGCCGAGTTGGAAGGAAAACATTAATTAAGAGTGTATGAGAACTTCCTTGAGCATAATAGTTAAAGCGAGCGAAGGCTTAACATCCAAGATGAAACCCTAGCATAGGGATGGGGCATAGCGGGTAGTAGGGAGGAAACCCTAGCAGAGCACTTCAAGGTGTGTGTGATTGAAAGAAAAGCTCTTGAGGTGGTTTTGTTCATGTAATAAGATTATTTAATGTATCTTTTGTTTTGATTTATGAAGATCATTCATATTTTTAAGGTAAATAATATAAAATAAAAAAATTATTGATAATGTCAATTTTTTTATTTCTAAATATCTTTTGACATGAAGTTCATAAATGATAATCTAATAAATTATTACATGTCCATTGTCGAGAGGAAGATTACAATCTATAAATCAAGTGAATTTAAATACTTATACTTAGATGGCCTTTTTTTTTTTTGGAATAAGTTGTTATGATGTTAAAATGTGTCTCATCAATTTATTTATTTAGATATATTTATAAAATATATTTTTTTAAAAATTATAGTTTTAATGAGATACTTTGAATGAAAAGTAGAACCAAATGAACATGATAACAATTCATCGTGATAATAATGCACAGTGGAAAAAAAAACTTTTGTTGAAGCTAATTAAGATGATATCCTTGCAAACCATGGATTAAGAAAAATATTTTGATTTTCACCCAAAGATAATATCTCTTGCTATATTAGCCTCGTGATCATGAATTCCCACATTCAAAAATTGAAAATAAATTCTATAGATTTAATCATGTGGCTTGACGATTGTAAAGTATTGTTAGACTGTAGCTGTAGCTTAGTACATAGTTAGTTACAATGTACAACTTGCTTAAAATCCCTAATAACAGAAAGTTTTAAAGCATCCTCCTAGAATTATTAGAATTTCCAAAATAAGTTTAGCATAGGAATAGTCAAAACCACCATAGGTTCGAGAAAAGCTAAGAAATATTGCGAATCTTACAAAAATTATGTACATGATAACGAGCACTCAATTTAACATTGCCTCTAATATTCTAACTAATTGAACTAATCATAACAAGTAGTTTTGGAAGAAGCTTGAGATCTAGTAATTCTTACAGTAGACGTAGGGTCGTAACCAACTAGAAATTGTCATAGGCCTCATTAATAAAATTACAATTTTACTCATTCAAGTGATAATTATCTTGAGTTTCCTCAGTGGAGTTGATTTACCCCGCTCACCAATTCAAAATGTTTTAATAGATGGAAACAATCCTCCCAATCATTAGTAGGCGAATGGTCACATTAAGAATCTTTGGGAATTTTAATAACAGTTACTAAGTTAGAAATATCCAGGCTAGTTGAGAGTTTATTACAAGTAGGGGAGCTAATAGCTTTAGAAGGAATAACATCTAGGTATTTATTATTATTTGTATTAGTAGACAAATGGGTATTACGAACCATAATTTCCATAGGATCCCGTTTATGTGCAACAGTGTAATGATTCAAATTAGTGGGAACATCAAGAACAAGAAAAGGGTTGTGGTCAACCAAACATTCATTAGTTTCCTTCTTGATACGTCATCACAAAATTAGCGTGATCGGGCACGAATCTCGAGGCAAAAACTAGTTGGAAACTTCAAAAATTAATTCCGAGAGCACACGAACTCTGATTTCAGCGAGCTTATAGTCAAACTGAGCGTCTCGGAAATACGAACCCAACGACACCAAGATCAACCCAATCCGAGCCCAAATGAGTCCGAATCAAGGACCCGAAGCGCTGCTGGAAGGTTCAAACTGCAATTTGAGTTACCAAATGGTCTTCGATTTTAACGAGCTTATAGTCGAATCGAGCGGATCGACGAGACAAATCCAACGAGCCCAAGATCGCCGAATTCTGACATCATTAAAACCTCCAAATGTCCAATGAACGGTGCACGATCAAAGGGTTCAATATCGACCGTCCATTCAAACCACTCCCTATTCGCCCATGATCTCACACCTATTTACGAGCTATGCCACTCCAGAAAAACTATAAATAGGGCCCTCATTCTTCACAAAGGGGACTCAAGTGAAGAGAGAGAAGAAGAAGAGAAGAAGAAGGAAAAGGGGAAAAGGCGAATCCTCTCCTCCTCGACCACCGCTAGAGCTCTTCCCGCCGCCTGAATACGCCGAAACTCTGCAGGATTTTCGAGAAACGACGGGATTCTACAAAACTTTGTAAATTTGCTTCAAGTTGTAATCTGATCGTCCCGATTTGTGGGGCGAATCAGTTTCTTGCAATTTACAAAAACACTAGTGGAATTTTACAACTTGACAAGGCCCCGTGGTTTTTTCCCTTTTTGGGTTTTCCACGTATAAATCCCGGTGTTCATATTCTCTTTACTGTTTGTGCGTTAAATTTACGTGCAACGCTCGGACGCGAATTTACAAACTCTACCGCCGCGTATTTTCTAGCACACAACACTTCTTAATAAAATTTAGGGGTTTTTTGGGTTCAACAGTCCCTTGGGGGCAAAATGTTCTTTAGTAGGAGTGAGGGAAAAAAATAAATTATTATCATGAGGGGCTAGAGAGATCAAATCCTTTGAAGTATTTATCACTATATTAGGATTAACTAATGATTTTTCATTAAATGATAGTTCGGGTGATAAGAAAACATTTTTTTTTACTACCAAGAGTTTTATAATGCTAAAAAAAAATGGAAGAAATTCTTCCATTACAACTTTCTAAGAATACCCAAATATTTTTGGCCTAAGCCTAAAATTATTAAAATACTAGTTTGTAATTTTAAATTTAACCCAAACACGTGCATTAGATGGTCTTGTATGAGTTACAGTAGCATTACTAGTTTTGAGAGGCCTACCAAATAAAGAGCCCAAACTGTGGAGAATACAAGGGAAAAACAAATGATAAAGAGATCCATATTGATATAATCGAGGATTTAGCAAAAATGTTAAGTAGAGGTGACCATTTAATCAATTTCATAAAGTAGTTGACGTAATAGGATCTATGAGCAAAAATTCTACTATAAATTCTATTGTTAGAGAGTTTGATCAAAACATGCATAGAATCTAGAAGTGTAATAGAAAATTCACCATAAAGCTTTAGATTAAAATAAATCGAATAACATCAAGTTTTGGCCTACAAATGGTAAATTTTTCAATCAAAGAAAAATCAAATGGAGATATGAAAGCCTTAATCTCCTCTTTTGAAATCCACAATGAAGGGAATTCATAAAAGTATTTCAAATCTGAACCCAAGTATAATAGTTTTGATGATAACAAACATTACTGGTTCATTACTACTACTATTAGTGCTTCTCTATTTTGTTTGCCCTGCTCACTAACCTTTCAGGTCCATAGATTCACTTGGAATGTCAATCAACTTAAGATCAGGTTGACTAGAATTGAATCAGTCTGTAATTTCCGTTCCAAAATATCTTTTACTTTTTCTTGAGTCAAATGTATTATGATGGATCCTAAAGCTAAGTAACCTTGAACACACACACTCAAGAGGAGAAATTTGGTGAGTTAAAGAGTTTTTTTACTTTTGATCATATCGTACAGGATGATCCTAAATTGTCTGGAATGATTAGCTCAAAATAAAAACCATAATTAGGACATCCTAAGAAATTAAGTTTGCTTAAATAATCATCCTAGATGATTTATATCGAGCAGGATGATGAGTACAGATCAAGAAAATAACTACCAATCACAGTTTAGGTAATATTTTATTTTTAAAATTTTAATCTAATCATACAGGATGATCCATATCATCATGGATGACTTATGACAATCATGCCCAAAATAATCCATTGATTAGGAGACTAATTATGGTTAGATTGATCAGTCATATCATACAGGATGATCTATTTGGATCGTATCGGATGATCTTTATTATTTCATTAGATGATCTCCTATCGTCTAAGATGAAAGCTATAATATTATTCTGATCATCCAGGAGATCATCCTGGACGTCTTGAGACTATTGCAGGATGATTTATCGATTGCTAGGCATATTGAACTAATTATCCCGGACGATCAAATAATCATACGGGATAATATGTACAAAATTTTTTCTTCTGATCGTACAAAGAAATGGCAATCTTCCTGGCTGAAAGGGTTGTTTTGTACTAATCATATAGGATGATCATAGAATCATCTTAGATGATCTTTGATGCAAAATTAAAAATTAGGGCTTTTTTGAAGTTATCTTATTTAAGCTCTCTTATTTGCTCTTTATCAAATTTTTGTTGTTGTTTCAACTTGAGAGAGCTTAAAGAAGGAGAAGGAGAGTTTGGGAGGAGAGAGAGAGAGAGAGAGAGAGAGAGAGAGAGAGAGAGAGAATTATGAGGGAGAGTTTGTGAAGGGATTCACAAAGGTTGCTCCAAGCAAGGATTCAATCATCTTCTTCCTTCTTTATCCTTCATTCCTTGGTGGCTCTGGGGAGATAATCATCAGCATTAGATCTAGGTTATCTGCTTACTCCAGGAGAGAGCAAAAGGATTATCATGTTCTTTGCCTACTCCAAGAGAGAGTAAAAGGATTGTCAAGTTCTCTGCCTACTCCAGGAGGGAGTAAAAGGATTTTTGTGGTTGTCTACCAACTCCAGGTGGGAGTAAAAAGATTTCAGGTTCTCTGCTTTCACCAGGAGGGTGAAAAAGGATTCAAGGTTCTTTGCCTCACTAGGTCAATAGAAAGATTTTTAAGGGTTTCTCTATCTTGGTGTTGAGATACTGATTAGTGCAATACCCGAAACGGCAGGTCTTGGGAAGTGGACTTAGGTTAGATTTGATCGAACTACTATAAAACTTTTTGTGTTCTTTATTATTACTTTTTTTGCATTTTATTTCACTTTTCATTGATATATTATGTGGTTGAAATTTCTGATTTTAGCATCTGCTCTTGCTTAAGTTGTTTAGTTTTAAAATATTCAAAAAGATTTAAAATGATTTTAATTTCTCATTTTATTTAAAGAAATTTTTTAAAACACCAATTCACCCCCCTCTTGGTTAGCCTCGGGCTAGTTCTATCAAATTTAACCACCCTCACAATCTTTCAAGTGGTATCAGAGCTGAATTCATAAATTAAGTTTTCAAAAACTTTTAAATTTCATTCAATGGCTAACTATGGTAATCGCAATACCGTGGAAGGATATTCAATTACTTGACCACCTCTATTTGATAATATTCCTTTTGATTTTTGGAAAACTTGCATGTCCACCTTTTTACAATTAATTGATCATCGCATGTAAATGCTTGTTAAGGAACGTTATTCTGCACCTTATAAACTTATAAACGGTGTTTAAACTGAAATTTATTTTATTGAATGGATAATTGATGATTAAGATGTAGTAAAATTGAATGAAAAATGTTTGAACTATTTTTTCTTTGCTTTAAAATTTGAGGATTACATGTGTGCCTCTACTTGTTCTACTAGAAAAAAAAAATTTAGATAAATTATGCATAACGTATGAAGGAACAATTGAAGTAAAACAATCTAGGTTGAACATTCTGCTTCATGAATATGAAATTTTTCACATGAAACCTAGTAAAATAATTTTTGAAATGTATAATAGGTTTACATAAATTGTTATATCCCTACATGCATTAGGAAGAAAACTCACAAACTATGAAAAAGTGAACAAAATTTTGAGATATTTACCTTATTCCTTTCATGCATAGATTACTGCCATCACTGAATCCAAGGATTTAAATATTTATTCAATCGATAACTTACTTAGATCACTGATTGCTTATGAGCAAGGAGTTAGCTGAAGGCATCTTGATGTAGGAGAAAAGGAAAAGGAGAAAATTATAGCCTTAAAGGCTAATGATTCTTACTCTGACCCTTCTGGTTCTGATGATCGTGATATTGTTTTAATAACAAGGCAATTAAAAATCTTCTTAAGAAAAAAACAAAGAATCATCAGAAGGGGAATAAAGGTAAGAATAATACAAAATTCTAAATCTTTCTCTGATTTGTTATTTTGAATGCAGGAAGCTAGGGCATTTGAAGTTTGTTGACCAACTCCGAAAGCTAACCCTAGCAAGGAGAAGGGTGAGGAAAAACCTAAGTTTAAGAAGGACAAGAAAAGGATTCAAAAGGCTTTTGGACAGACTTAACATCTGACTCCTCTGAAAGTGAAGCTAAAGAGGAGGTAACCAACTTTTGCTTGATGGCATATCATCTTGATCAGTCTGATCAAGAAGTGGTATGTGAGCTTACCTATAATCAATTACTTGTTTCTGAAGAAATTTATTCTTCATATAGGAAGCTCAAGAAACAGCATGTTGCCTTAAAATTAAATTTTCAAATATGCAGAAAGAGCATGAATGTCTCAAAAAAGATCACTTCACTTTGGATATCAATCATATGGTCTTGCTTGATGAATTTGATGAATTAAATAATCTTGATCTAACTACAAAGCATTATTCCTTGAAAAAACCTCATATTAAATTAGAAAATTCATTCAAGGAATTAGAAAACCGTGCATCTGAATTAGACATTAGGGAGCATGCACTAAAATTTGAAGTGGCAAGCTTTGAAACAGTAAATGAATATTTAAGAGAAAGAATTAACGCTTTGGAAATTAATAAACCAGCACCTTCTCTTGTAGAATTTCATAAAAAATTAACAAAGCATGCATCATTCAAACCTATAAAGAGGCACTATAATCCAAATATATTAGTACACCCTTTTCCTGGTGTCAGATATTTTTCTTGTGGCACACTAAGACATATCTCACAGACTTGCACCATCCACCGTAGAATACATTTAGTGTGGAGACAAAAATTGCAAAATTCATAGTATATCATCCATACATCTCACTCCTCTTTCCAAATGATGGGACCCAAACCTGTTTGGTTTCCCAATTCTAACATCTGATGATTTTGAAGGTGTTTTCTCACAAAAGGCCTTATGAGAGCATGTGGAACCTGTACAACACATGCTCAAGGCTTATGACTAGAGATACAAATCAATTCATTTTGTTGGAGGCCAGGGTAGGAAGTAAAGTAATACTTGGAGACAACACCACCTTGAGAGTGGTGGGATCAGGAATGATTGGTAATTTAAAAAAAATTTATCATTGAAAATGATCTACTTATAGATGGATTAAAACACAACCTGCTCAGCATTGCTAGCTCTGTGACAAAGGATTTAACATAAATTTTTTGCCAATTAGCTACATTATATACTTAAATAACAAAGTTATTTTATAGGAAAAAAAGATCAACAATGTTTACATACTGGATCTAAATTGCTTTAAAACTGATATTGCTCTTGTTTAAAATAATTGCTGACAAATCATGGATATAACATAGGATTTATGTCATGCAAGCATGAAAATCCTTAAGAAGATCACCCAAAAAGACTTAGTGAGAGGTGTCCCCAAACTAGAGTTCACTAAGGACCACTTGTATGATTCCTATTAGTTAGGAAAACAAGTCAAATCCACCTTCCACTCAATCATGGACATTAATAGTAGAAAACCCTTAGAAGTCCTTCACATAGATCTTTTTGGACAAGTTAGCACTTTAAGCCTAGGAGGAAAAGTCATTAAGTAGTTGATGATTATTTAAGGTTTACTTGGTTAGATTTATATCTCATAAAAGTGAATCATTTGAAGAGTTTAGATCTTTTTTCACTTGAATTCAGAGAAAATTAAGTTGTGAAATATTAACCATTTACAGTGACCATGGTGGAGAATTTGAGAATGAAAAAATTGAGTCTTTCTATAAGGAGCAAGGGATAGAGCATAATCTTTCAGCTCTTAGGATCCCTCGATAAAACGGGGTAGCTGAAAGGAAGAATATAACCTTGGTAGAAGTTGTTAGAGTCATGTTAGCTGAATACTGACCTTCTAAATACTTTTGGGCAGAAAATGTGAAAACACCCTGTTATGTTCTGAATAGGATAAATCTTCAATCTAAGCTAAACATGACACCCTATGAAATCCTTAAGGGTAGGACACCCAACCTCTCTCACCTTCATATCTTTGGATGTAAAGTGTTCATTCTAAATAGTAAAAAGTCTCAACTTGGAAAGTTTGACTCAATCTGATGGAGTGTTCATAGGTTTCTCAAGTGTTGGGAAATTCTATAGAGTCTTCAATAAAAGAACACTGCGTGATGTCCCAGAAATCAATAGTAAAAGGATTCGTCTGATATTCTGATCGAACTCCATTCCAGTTGCCTTGCTCGGACCTGAAAATTTCAACCACATATAATGAGCTTACAAAGCCCAGCAGGTCACCAAAGCCTACAACTGAAATCAAAGCACGATTATGCTATCACTATGCATGTCAGTCAATCAAATCCATATCAGTCAATGGTCAATAAGTCTATGCAATACGGAAGTCCATAGTCAATAAAACCAGTCAATGCAGCGGTCCTACCCGAATACCAAAGTTTAAATCCTAAACTATCGATTTCCTTGGCCTTCTCTCCAACCCACTTAGTTTCCTGAATGCATAAAATATTTAATTTCCTATGAATCATAATATCTATTAACTCCATTAATTTACCTGTAAGGGAACCTATATTCAAAGTTCCTATCCTATTTTTTGTTTCTTGGACTAGCTTCTTTGCCCACATCCGTCCTTGATGTGGGAACCCTTGCGTATTTAACACTGCACCCGGGCGCCGGTGCAGCGGCCCTTGCACACTTGTCACTGTATTCAGGCCATACAGCGCGTCGCTTCCAGGGGACGCCCTAGCATTAACATAATTTCTTAAAGGATTCATGTCATTTTTGTTAGACAAGTTTTACGCTGGCTGTCGACTACCTAACGCAACCCTCCACTTTTCTCATCCAGGACTTGGGACCTGGCAACGACAGTGTTTACTAACTTACTTTCTAATATTTAGCATAAATCAAATGGATGATAAAACTTTCTTTAGTCAGTCAAAATACATTAAGGATATCCTTAAGAAATATGAAATGGAAAAAGCCAAGTTCCAGTATTCAGTTAGACAAGGATTCAAATGAAAAATCTTTTAATAGAAAGAAATACATATGAATAATTGGATCACTTCTTTACTTGACTGCTAGCAAACCTGATATTATATTTAGTGTTTATCTCTATGCTAGATTTCAGGTTGATCCAAAGGAGTCCCACCTGATTGTTGTTAAAAGAATCTTTAGATATTTCATAGGGACCCAAGACTTAGGAACTTGGTATCCTAGGAATAGCACCTCGTTTGAAATCATAGGATATTCTGATTTAGATTTTCCAGGGCTGCGTTGATAGTAAAAGTACTTCTGGGACATTTCAATTTATAGGACAATTCTTAATCTCCTGGTCTAGTAAAAAAAATAAAACTCAGTTTCCCTGTCCACTACTGAAGTTGAGTATATAACCTTAGAAAGTTGTGTGACCCAAGTCCTTTAGTTAAAGCAACAAATTCTAGATTTCGGACTTCCTATAGGCATAATTCTAATCCTATGTGATAACTCTAGTGCCATCTGTATTTCAAAGAATCCAATCCAACACTCTAGGACCAAATATATTGACATAAGGCACCACTTCATTAGGGACTATGTTATCAAATGAGATATATAGCTACATCATGTAGCCAGTGAAAAATAACTTGTAGTTATCTTTACAAAATCACTGGCCTTTAAAACCTTTAGCACCATAAGAACAATATCAAGTGTAATAAAAATTCATGCTAGAAAATGATGCTTTATGTTTATATTTCTTCTCTTAATATTTTGTTTGATTTGTTGTTTATTACTTTCATATATTTTTTATTTTATGATTTTAATTTCCTGTTATTTTTTTCTTAGTATTTTAAGAATCAGATCACTGCTCACTTCGGCTGATGAACTTATTTTTTAAAGAAGATTTTTGCCTTATTTTATTTAGAAGCTTGTAAGCAGTTATTGACTCCTCTAAAACAGTTAAAGAAAGAAACATTGATGACTATTTCTCTTCTTGTAACTCCTTTAATGTTATATCTTTCTTTTTTGAATAAAAATCTATTTCAAAATTAAAATTTTGGACTTTGAAATAGAGTTCTATTTTATCTTCCTATAGTAATCTATCTCATATGAATAGTGTTCCAAATCATTGAATCACTTTCATGTTTTCTTAATCTGGTTGTTGCATTTATCATATGAGTATGATTCTATTTTGTGATTTACTCTTCCTTATATTAAAGAGTGAGTATTTTCCTCTCTTGTATCTTGAAGATAATCTCACAATTGAGATTCTTTAGAGGTTATGAAAAGAAGCAAGCTTGTAAAAAAAGTGGCATAAAATGAACACAACACTAAGAAGATGCTCAATGTTCGCAAATTAATTGCAACACTGAGTGTATCAAAAATTAGGAGATGAGTAAAGTGCGTCAAATAACTGAAAAGAGACATAAAGTGACCCCATAAAGAAATAAGCTTCCTTTCATTTCAAATATGTAAAGATCTTAGAAGAATTCTTTTGCCACTTAATATCTTCAAATATTTCAGATTGAAAATCATGATTCCTGATTCTTTTCTTTGCAATACTATTTTATCATATATTTTCTGGAATGATATTTGAAAGTATCACTTTTTTATCTAATTTCTTTTATCTGAATTAGATTTTTTTTCAAAAGGAACTGTAACATGAAAGGTGTCTGAGGTAGATTTATGAAATCGATTCTCTAACCTTTCTAGATTTTTTGCATTGTCAATTCATTTCTTTCGAGTTTTTAAATTTAAAATTGAGGTAAAATTGTCATTTATTGGAGCTAATTGATTAAAAAAAAACTTATTTTTGTTTTGATGATTGGTGTTTTTAGTTGAATTCTTGTATTTTGGATTCTCTGTCAAATGATCAGAGTTCTTCCTTCTAGTCTGATAGTACTTGTGTTTCTATGTTTGTACTCGTCTTTATTTTTATACTTTATTCTATTTTAGTATTTTTCTTTCTTCCTCCTTTTTGTGATATCAAAAGGGGGTAGTATGTTGTCTACTTAGTTTTTTATATGTCATTTGCTTATGTTTTAGTGGAATTTATTTTGTTCTACTTCATCCTATTTTTTTATGTCTCCTTTAAAAATAAAAATAAAAGGGGAAAGAACAAAAACAAAAATTTTTTTGGTTCTAAAATTCTTTCAGCAATTGTTGCTATCATAAAAAAAATAAGATTGTTGCAAATCTAGGCCCAAGTATAGTGGTTTTGATGATAACAAACATTACTGCTTCCTTACTACTGCTATTCTTTTTTATCTATTTTATTTGCCCTACTCACTAACCTTTCAGCTCCACAGGTTCACTTGGAATGTCAATCAGCTTAGGATCATGTAGACAAGGATTTAGTCAGTCTATAATTTCCATTCCAATGTATCTTTTACCTTTTCTTTAGTCCAACGTACTGTGATGAATCTTGAAGCTAAGTAACCTTGAACACACACACACACTTAGGAGGAGAAATTTGGTGAGTTAAAGAGTTTTTCCAATTTTTGATCATATCATACAAGACGATCGTAAATCTCATGGTTGATCAATTCAAAATACAAACCCTAATTAGGGCATCCCTGATAATTAAGTTTACTTAATGAATCATCTTAGATGATTTATATCATATTGGACGATTAGTACATATCAAGAAAATAGCTACCATCACATTTTTGGCATTATTTTATTTTTGTAATTTTGTTCTAATCATATAGGATGATCCATCTCGTCCTGGATAATTTATGGCAATCATGCCTAAAATAGTCCCTTGATTAGGAGACTAATTATGATTACATTGATCAATCATATCATACAGGATGATCTATTTGGATTGTCTTGGGTGATCCTTGTTATTTTGTTAGACGATCTTCTATTTTCTAAGGCAAAAACCTTATTATCTTGTGATCGTCCAAGAGATCGTCTTGGATGTCCTGAGACTATTGCGGGACAATTTGTTGATTGACAACCATATTGAACTAATCATCCTAGACAATTGAATAATCGTATGGGATGATCAGTACAAAAAATTTCTTCTGATCATATAGAGAAATGGTAATCATCCTTGCTAAAAGGTTATTTTGAACTAATTGTACAAGATGATCGTGGATCGTCCTGGACGATCTTTAACGCAAAATTGAAAATTAGGGATTTTTTGAAGGTCTTATATTTAAGCTCTCTTATTTGGTTTTTAATAAATCTTTTGCTACTATTTCATCTTGAAAGAGCTTAGAGAAAGAGAAGGAGAGTTGGGGGATAGAGAGAGAGAGAGAGAGAGAGAGAGAGAGAGAGAGAGAGAGAGAGAGAGAGTTTATGAGGGGATTTGAAAAGGTTGCTCAAAGAAAGGATTCGATTGTCTCCTTCCTTCTTTGTCATTTGTTCCTTAGTGGCTCTAAGGAGATGATCATCAACATCAGATCCATGTTCTCTGCCTACTCCAAGAGGGAGTGAAAGGGTTATCAGGTTCTCTGCCTACTCCAGGAGGGAGTAAAAGGATTTTTAAGTTCTCTGCCTACTCCAGGATGGAGTAAAAGGATTTTTACGGTTCTCTACCTACTCCATGTGGGAATAAAAGGATTCCAAGTTCTCTACCTTCACCAAGAGGGCAAAAAATGATTCAAGATTCTCTGACTCACTAGGCCAGTTTAAAGATTATGGAAGGTCTTCTCTACCTTGCTGTGGGGACAAAAGAAGAGATACTAACTAATTAGTGCAATACTAGGAACGGGAGGTTCTCGGAGTGGACATAGGTTAGATTTGACCGAACCACCATAAAACTTCTTGTGTTCTTTCTTATTACTTTTTATATATTTTATTTATGCACTTTTCTATCATTTGTTCTGTGCTTAAAATCTCTGATTTTGGCATCAGCTTCTGCTTAAGTTATTTAGTTTTAAAATATTCAAAAAGGTTATGCCTTTGAGATCAAGGAAAATTGCAAAAGAAGATGTCCCTAAAAGAGCTTCTTTAAAAGAATTTGACTTCATTCTACTGGCTAGGAAGCTCGAATCTTAAAAAAAAAAAATTATTATGCCCCATTCAAACCAATGAATCAATTGAAGAAGGAATAATCATAGTAAAAATGGAACAAACAAAATTACAAAATAAGAGCTACATAAAGAACTTAGCTAAGTCAAGGCCGAGAAGGAAGAAACACATTAATAAAGAGTGTGAGAGAACTTCCCTGGGCAGATTATTTGAAACAAGCAAGACATAAAGGCCAAGACGATGAGGGATGGGGCAGAAGAGGAGGAAGGGTGGAAACCCTAGCTGAGCGCTTCATGATGTGTGTCATTGAAAAAGAAAGCTTGTGAGTTGGTTTTGTTCATGTAATAGGATGATTTAATGTTTCTTTAGTTTTGATTTATGAAGAACATTCATATTTGTTAGAAGATAAAATTATATAAAATAAAATAATTATTGATAATGTCAATTTTATTTTCTTTATTTTTAAAATTTTAAATTTCTTTAGAGAAGAAGTTCATAAAAGATAATCCAATAAATTACCACATATCCATTGCCAAGAGGAAGATTGCAATATACCAGATTTAGAACATTTAGCATAAACCCATAATAAAAATGTAAAAAATGGAAAAGTTACAATGCATAACTTACTCAAAATTCCCAATAATAAAATATTTTAAGGCATCTTTAGAAAATAACTAGATTTTCCAAGAAATATTAGAAAAGGAATAGTCAAAATCCTATTTTCTATGAGAAATGAAAAGTTTGGATGCATTCACCATAGGTTTAAGAACAACTAAGAAAGAAATATTTTGAATTCTACATAAATTATGTAAACATTAACGACTATCCAATTTATCAATGCTTCTAATATTCCAAATAACAGAACTAGACATAACAAATATTTTTGCAAGAAACTTTAGATCTAGTAATTCTTGCATCAAAGCATGGCCCTCCACATTTTTATGATTTGTTTTTTTTTTTTTTGTTGATAACTAGCTTGAATGCCTCATTAATAAATTAGAATTTAACTCATTCAAGTGATCATTCTCTTGAGCTTCCTAAGAGGAGTTAATTTTCCCTTCCCCTTAATTAAATACTATTTTAGTAAAGAGAGAATAATCATCCAAATAATCAATAGACAGAAAGTCACTTGAAGGATCTTTGGGAATGAGAAAATTAGGGTCTTTATCATATAATTTATTAGTTTAATATAACACCTCAAAAAAATATTAAAACAACCGATTAGATTCTAAGCATAGATATAAAATGGTTGAGAATATTTCTAAAATAAATATTCTATACGTCATAAGAAAAAATCCTGGCTCTGCCACTTAATTAAAATATTGCTAAAGAATGTGATGTCCATATGATAAATATTTTAATGTATTTTAGGTCACTTAATGAAATAGTAATTATTTCAAGTTAATGGTGAGGTGAGAACATAAATTACCAAAATGTTTTCCTTAAACATGTTAGTTAGATATTCAAACACTAAACTTGTCTAGTGTTATAAAAGGGTTTTAATTGTAGAAGCAAAACCTTATATATTGAAATATTTAACAAAGCATATGTTTTAAAAGTCATTATTGATTAGTAATGGTGAGGTGAGAACATAAAGTACCATAATGTTTTCCTTAAACATGTCAGTTAGATATTCAAACACTAAACTTGTCTATTGTTGTAAAAGGGTTTTAATTGTAGAAGCAAAACCTTATATATTGAAATATTTAACAAAGCATATGTTTTAAAATTCATTATTGATTAGTAATGGTGAGGTGAGAACATAAAGTACCATAATGTTTTCCTTAAACATGTCAGTTAGATATTCAAACACTAAACTTGTCTAGTGTTGTAAAAGGGTTTTAATTATAGAAGCAAAACCTTATATATTGAAATATTTAACAAAGCATATGTTTTAAAAGTCATTATTGGTTAGTAATGGTGAGGTGAGAACATAAAGTACCATAATGTTTTTCTTAAACATGTCAGTTAGATATTCAAACACTAAACTTGTCTAGTGTTATAAAAGGGGTTTTAATTGTAGAAGCAAAACCTTATATATTGAAATATTTAACAAAGCATATGTTTTAAAAGTCATTATTGATTAGTAATGGTGAGGTGAGAACATAAAGTACCATAATGTTTTCCTTAAACATGTCAGTTAGATATTCAAACACTAAACTTGTCTAGTGTTGTAAAAGGGTTTTAATTGTAGAAGCAAAACCTTATATATTGAAATATTTAACAAAACATATGTTTTAAAAGTCATTATTGATTAGTAAGCTCATCTTTCCAATAAGCAACATTTCCTAGCCAATCTCCAATGTATTGCTTGTTAAAGAACTTGCATATTTATAAAAGAAATTTGTTATTTATGATCAAATATTTCAATTGAACATATAAAACAAACTAAAAATTGATCAAAGTTTTCTAAAATTATCAAGCCAATTTTTTTCTTTACATTTTACAAATTATGAGAAAAAAATCTATTTTTAATAATGCATATTGTATTGAAATTTTCAAATATATATTTAAATAATTTCTGCAAGTTTTGGGAAATTTAATTAACTTCAGTGGATCTCATATTATCTTTTAATTTTTCTTAAGTCTCCAAGAAGATGCTTGTTTAGTATTTTAAATATAGCCCTATAATAAGGGGTTTAACATCCAAAAATCGTAAGAAATGGAGAGATGAGGAGTGGTGGGAAGGAGGAGACTAATTAAGAAGAAAATTTACTCAATGATTGGAGGAGGTTTGTCAATCTTCTCCTTTAAAAAGAGCAGGATTGCACAAATTTCAATGATGCAAATTCAAATTTTATCAAAAATGAAAAGCCATCATCCATACTGATGAGAATTTATCATTTTTAATGAAAGGAGAGTTTAGCAATACCAACAAATTTTCATTCTATGTCAAGCCCTTTATTCTGTAGTTTAGTGGTTCTATTCTCTCTTACTCTATTTGCTCATCTTTAAATTTAATTGAAGAGAAATCCATAATTAAAGATAAATGAAATATTCCTTCACATAATAATAATATTATTTGTTTGTCATTAGATTTTTTTATTTGTAGTTCAATATGATTATAAACATCTTTTTTAAAAATAGCTTTTGATCAGTTATAACCATTATTAAGATGCTTAACTATGATAGAATTTGTTGATATATTATGTACAAGAACAAACATTTAATAAATAAAAAAAAATCTTAGGTTCATAATCTCAAGTTCACTTAAAGTCCCTTAAGTCCATTTTGAAGACTATTATAGTCCACCTTTTTATGCATTTAATTAAGAATCAATGATGATACTTATACTCCAATATCCCTACACAATACCCTTGTTAATATAACCTTAAAAACATAAGTATTCTTCCCTTTTCTTAATTGTAATGATTGTTATGACCCCTCCGATCACCTATAATCCTATGTAGAAGCAACGATAAATCTCTCATGTCCACAAATATGAATTCTACCATTATGCTTTGAGTGTGGGAGGAACTAAACCCCAATCCTACGTAACATAATCTAATTAGTTTATTCATTTTATCTTTCATGAATCAAATCCAAATGCCTTAACACTACCAAAAACTTAATGCTTTCGAAGCAATTTATAGTAGCAGTTTTAAAACCACTGCTATATATAAATATAAACAGTTGTTTTAACCGTCACAAAATTAATTCTAAAAAAATCAAGATTTCATAATAGTTTGTAGCAGCCGTCCTCTGACTTTCCCCTCCCATCGACCCGTCTCCATGACTCTTCCCCTCGACCCCTCTCCACTGCTCTTAGCCCTTCCACTTCGTCGCCTTGGTGTGATAGGCAGAGTTTTGAACAAGTCACCAAAAAGCTTCTTCACCTCCTTCGAAGACGTGCCTTCTTGTCGGATATGAAATACCACCTCCTCAAGCCCTAGTTCTCTAAATTTATGTCTTGTTTTATTAGTTTGAACTTTTTTGGAGAAAATTTTTAATTTTATTTTTATATTAACTGCTGGATTTTTTAAGTCATTGTATTAGCTACTGAGAAGTGCTTGTATTTATTTAACTCTATATATTTTGAAGCATCAATTTGACATTGCTAGCAATGTCAAATAATACATAAGCGCTTATGTATTATTTAATCAAAAATTTTTTCATTTTTTGCATTATATTTTTTTTAATCAGTCCTACCCTTTAGCAGTAGTTTTAACACCTGTTAAAAAGTGCTGCTAAAGCCTTACTACAGCAGCGGTTTCAAAACTGCTGCTAAAGCCTCACCAGTGAATGTAGATATGGCGGATGTGCAGCAGATTCTAAACCACTGCAAATAATTTTGCAAGTGTTTAAACTGCTGCTGTAGGGTAGAAAAAGCACTGTAAAAGCCTGATTTTCTAGTAGTGGTATATCATGTCTACCATCTTGGTGAAGGTCTCATAGAATATTCATCCTCCCGTTTTAAATTATAGCTATATCCCCTTGCTCCATTCCCTCAATCTGCATCTTGAAACTACCTTCCCACTTCCCATTATCAATTGGATTCTAGTAGCAATAGCTCTTACCAAAGGCCTTCAGATCCCTAATTGCCAACTATACTTTGTGAATCCATAATAAGATTATCTTTTTTTTGTGGCTCCAGCCTTTTTGTGGACTTACCTACGATCTTTGGTGAATCAACGCCTCAAAAAGATAGCTTCCACTTCCTTCCATTTTTCTCATGTATTCCCCTTTTTAACCTTTTGGCTACTCTTTCTTTACTCTATTTTTGTCAATTACATGGTATCCATGCCTAATGGTTCTTTTGTTATTGTCTTCCATAACAACTCTTCACCTTCTACACCCTTTAGATTCTTCCTCTCTAATCAATTGCATCTATTAAATTTATCATTGATGTGAACATTGATACCTTCTGTCCAATTGATAATATTCATCATTCAATATTTTATGGCTTTTAAGTAATTTTATTATTTTTTTACTTAACCCAAAACAGAACTTAATAAAATTTTCAAGCATTGAGGATTATTAAATAATCATTAAAGAAAAACAATGCTACTATAATAAGTCTTTCAATGTGGTCTCATGACATTGTTTTAACCAAAAGAAAAAGTAAATTAAACAAATTAAAGAGAGTTTTTCAAAAATATTGGAATAAATAATTATCTTAAATCTGGACGAAATTATAGAGATACCTTAGTTATTGCACATACTAGATTAAGATTTAAAGGTATGATTAAATTATTTTTATGGGCTATGTGATTTTTCACTCGCTTTAAAAGATCTTCTAAAACTTGTAGTTAATTTTATGATATTTCACTTGATGCATATTTGGATTGAAAATATTAAGAATTAAATTTAGAATAATTTGAACTTTGGTATAAACAAATTATAGTTGAGCTAAATTTCTCAATGAGAAGAACCCCTTTACACCAAAAATAATCTAATCTGACTCTAAATGAGGCAAAATTAAGCACTTGCACTGTAGGAAAATCATCCATTACCGAGGTGATTTCGACGATTTTTAAATTTTCCAGTGGTTTCAAAAATACCGGAACAAATCATGTAGGAAATAGAAATTGTGGTTTATTTTCAACGGCTAAAACAGTTGAAAATTACTAAGCCCAAAAACAAAGAAATATTCCAGCGTAAATACTGCCGGCTAAGCGCCATCATTACCAGCAGTCAAACCACTAGTTTTTTCAGTGGCCAAACTACCGACAAGCCACCGATGATTACCCGTGATAAAATTAAATAACTGGTGGTTAATCACTTCGTCCAGTATTGAAGGTTCTAGTGGTTAAACTGCTGGTTAGCAGCCAAAAATATGTTGCAATAGAAAATAAAATTGACAACACCCCCTTTATCCAAATAGTTTTTTGCAAGTTCTCACAGGCAGTTCAAAACACAAAACAAGTACTTTTAACCATATACCCAGGTAGTTCAAAATACAATATATAAAGTATACTGGCATTCTCAATCAACAGATGCTCTGAAATTCAAAACATAAAATATATAGCAAGTTCTTTCACATCCATATGTTCAAAATACATCAATTAGTTCTTTAAATAAATAATAGAAACTAATCATTATGCGTGTCCTTGCTACCCTATAATTCAGGTATAGGCTCTTGCTCCTTTTTCTTCTAATTTTTAGCTTGATATGATCGTAGCTCCGCCTATATCTCTGCTTAAATGTTCCTCATCTCCTCTTTCTCTCTTATCAGGGCAGCAACCCTCTAGCTAATGGTTTCTTTAGCTCCACTAACATCATAAAATGCTAGTAGATGTACGGCCCTCATAAGCATATCCCTGTGAACATAAGCCATAAACCCTCTCCCTCTTCCTTTCTCCAATAACTTCTGACTACGTGTGGTACTCAAAATACTGGGTCAATCCAGAAAATTATCCCTCACCAGTAGATTGATGACTATCCTGAGGTCATATAAAATCGTCCTAAGAGCATAGATACATAAAATAAAATTTCTACATATTTCTTATTCTTACTCAAAAAATTATACTCATGTGAGCTTATCTTGCCTTTATATCAACCCACTAATGATCATCTTAATGTTGGCCAGTCTTCATATGCAGCTCTAGTGGTGTCGGCTCCCGACCAAGACACTCTTTCTATAAATAGAAAATATAGTTAAAATAGTGTACATATATTTAAGTAACTAATTGAAATAATCTTTTACCAGTCATCATTTATATTCATTATGAGGCACTGAACCACTAGTATGAAGTGAGCTTCCTAAACCCCACAGTTAGGTGCTCTATTTTGTTTATTGTGCTATCTCAATTTGGTTAACATAGGGCTCACCCAAGCTCTAATCAAATTAGCTTATAATCCCTCGCCAATCTATAATGGATGCTGCCCAAACATTCTAATGTCTGTGAATATGTCCAAAAGATGAGTAAAGCCGCTTCTCTCAAAATTTATTCTGATTCTTGTACCATGCTCAAGCAACTACCCAAAATCTTTCTATAAAATATAGGCATAATAAATAATATTAATACAAATAAAATAAAAAATTTTAATTAATTCCAAATAAATATACATGAAATTCTCTGAATCGCATATCCCTAATTTTCTTTTGGTCGTTCTTCTTTGATGATAAGTAAGGAGCATCATATTTGCTCCATATAATGTCACAAATCTTGTTGGTAGGCTACCTTGAGGGATTGAAGCTGTAGATAAACTTTTTTATCAATAACATATAACAATAAAATTATAATAACTTTAAATAAATTAAACTTACATATCTCTCTCAAGTTCTATGTATACATGCTTATCTTCTGTTGTTATATGCTCCCTAGCATTAACCTCTGCTTGTGTTGATTCTCCACCCTGTTCTAACTGCACAGGAGGTGGGTAATAATAGAGGTGGTGGTAAGGCGGGTAAGGGTAGGTTGATAGAGTTGTTTGTGATGTTGGTGGGGTGTAATATGGATAGAATGGAACAGAGTATGTCTGCTCTGAAGAGGGAAATTGAGGACTCGTAGATGTAGGAGGAGGGAATTACCCAGCATGAGGTGGTACTCCAATCACAGATGGATATGTCTGTCCCTGACCATACTCATTGGGAGACTGATGCTGACTCCCATATGGTGGTGATGGTATCACTGATGGAACTCTCTGGTCCTGACCTTCATCACCTTATCTAAACCCACTTGGTATAGTGCTTAACTTTTTCCTACTATAAAATATTGAAGTAATGGATCTACGAGGAGGATCATCACCTTAAGCCATCTATAGTAAAAGAAGCAATTAGAAGATAGTTGTAACATATAAAAATGAAGTTTCAACATATATGAAAACTTGCATAAGTAAAAATTTAAAAAATACAAAATGTTGATCATTAAGTTATAAAAAAACATGAAGAATTACCAATATATCATTACAAAATGTATAAATGATTTACATACAAACATGATTTACATAATTATAAATGATATAATTAGAGTCAGTTACAAAGAATATCAATTTTAAAAATTACTTAAGCTACATTGCACTAGATTTGTTTACCAACTTTTTTTTTAAAAACTAAAATACAATAAATAAAAAATACATTAAAAATTACAATTACTAATTTCTTTATGCTAAACATTTATGATACAACATTAAGTACATTGTAATAAATTTGGTCACTTGAAATACAAGAACTACTCTAAATCAGAAATATTTTCACTGCTCTCGAAGGTATCTTCACTTTTTTCTTGGTTTTCACTTGAAGAGCTTGTCAAACTATTCATATCCTCTAACTGCATTTTAATATTATATACAATTGTTGGCATCTCATCAATTTCAACAAACCTACAATCTGACAATTCATCCTCTTGACGTGTAGTAGATATGATGTATTGTTGGTTAATGATCCCACATGCTTTGATTTTTATGAAAGCTAGCAAATCTTACAAATCTCTGCGACCACTGAGAGATTTGTTGAAATAGACTTAAATAACTTGACTTGCTAGCACAAATAGAACAACCTCCCACATATTATACTCTATTTTATTTCTACTAAACCATACATAGGATTAAACCTTGTGCATATATTCGGTAATGGATCGTACCATTGACAATTGAATATACATACAAGGTCTCATCTTCTCCTAGATATTATAGCTTGAGAACCTCATCCGGAATAATGTAATAATCACACTCATCTTCTTCATGTGTGTTTCCTCTATTACAAACTCCATAATTTTCAATTTTTCTTTCTTCACTTCATGACTTAGAATGAAATCTAAACCCATTAACTATAGATATTGGATAGTTGTTTACTTTTTGCATTGAGCTTGATGCCAGTACTTGCAGCCCTTTATAAAAATCCTTATTATAAGGGTTATGTACCTAAGAAAATTTCAAAATTTTAGGGCTTTTAGTATTCAATAAGATGTAAATTAATGAAATAATATAGATTTTACTCATATAAGATCTAAACCAAGCTGAGAATTCATTTGTAACAAGTTGCTCAACAACTGTAGTATCAATTGGAGGCAAACTGCTTACAAATATGTTGTGAGAAATCATCCAAGTAACACTTGAGTATTAAAAATTAACATAATTCCTCTTGCACGTTATAGAAAAATTAACATGAGGCAGGTTTTGAAATGAGGAGGAAAAAGAGGGTGGGTTGGGTATTAGGGTGAATATCGGTGGTATTTCTGGCTGCATAAACTGCCATAAATAAGTCACTTAAAACTGGCAGTGCGGTCGCCGGTAACTACATCATAGTTAAAACATTTCAGCTGCCATTTGATTGCAGGAAATTCTGGAGGCTAACCCATTTTTTACCAGAGGTTGTTACTAGCAGTCACACTGCCGATGTAATAGCTTGTAATTCCAGTGGTCAAATGACCGCCAAAAAAATCACAGATATTCAGTAAATTTTGTGTAGTGTTGATTAAAATCTATGTGACATTAATTAGATGACCAAATAATCTCCAAATCTTTGTTAATTAAAAATGAGAATTTTAATGAGATTATTCTGATAACTCCAAGATTAATTACTTTTGACATCAACAAGGAAACCAATTGTTGAAATAATTTAATATAATCAAGCAAATCAATATAGTCCATCTGATGGAGTGTGAACAATTTCAATTATATATATAAAGAGTGCCTCTCTTAGGAACTATCAATATAGTCCCTCCCCTTCCGGCCGCTCCCTAACCATAGGACCACATTCATTGAACTACCATCGTTAGACCATCACCATTGAGCCACTATTATCTATCCATCATTGTCATACTACCAAATCTGATAAATATCAAAGGACCAGTACTCTTTGACCACCATCATTTGACCATAACTATCTAATCATCATTATTAAACCTCTACACTTTAAACATTAACTATGGTTCTCTATCCACCAAAACTAGATTATACTTTTCTTTCCATCATCAATTAACTATGGTCTCTTAACAATAATATCCTAACTATAGTTCTTTAACAACCATCACTCAGCTATAGCAGCTCAAACTTATTTATCTAGCGATAACCCCTAACCATATATGCCCAACTATGATTCCCATAACAACCCTAACTTGACTATGGTCCCCGAATAAGTATTACTAAAATATGATTCCTCGATCATCATTACCCTACCATGATCCCTTGAACATGTTCACTCAACTACAATAACTCAAACTATATTATTCAACTAGGCTTTAAGTCAAAGCCCACAATCTTCTTCTCGCTCTATTGCAGCCAATTTTGACACCCACCATCACCTATAAAGTTGTTGCACTCCATTAATATCAACTCTTTCTCTTAATACCAACACCAAGATTTATACTAGATATCATGAATTTTGGTCTCGTCTTCTAAAAACAGAATGACTAGCCATACAAGATCATATGTTGATAACTATAATGTCATTAGTCCTCTTTAACTTTTGTTAATTAGCGCGCACCCAAGAGAGCTGCGGGGGGTTTGGGAGATTAATAAATAAATGCAAAAGCCAAACAACATACAATTATGTAATGATTTGTACGACCAAAGCCTACATCTTTCATAGAGGTCTGTCACACTTAGAATTTCATGCACAACCTATAATAACAAAAAATGTTACCCTTTTCATATGCAAAGAAGCCTTTACACCAACCTTCTTTAGAATAGCTTCACTTTCATCCAGATAACCTTCTACATGCATTCTCAATCTAAAGCGTTTAAGAAAATACAACAAATAGATAATAAAAATCAAAAGCTTACATCAACTAGTGTGCTGTTAAACAAAAACATTTTACAACGTAAAGAAAGCATACAAACTAGTCATCGAGTTTGGAAGGGTGATCTCATAGCAAAGAAGCTTCTTAATCTATTCATTGATCCTTGTAAAAATTTTAGTTGTAAACATTTTAAAAAAGGGATTGGTACCTATTTTCCCAAGGATTTTATATTTAGAATAATGAGTAAAATTATTTGGATCTAAAAATTTAAACACAAATATAACCACAATTTCGCAAAATGCGCAGAATGAGATGATGATCAATAAACTAAATTAATAAATGCAAAACCAAAATCAAATATAACCATGTAATGATTTCTATGACCAAATTAAGCCTAAGTCATTGTCTAGAGGTTCACCATATTTAGAACTTCTTGCAAAACCTATAATAAATAAAAAAGATACTCTTTTCGCAGGCAAAGAAGCCTTTACACCTTCTTCATGAATAGCTCCACTTTCTTTTGGATAACCTTCATCAAGCATTCTCAAACTGAACACTTTATGAAAATACTACACAATGACAATAAAAAACAAAAGCTTACATCAACTAATGAGTTCTTATACTTGAACTGCTGATGACGTAATGAAACATACAAATCACACTCATCAAGTTTTGAAGTGCGATCTCATATCAAACAGGATTCTTAATCTTTTCATTGATCCTAGGAGAAATTTTAATGGAAAATTTTAAAAGAGAGATTGGTAGCTATTTTATCGAGGCGTTTATGGTTAGAAAAGTAAAAAATTAATTTTCCCTTGAGTTATGTATTCCTATTTATATTTTGCACCAAGGGTTTCATAAAATTATTATAATTACTTAGAATCTTAGTTTACATGTGTAATTATTAGCACCTAACATGAAAAAAATAGGAGGTTTCTCGCATTAATTTGATTTAAAACTGGTTATCCTCAAATAATTGTCTTGATCAGGCACGTATTAGAAGCAAAATCAAGTTGGAAACTTCGAAAATTAAATCAGAGACCATATGAACTCCGATTTCAACAAACTTATAGTCGAACTGAACATCTCAGAAATACAAACCCAACAACACTACATTCGACTCAATCCGAGCTCAAATGTGTCCAGATTAAAGACCTGAAATATATTTGGAAGGTTCAATCCATAATTTGGATTACCAAAACGGCTTCAAAAAGGGGTCAGGTTTATGGTCGAATCGAGCGGCTCGACGAGACAAATCTAACGAGCCCAAGATCGTCAAATTCCAATATCATTAAAACATTCAAATGTCCAATAAATAGTCCATGATCAAGGCATATAACATCGACCGTCCATTCAAACCACTCCCAAATTACCCTTAATATTCCTCCTATTTATTGGGCATTCGACTATAAGAAAACAATAAATAGACCCCTCATTTCTCAGAGAAAGGGACCCCCAAAAAGGGGGGAGAAAGAAGAGGCCCAAGTAAGAAGAGAAGGAAGAAAAAGAAGAGAGCTCTCTTGCCACATGACTCTTCCTCGACCACCGTCAAAATTCCACCTGGCAGCCTACCAACATCGGAGTTCTGTACAAACCCATTTTACCCAGTAGTTCTACTCGGCAGCCAGTTGAGGCCAGAGTTCTGGCTGGCTACCGAATTTCATCGTAGTTCAACCCAAAGTCAGACTTTCCCCTATCACAAGATTTCTACCCGACGTTAGACTTCCGCCCGTTGATATACTTCTACCCATAATCGAACTTTTGTGAAACTTCTACTCGACGATGTACTTCCATCCGACAGCCTACTGACACCAGAGTTCTGCCCGAATGCCAACTAATGCCAGAGTTCTGCCCGACGGTCAACTTTCATCGAACTTCTATCCAATGTCAGACTTCCGCCCATCACCGGATTTTTATCCAACGCCAGACTTTCGCCCATCAGACTTATACCCATTATAAGACTTTCTACCTGACATTAAACTCATGACTATAGCAGGACTCCTACCGAACACCAGATGTCTACCCGACGCTGCACTTCTGTCGGTCGTTGGACTTCTACCCGACTCTAAACTTCCTTTTTCCGTACCTTTGTCCTTCATCAGACTTTCGTAAGACTTCTACCTGATGCTAAACTTCCACCCATTACCAGATTTCTACTCAACACTAAACTACAGCCCGTTACCAGATTTCTGCTCAACACTAGACTTCCGCCCGTTAATGGTCCTTACGATGTACTTCACTAGCCAACAGTCTTTCTAACGCTGTCGTCTGCCGAAAATGATTTTTCAAACCTCTGTCACCTTTTGACCATGGTCCTTCTGACCAAACGAATACATCAATAGTGATTCTTCTTGTTTTCACCATGTAACACACCTTGTATGACGTATATTTGTTACATCAAGCCAAGGTCTTCACCACAATGAAGGGCCTCATTTGTAATCGGTTGCAAATAATAATAGATTCATTCAAAATGGGCCAGTCACCACGGTTTTTCCCCTTTTCAAGGTTTTTCAAATAAAAATCTTAGTGTCTCTTATTAATACCGCACCATCTCTTTTATCTGATAGCATGTTTGATCTTTGTACCATTCTAAGATGTTTAAACTTTATATTTCTCTATCGTCGTGAATACTCAAGGATGTAACAGTTTGACGCTATCTATGGGAAATGAACCCACAACAACGTAGTTCCCAACTGGAGCATAAATATTTTCTCCAACCTAAAAGGTCGTTCGTATCAATGTCCTAGCACCAACTATTACTGCACCAATTTTAGGGGAATTAAATGTGGACTAGGGGGAAAGTATGACTACAACCATATTCAAGAAGATTCCTCCAACTCTTCCAATATCCAAGATGATATATTGGGATCATGAAGCTTATAGTGAATGCAACGATGCTTCTAATAAATTTTAAGCTTTATAGAGTCCCTATCCGGACTTCTACTCAGTGGACAAGGTCTTAATCTTGACCTCAAAAAGGTAGTAACGGTCAAAAGATAGACTATTCTTCACCTTTGATTTGGGATACACTATGCATTCGCCCCCTCCCAATCAAGAAAAAAATCATCAAAGGGGGTCCACTAAAAAAAAAATGTTTTTTTTTTCTTTTTCTTTATAGCAGCCAATAGCTGCTATATAAGTGCATAACCGCACGCCCCTTAGGGTACTTAACTTTTTGCCCGCGCGTTAGCACTAGCCACTCCACCGGCCATAGTGTCTGGCCAGCTGGCTGACTGATTCGACCACCCATTTGCATTTCTACCCAAAATTTTAGCCATGATAGCCCAAATCGGACTTTTTTTAGTCCCCGGAACTATTTTTGATATTTTATACTCAATTTTGGCACTTTCGAACCTCAACGAAGCCTTTATAAGCAATTTCGATCACTTAAAATTTTGGAATGACAAATCACATCCAAAAATTTCTCAAAAAAATATGAAAAGTATTTTCAAACTTCTGGAGCTTCGACATCCAAAAATAGGAGGGCAATTGATATATCCTTAAATAATTGTCTTTATCGGGCATATAGCTTGAAGAAAAATCAAGTTGGAAACTTCAAAAATTAAATTGGAGACCATCTGAACTCTAATTTTAACAAACCTACTGTCAAACTGAACGTCTCAAAAATGCAAACCTAATGACACCAAATTTGGCTCAATCTGAGCTCAAATGTGTCCAGATCAAAAGCCCAAAGTGCATTTGGAAGGTTCAATCCATAATTTGGATTACCAAATGGTTTCCAAATGTGACATGTTTATAGTCGAATCAAACGGCTCAATGTGACAAATTTAATAAGCCTAAGATCTTCAAATTATGATTTCTTAAATGTTTAATAAATGTCCACAATCAAGGGATCTAATTGACTATCCATTCAAACTACTCCCAAATTACCCTTAACGTTCCTTCTATTTATTGGTCATGCCACTCTTAGAAAACTATAAGTAAACCTCTTATTTCTCATAGAAAGGGACCCCAAAAATGGGGGAGAAGGAAGAGGCCCAAGCAAAAAGAGAAGGAAGAAAAGGAAGAGAAGGAGAAGAGCTCTCTTGCCACAAAACTCTTCCTCAACCACTGTCGAACTTCCACCCGGCAGCCTACCGATGTTGGAATTCTACCCGAATGCCAATTGACACTAGAGTTATGCCTAGTCACCAACTGATGTCGTAGTTCTGACCGGCCATTGATTTTTATTAGATTTCTACCCTATCTAGGAATTTTTTTCTGTCGTAAGATTTCTACTTGATGCTGGACTTTCGCCTGACACCAGAATTCTGCCCATCATAAAAATTTTGTCAGTCTTCTATCCGATGCTGAACTTCCACCCAGTAGCCTACCTATGCTAGAGTTTGCCCTAATGCCAATTAACACCAAAGTTCTGCCCGGTGTCCAGCTGACGCTAGAGTTATGTATGATCGCTGACTTTAGTCAAACTTCCACTCGATGTTTGACTTTTGCCCATCGCAGGATTTCTACCCGACGCCATACTTTAGCTCATCACTAGACTTATGCCTGTCGCTGGACTTCTTCCCATCATCACACTTTCTACCCGATGTCGAACTCACACTGTTGTCGAACTTCTACCTAACACTGAATTTCTACCCCACGCCCAATTTCTGTCCATATCAGACTTCTACCCGATGCCAAACTTATTAAGATAGTTGCTATTTGCATGCTTTTCATTTTTG
>NW_021319083.1:6966055-6987978 GCF_001605985.2 Dendrobium catenatum | reverse complement strand
GCTTAACAACCTAATTACTAGACTCAACAAAACTTCCACCTATCACCAGACTTTTATCCTCCATCAGACTTTCGTCGGACTTCTACTTGATGCCAAAGTTTTGCCCGTCGCCAGATTTCCACTCGACACTAGGCTTCCGCCTGTTAATAGTCCTTACAACCTCATTCACTAGACAACAATCTTATTAACCATCATCATTCGTCGAGAACAGTTTTTATGACCTATGTCACCTACCATCCATGGTCCTTCTAAACAAACAAACACATCAATATTGAATCTTCTTGTTTCCACCATATAACACACCATGCATGAGGTATATTTGTTACATTAAGCCAAGACCTTCCATATAATGAAGAACCACATTTTTAATTGACTGCAAATAATAGTCGGTTCAATCAAACTGGGTCAGGCCCCATATCTTTTTCTCTTTAGGGTTTTGCATGTAAAAATCTTGGTGTCTCTTATTAATACTGCACCATCTCTTTTATCGGATTGTATGCTAGATCTTTGTATAATGCTAAGACATTTAAACTTTATATTTCTCTACCACCGCGAATACTCCAGGACACAACAAAAATGATTTAAATTTATTAGAAAAAAACTTTTTTAAATTTAACATTTGTGGAGATTGGCAAACCATTGAATACGCATGCAAATTATTTTGCATAGGCTTATAAATCTTTACTTGGAGCAATAATACTTATTTCCCATAATTTATATTCCCTATATCTTAATGAAGATTTACAAAACTTTTTAGTGTCCCGCAAATACTATATGATGTTTTATATATTTTAAAGGATCTTGTAAATGCTAAAAAAATGTATTATTTACTAATTATTTTTATTTTTTAGAATTTTTTGTACTAAAACCTTGATTTAGCTTACTATTAGTGGAGTAAATATTATTTACAAAAATACTTACAACAATAGCAACAACATCAAACCTTTATCCCAATATGTGGGGTTGGCTACTTGAATCCTTTTTCTCCATTGTATTATGTTAAGAGTAAAATTCTCATTTAAATCCAATAAAGAAAGTTCATTTTTAATATTTTCTATCCAAGTTTTTTTAGGTCTATCTAGATCTTTATTAACATAAGCCAAAGCTAATACTTCTACTCTCCTAACTAGGTGATAGGAAGGCCTTTGTTTTTTTGTGACCAAACCATCTAAGGTGACTATCGCTAATCTTATGTGTCTTTTGAGTTACTTCCACATTTATACACATGTTGTATTCTTCCTCTAAGAGTAAATCCAATAATCCCTTGAGCATCCTCATGTCAGTAACACTTAATTTTATGCTTCTCTTTTAACAGAAAACATTCTACACCATAAACCATTGCAGGTCTCACTACCATCTTATAGAATTTTTTCCTTAAGTTTGAGAGGTTCTTTTCTTTCACACAACAAGACTGATGCATTCCTCCACTTCAACCATCCAACCAGAATTATATTAATAATATCCTCATCTATTTTATTGACACTTTAAATAATAGATACAAGATATATAAAATGTGTCCTCTTATTAATTACTTAATCACCTAAAGTCGTAATCCCCCCACTAGATCTATTACTGCTAAAATTACACTCCATGAATTCGATTTTAGATCTCTTTAAATAAAAACATGTTCATTCTAAGGTTGACCTCCATAATTCAGATTGACCTTCAACTCCCTCTCTAGTCTTGTCAACAATAAGATTATCATAAGCAAAAAGCATACACTAGGCAACATCATCTTACAAATTTCTAGTAAGACAATCCTTGATTAAAGTAAAAAGATATGGGCTTAAGGTTGATCTTTGATGTAATACAACTAAAATAAAAAATTTACTTGGTCAAACCAACTTATGTTTGAACAAAAGTAATAGCTCCTACATACGTGTCCTTAATGACTTTCATTTAAGCATTACTAACCCTTTTCTTTTCTAAAACTCTTCATAGCACTTCTCTTTGAATTTATCATATACTTTTTTTAAATAATAAATATCATATGTTAATAGATGTTTATTTTATTATTTTAAAATTAGGTTAACCATACTTAACTTGTAATGTATGCCTTCGAGATTTGGATTTATTTTGCTTTTACATAAAAAAGATTTGAACTTAGTTTTCGAATATGATTGTCTTATCTTTTTGCCTTTGAATCATTTTGATAACATCCTATCTCATGCAAACACTAGATTGATTTCATCAACCCTATTTCCTTGGTGATATTTGTGACCTTGAAAATCTAACTAAAACTTTTAGGGCTATAAGTTAATAATCCTACTTATTTCTATGATGATAAATTTTCAAGAAAGAACTCTTTTATAATAAGAGTTTGGATAATAACCCTCTATCTAACATAAATAATATACAAGTAAAAAAAAAAAACTTCATAAAAAAAAAAAAAATGTATACTGAACAAGTAACTCTGAAAGAAAATTATAACCACTTTAACTCCAAAACAAACAAAGTCAACAACTAAATAGAAAATCCATCTCAAAGCTCCATATATTAGCCATCACTCTCTCCTTATTCTTTAACTTCTTCCAAATCTAGAACTTTTATTAGTGATGGTCTTTCTTCATTAGGACTATGGTTAATCATCAACTCAAAAAATCAATAGATCCTATCCACCATCATGGAAATACTTGAATATTATCCTTTTATGGTGGAAGAGGTTATTGTAGGATAGGTAAGGTAGCTATGTGCTTGTGATGGGACATCACCAAACATTGAATGAAATTTTACAAAAAGTGTTAGGGGTAATAATCAACCACATGTGTTATTAAATCTAAATCAAAATACTTAATGGTGAAAGTAAATTCAATTATATGACCAATATTAAGGTTGTGAGAGCAATAAAAATATGGATGTTGAAGCCACAATGTTTGGTGGATAATTAAGAAGATAATTCCTTGGACATTTGTGACTTGATTCATAAGAATATCACAAGTAACTAGAGAAAGAGCCATATTAAATTTTATGGAGACATCAAATTTCTATGGGATGGAGTGATGAAGGATGTGTTGAATGTAGTACCCTTGCAAGTATAATGTGTGAAGGCTTGTAATGTGCTCGTTAGAATGAGTGTTGTGGAGTCTCGGATTTATGGCAGGCTAGCAGAAACGATGGTGAAATCTCTCAATCAATTAAATCTCCTCTCCTTCACTTTGAATAAAAAAGAATTTAGATAGACCTTTTATTGTAATTTTAAGGTAGAAGCCATAAATATGGGATTTGAAAAAATATAACTCAATTATAGTCATGTAATAGTAGAAAATATAAATGAAATCAAATTTAAATTGGGAGATATTAAAGTAGGCTTCATCAACAAGATCATTAGGAATGAGATAAAATGTCACAACCTAGATCAATTGAGGGGTTTATGAACAAAAGTAAGTTAATTATTGCATGATTAACTTTAGGGTGGGATGTATTGGAAAACCATAAGCTAGAATAAGAATCTCCATATTGATCGGGTCATTTATTTGGCATGGTTCTATTTATGATAGGGGAAAAATGAAGAATTAAGAAGTGAGAAGAAATACACTAAAGAAAAAGGTTAACCAAAATTCAATTCATAATGGTAGGGAAAGAAAATGCAATTTCTAGATTTTCTCTTCACTTCTTGACAACTTCAACTAACATTGGACTTCAAAAAAATGGGAGATAGTTGTAGTTAGCTATATTGGATTTAAGGGAGTATTTATAGATACAAAATTATTGCATTTGGAACTCTCCAAATACAAATTAGACTAGAATTAATAGGGGCTATAAATAGAAAATAACGATCATTAAATGCCTTTCAAAAATATTGAATAATTTGGGCAACAAAAAGTAGGTCAAAGGCTAATTCATAACCACATATGAACTTTTAGGGGTCTTGTGGGTGGCCTATTGCATGAAATACCATGTGAAATATTAATTTATAAAATTTGTTAGATCAGAGCTAATGTTCGATGGAAAAGGTTTGTTGGTATTTATCAACATAGTAGGAATTCATTAGATGTAATAGTGCCATTAAGTTTTGAATTTTTGAAATTTATATTTCTAGCAATTTAAAATTTAATTTAATTTAATTTAATTTTTTTAAAGAGAACAAATAAACAAATAATAAATTATTATAATAACTTATACTAATGGATCCAACATTCATAAGTGAAGTCTAAGACTACAAACTTTATTCTCAACTAAAGGCTTCTTAGAAAAATCTATAAACTAATGATCCATGCTAATAAGCTTTTTACTACATCACCTCATTCTATGATATATCAAATGAAATTGTTAGAGATCTTTATATGCTTATTTCTAGAGAATTAGTTTTTTTTTTATAAATTTATCACACTATTATAACTATAACTAACTGTGATATGATACAGACAAATTATGTATTCCTCAAGTTGTTTCCCAGTCCACAATATTTGTAAGATAGCTATTTGCTATGACAATTTTTTCAATAGGGGAAAAAATAAAATAATTATGTTTATACTAGTCCAAGGATTGAGAGAATGTCCTAAGAACTAACAAGACCATGATGATTTATTATGATAAACCATGCACCCTACATAGTCAGCATTAGAGAATCCCGTAAGTTAAAATAAAAGCTCATTTTTGGAACAAAAATTTAGATTAGGTGTAGTAATCAAGTATCTATAAATTTATTTAATATCAATCAAATGGGATTCCTTAGGGTTAGCCTAAAATTTAGAACAAAGCGTATAGTTTATTCTATGTTGGGTATACTATCAATCAAGTACATCAATGAACATATGACATCTTCGTAATAGAGCATATAGTCGACTGACTTCCCAATAGGGTCCATATCTAACTTATTTTTTGCATAATGGGGTACTTATAGATTTTAAACCCTTTAGATTAAAAGTTATAATGAAGTTATTTGTAAAACCTTGTTTATGATAGAAATATTTCATCTCCTTGTTTCACTTGTAATTCAAGAAAATAAGTAAACTCTCGCATCAAACTCATCTCAAACTATATTTTTTTTTACTATATTCACAAAGATATGAATAATACATTTTTTCATAGCTTCAAATAGAATTTGTTCTTCAAAAATATGAGTCACAATCATATCATCATCAATTTTTTTTAATATAAATAAATTAGTGCATTCCTTTCCTTTGTTGAAACCTAAGCTAATAAAAAATGAGTTCAATCTCTTATAACAAGCTTGAAGGGCCTTATTTGATCCAGGGAGACATGTTTTTAATCTAAAGACATAATTGAGCTATAAATGATCTACAAAACCTAATGGTTACTACATATACACAACCTCTTCTTCAATTTCATTTATGATCAAACTAAGATAATTTTATACTTTGTAACAAGGAAATGCCAATAATTATCAACAAGTATTTAGTTTAGCTACTTAGGTATATGTCACATAAAAATTATGCCTTTGACGTGTCATATGCCATCAAAATCCATTGTCTAAGTATCATTTTCTTTCATTGATCTTAAAGAGAAGAAATGCCTAGAAAAAAAAAAAACTCAGTCCATTACGATGAGAACCCTTTGGTTTCACTGTTGGATTTAACGATATGAAAAAAATAGGTACATGTGCATAAGTAAGCCTAAAAACAAAATAAACTAAAGTTCTCTATAGGTAATTTATCCTTCATAATTTCAATATACATATCATAGACCACCACTAGTACTGCATCTTGTGTTTATATGTGCATGTGCCCTAAGATTTGCAATTTTTCTAGGTATTGATTAATCATGTGATGCTTTCTGCAAATATTATTCAAATAATAACTTTTTGCATGTAAGATTTTATTTTTCATACATACTTTTGCACATTAATTAGTTTTTTAAGATAATAAATCATTTTTATGTCTATAACTATTAAGTTTATTTTGTAATTCCTAATCATGATAATTTAAATTTGCATGCACCTTTTTTTAATGTGTGATAATTCTTGAAATGAGATAAAACATCATTCGCAACAAAAAGAATATCATGAATATCATCACAAGATATAATATTTTGGACATCTATTTTGTCATCGATAACTATGAAATACAAATTTGCCTATTCCTGGTCAAATCGCTCATTTTGATGTTTCTTCACTTAATAAATCTAACAAAGTTACCATTAAAGTTTTATTGCCCTTATTTGATGAAACTTATGTTTTCTCTCATTCTTGTTCAAGAGGCATTCATTATTGAAGTTTTTAGACTTATTATATTTGATACCCATACGAGTGTCTTGGTTTAAATTAGAGGCTCAATTTTTTATTTTCTCAATTTTTTTTATTTGCCGCTTTTTTTATGTAAATAGGTTTCTTCTAAACACCCTCATTGTCACCACCCATAGATTGTAATAAATTAATCACTCAGATCATATACTTGAGTGGCAAATTCTTTGTTTTCTTCCTTAACCCTTCTTCATAAATTCTTGAACTGACCTTTTTCTCAAGTGCAAAAAGTGGGAACCATGTTGATGGTCAATAGTATAATAATTTAAAACACATGCTTAAGAAATAAGTGTTACCTTAGGATCCCACTTTTTTGACAAATAACATAGGATATGGACCAATTTAAATTCTATGTATACAATAAAGAGCATTAAAAATTTTACTATTTAGTAGCTATCATCCAAGCTCGACAAACTCCACTCATTTATTAGTAATGGAAGCTCCTTTGCATCAATTCTACATGAAAGTTTATTGATACATTATCATATGAAAGTTTCAAAAAATTAATGGGAATTACATAAAAGAAATTTTCTTGTGGAGTGACCTTCAATAATTTTACTAGAAATATAATTACACGACTTTCTTCAAAAAAAAATATAAAATCATGTATATTTAAATCCTCAAGGATCGATGTTTGTTGGAAAAAAAAATTGTAGATTTGATGCTATGATAAAAATTATTGGTTTGCACTTGTCTAAGAGTCCTTATATTGTAACCACCAATATAAGGACATCTTGTCTAGACAGTACTAGTAAGCAAATTTATTTTCTCCATTGATATGTCAAGAATCATTTATACCATACCTCTTCAGAGACATCTCCTATTTTATAAGGATAAACTCCAACAAGCATTCTAAATTAGAACATGTAAAGAAAGAAAAGCTAAAAGGATGATAGAAATTAGAAGCTTACAATAAGCACTGAGTTCTTAATTTTAGATTTTTTGACAGTGTGATGATATCATGCAAACAATCATCCACTTTTAATGAGTGATGCATTTCGAAGCATGCTTCTCAATCTCCTTAGTGATCCTATGTGAAACTCAGATGAAAAATATTTCAAAGGGCTTGGCGGCTATTTCTCTTAAGAAGCCTAGCATTAGATAAATGATAATATATTTATAACATTTGGTTAGGTATTCCACTTTTATCTTGAACATGGCATTTCATAAAACCATTAAAATCAACTAGAATCTTTATTTTTCTCATAATAATTTGCACAAAATGTTGAAAAATTAAGAGGGTTAAATTTTGAATTATTTGAATTAATACAAAAACTTTTTTGAATTTAACAATAGTGGAGGTTTAAAAACCTCTATAGCGGCATGAAAACTACTTTGTTGAGGCCCGTAAACCTTTCTGGATAGCCATGATAATTATTTTGATATTCTATATATCATTACAGAGTTCTACAAACCTTTATGAATACATGAAAAGTCTTTCTGGTAATCCATTAATATTAGTGGAGCTAGGCTTGGTAAGTCCAAAATTTTCTTATGAACTAATTATTTTTATTAATCATATTTACGATCTTTTGTTTTAACAAAACACAATTTATTTTATTATGGGTGGATTCATAAACATAATTAAAAAATTATTATTTAAGGATGTTATGTGATGATACCATATTTTATTATTTTAAAAGTATGTTAACCTCACTTAGCTTGCTTGACTTGCTTGTCCTAAAAAATTTATTGAAATTGTCTTGTACACATATAAGACTCTAACTATTTTTCCTAATCTATTTAAATTTCCATTTAATGTTCAGAACATCTTGTGACATATTTGTCTTTTATATGTTAGGTTAAAATCAACAACCCATTTTGATTGCAATATTTGTCATCATCAAAGTCTACTTAAAAAAAAATTTAGGACACGAGAGGTTAATAACTTCCTCTATGGAATTTGAGCTCTATAACTTTAGGTATGTGATATTGTATTAATACATCTCATAACTATAGGCATTGGCATAATTTGTAACTAGCAACATACAAAGTAAAATCATTTCAACCATGCTAGATCCCATAGTTTTTTTTATATAATATTTTCACATAAAACCCTTGTGTCAACAACAAAATTTGATATATTGATATGTATTTTGGATCTTCATATAATTCTAGGACATTAACTCTTTTTATCATAATGAATTTGTATCATGTTATAATTTGTCATCATTTATGGGAAGCATTTCTTCAATTGGGTGGAAGGGGGAGGAAGGGGTGGGCAAATCATGTCTTAATCTTAAAGAGTTGCTCACATTAAAATCTTATGCATGGTTGTTGTGCGACACTCCCTTTCCCATGTACTATTTCATCAGTAATAATAAAAGCAAGTTAAGAATGGTAAGAAACTTAAAATTATAACTTTTAAAGGAAAATTTCTTTGGCATGGTTGTAGTCAAGCTACTCAAATTAATCATCCATTCCTTCAGCAGCTAGCTCTAGAGGGGTGTTTGTGTTAACATCTTGAGCATGTTTATAATTTACTAAGACCTTTGATTTTGTAAACCCAATTATGCTTAAGTTAATTTCATTTAACAACAATCTTCAGATAAAAAAAAAACTAAATTTAGTAAAAATTTCTTGGTAGATTTCTTTCAATATCATGTAGGTTAATGATTGGTGTATCATCCCATTCTAACAAAGTTGTGGAAGAATTTTTTTTTGAACGGTTCAATATTACCCTCCTTAGAGTAAATAGAGAGTTTGATTAATGCTATAGCTCAAACAAAACAAATCCTTATAATTCTAATTTGCAATAATACTTAGAGAAGTGAACATCCAAAGTGCTTAGTCTCGAATGATGGCAAGTTCTCAAAAATCTATAACACTCTTGCAGAAAAATAAAGATTTCATCAGTTATGATGGTTTAATTCAGCAAATTGACTTTAAATATCGAACAAATTGTTATAATATATGATGAAACAAATATTTATGGGGCCTGCGGGGGCACGTTCCCCCAAACCCAAAAAAAAAAAAGCTTAAACATGATTTTCGCCTCCCGCTCTTGCCCCAGATACTTCCTTGCCCTAAAAATCTCGCATTCGGAGCTACGGCGGAGCAGGTCAGTAGAAACTGTCGCATGAGCTGCTCTTCATAGCTTGAAGAAGGTTCGTCTTAAAATTTTTCTTACCTATTTTGTTTGTTTTCAACCTCCGGCTCATAACCGGAAGCACTCTTCACTGGCTTTCCCTTTCTTTTTTAAAAATCTGTCCTTGTGGCCAGTTGCCATGGAACAAATCCCGGTATTGTTCGTTGAAGACGGAGAAGATGATAGAAATGGTTGTGTTTTGATTTGTTTTATATGGTTTTCCATCTTTCAGATGCATTCCTTAAGTTTAGCATTTGATTGTGTTTTGCTCAAAATTTTGATTTTATTTTGTTGAACCGCTAGTCACCTGCTTTCCCTTTCTCTGGATCCACGACTTGATTTGTTTTATTTGGTTTTTTTTTGTGTGCTAATTGTATGATTTTCCTCTTTTTGTTTGGGTTCAGCTGTAGTGAAATGAAATTAAAAAAAATCCTCTTGGTGTTGTATGGAAGGAATTATTATAGTGAAATTAATAAAAAAACTGTCTTTGACTAATTGTTGTTGAATTTGAATGAACTGAACAGAAATGTCTAGATGGCAGCTTTTGATAAGAATGAATGGAAAGGAATTCATGAAGTAAATAAAATAAAAAAAAGTTGGTAAGGCTGATGAGTTTGCTAATTGTGCTATATTTGTTTGTTTGTTTCATGTAATGAGCTGCGCTAGTTATAAATTCATGTTCTTGTGATTTCGTTTAGGCCAAGAGCACCAATTTTATGTTAAGCACCGAGACATGAAATACATAGTGCTTATTTAATACTAAGAATTGGTGTAATTTAATTACAAATTATTATATATTTTGAGTCACTGATTAGATTGTAAGTATTATATTTAATAGTTTTTATTTAAAAAAATTAAAAATGTCCATGATAGTCCTAAGCACGGATGAAAAAAATTGAGAGAATTTAAAAAAAAAATAGTTAGAGAATGCTTTTTTTGTAATTTAGAGATTAACGGTCATGATTCTTAAGATACCACACCACGTGGTGATCGTTCTTCATCCGGAGATTTGTACCTCAGTGCCCTAGCGTTCTCTGACCATCTAGTTAAATTCCCATCGGTTGTAATCAGAATGCCCCTTCTTTGACTTTCTCTTTTTCGGTTGTGTTCGAGGGATTGCTTTTCTGCGTTGATTGAAGGTGAGATTGCACCTTAGGCTCATTTTATACCAAAAAAATTTTGATTTTGTGTCGAGTGAGTGCTTCATTCCTGAACTTATCTACCAAGAGGATCGGTAGGGATTTACCATTACCTATAAACCATGGCGATGTTATTTATTGTTTCTTTAATTGTATCTCTGGTCCATTTGATGGAAGAACTTTTTGATTGTCTGTGAAATTAGTGTTTCTTGCTTAGTTTAAGTACCCAAGATGATTTAAATTGCACTTAGGTTTAGCACTTTTTTATTAACCATCGATGGCTATGTTATTTTTTTTTTAAGTTTTATAGCAGCATCATTGGCTCTTTTGATCGAAGAACTATTGATTTTGTGTGAAATGAGTGTTTCTTGATAGAGTTTAGGCATCGAAGATGATTTGATTAGGACTAGGGTTTATAAGTCTATTTACCATGGATGTTCTATTTTTTGTTTTTATTGCTGCATCTTTGACTCTTTTGATAGATGAACTGCTAATTTTGTGTGAATGAGTGCATCTTGCTTGAGTTTCGGGACCCAAGATGATTAGATTAGCGAAAGGATTTACCATTGTCCATTAGCGATGGTTGCATTTTTGTTAAATATATTGAACCGTTTATTTGGCTCATTTGATAGAACAAAATTTGATTCTCTGTGAAAAGAGTTCTTCTTGCTTGACTTTAGGCCCCTGGTATTATTCGATTAGTGGTAATGTTTGCTAGCATCTATTGACTTTGGCTATTCTAATTTTGGTATTTATATACATATTAACACACACACATAGATAGGATGTAACCAGTACGCTCCCACCTTTATGTTTCAGAAAAAACATGTTGGGTTTTGTCTATTAATCAATATGAGGATAAAAGCTTCTTCGTTGCAAGTGAGACCACTAAGAAGCTACAAATTTACCAGTTGAATATGTCAAAACACTTGAAATGCTTGTGCACTGGATGTTGGTGGAATACATTGCGAAACAGAACTTCTATTTATCAACAAATTTATTTTTTAGCTACTTAAGAAATGATTGATTTACTGAAATGGTGGCTTAATTATTCTTGGAAACATGCAATTTACTTTATCAAAACATGTTTGTAGAAGCATATTAAATACTTACAAAGAGCTGTTTGAAATTTATGAACACTCAATTATCATATTTAATGGATGCTTAAGTTTGGAAAATAGTAAATATGGCAACAGTTTAATAAAAATTGGATTTAGCTTCTTCTTAGGCATTATTGGTTTTCTTAAATGTACATCTCAATGGACATCTTATGTTTTAATAAAATGGGGAAGAAATCCCTAGGGTATTCTAGCCCAAATTGTCAAGTTGGATCTTCTACCCATTTAATTTAATTTGGGAATTGACACAACTCAATGGTAAATTTGATCCTGCCCTCTTTTTTTTTTCCAATTGATTACTTTATTCAATTTCTTTGGGGTATTTTGCTATTTGGTTTTTTTAAAGATTGTCGTCATCCACAATTCTCATTCTTTGTTTTCAGTTTGAGCTTTTCTGTATTTGAATGAATGCAAAGATGTCTAAGTTTATATATATTTTTGTAAATACACATTGTATGGTTGACATATTTATTGTTTACTTAATTAACATAATAAATAATCTTCTAAAGATATGCTAGAATTTATGGTAAAAGCTTATGTTTATTTTTTTGTTTCTTCTTTGTATTATGCAACCTATAATATTCCATTGCTTTTGCCATAATTCATTTGTCTCCTCAATAGTATTTATTATTACTGACCTTTTAAAACTTTAAAAGGATGTCCAAATTCTGCATTGTTGAATTTGATGGATCTTCCAAAGGAAATCCTGGAAAAGGAGGTGCTGGAGCAGTGATACGCAATTCCATGGGAGATGTGGTGGATATTTATTTTTTGTTTAAGAAATTGCATTATATGATTATAATAGTATAATGTGCTATGCAACTGTGATAGATTTTAACCATTTTTTACACCTCTTTGTTGAAGGTTGGTCGCGTGAACACGCCTTTAGGTTTTACTACCAATAATGCTGCAGAATATGAGGGCTTATCTTTAGGAATTCAGGAAGCTACTAAAATGGGATATACACAGATTCAAGCAAGGGGTGATTCAAAGCTTGTTTGTAAGCAGGTATGATGTTTAATTTCTTTGCTTATAGTTATTGTCAATATGATCTAATTTTTGAAATCCTTTATATTAAATTCTATGCGGATATGTTATATGATATATGTTTTGATTTACATATTCGGACCACTTTATTTTCTACTTAAATTTGACTTTTTTATCTTACAAAAGTTTTTTTTACAAAAGCTTCTTAACGAAGATTTTCATATCTTTAATGTTCAATGGTTGTTGATGTTGTTAAAGTGTTAAATCCACTAATTATGGTTTCAAAGTTTATGTTCTTATTTAAGAGACCGTTTTAGGAACATTTTGAGTAGCATTACTCTCTATGTCATTGCCACACTTTCTTTTATCTAAAACTACTTAGTTTACTCAAAATCATTTTGCCAAGATAAAAATCCTCACTTTTGAGCTATATAACTTAATTATCTTTTTAATGATGAAAACTTAATTAATATATTTCATTAAATTAGAAGGCTAGCATAAAATTATTTATTGATTTTTTTTAAGCACAAGATCATTTATAAATTTAAATCTTACTTGCAAAGAAAAAAGTTTCTTTGTGCCATAGCTTCTATGATTTTATCTTTAGACCTACGTCCTAAAAATTAGAGAGCATGTCATAAGCTATGATCCTTTTATACAACTCACTTAACTTGTTTTATCTCGATGCTCTATTTTAATCCTTGTGTTGGATTCTAGTTCGCTTGCATTCTTTAATTATTATCCACCACCAGCTATCCTAATTGCTATTATGAATGCTTGGCTTCTTTGATAATCTTGAACTTTGTACGCACACTTGATATTGATCCCTAGTTCTTGCAGAGTTACTTTATCTTTCTCCCAATTAATTTATGTCTGGAATACGCCACTATGATAAGATGCAACCCAAAATTTACTAAAAATATACAATCACAATAATTGTTAGCAAAAACCAAAGTTGATTTATATAAAGGTCCTCCCTACTTCACATAGTGCAGTACTTGATTTGCATTTCATATTTGTAGTAAGCTGTAGTGTAAATTTAGGCATCGGGAGAATAGGATCTGAAGCTTCTCTTGAGAACCCTAGTTGCCTCCCCCTTCACATGTCCACTTTAGGTACTCCTCCTGTTACAAAAACCTCTCTGCTAGAGATAGCCTGGCCCTTCACTCGATTCGTAAAACCTACTTACCTCTCGTAACCCATTCTCTGAGGACTTCCTACTTACCTTCATTCCCCCCTGGACTCCATCATCCATTTTTTTGAGGAAGAAGTTGCTGAAGGTTCCAAAATTTGAACCTTTCTTTTCTTGGTTACGCAATCAGTAGATGACTGTATTACAAGGCTCTCCTTGCTACCATACAAAAGTTTTGGAGCTTAAAAGGGTCTCTTAACCTTCTCTGCCTTTGAAGATTTTGACATGGCTTTTTCAGGAGGCCCCTAGTTTTATCTAGGGTAGGCATTCATACTTCAAAAGTGGTCGTCATCCTTCCACCCATAGAGAGAAAATTTCTCTTCAATTCCTTTGTGGGTAAAGATACATAACCTTCAATTAGCCTGTTGGAACTCAGATGGAAAATTTAAGATTGCCAGTGTAATTGTATAACCCTTGCTATTGACACTTTAATGGTTGGGAAAACATTCCATTAGGGAAGACATTCATACTTCAAAAGTGGTCATCATCCTTCATCCCCAAGAGAGAACAATTCTCTTCAATTCCTTTGTGGGTAAAGCTACATAACCTTCCATTAGCCTGTTGGAACTCAGATGGAAAATTTAAGATTGCCAGTGTAATTGTACAACCCTTGCTATTGACACTTCAATGGCTGGGAAAAGCCGGCTCACCTTCGCAAGTGTCTGTGTCCTGATACAATGTTCCTCTCCTCTTCTAGATGAGATAGTGATTTCTTTAGCAGGAAACTCATTCTCTCTATGTGTGCAGTATGACTGGAAACCAACACCCTGCTTTGGCTGTCGATCTCTAATACACTTCCTAATGTATGCCCTTCCAAACCACCCTCCCCCTCCCTCCCAAAGGGGAAAGTATCATGTGCGAAGTCCAGACGCAGATAAACATCTGCATTTATTATGTATTTACTTAGTATTTACTGCGTATTACAAATACTCAGTAAATATTCACCAAATAATTCAGTTGTGAGTATTTGTTATGTTTTGTTGAGTATTTATTGAATACTTGTTAAGTTTTTGTTGAATATTTATTAAGTATTTGTTTCTTTTTTGCATATATTTGCTGAGTATTTACAAATACTCAATAAATATTTAGCAATTTAGACTGTTCTTCCCATTTGGACTACGCATAAAATAATTTCTCCTCCCCAAGACCCCGAGGCTGAAGTGTTAGCCCAAAATCTAGAAATCTTCTTCCCCATCTTTCCATCCCTTGCCCCCACCCCATTTCAACCTCCAGTCATAGCCTCCACCAACACTAGTCCTAACACAGATCAGATAATTCCCCCTTCAGCTACACTCATTGATAACTTGACAACCTTCACCAAACTAATAATCACAAATCTAAGTTCCCCCTCAAAGGAGCATCCGCCTCCCTCAAAACCCAACTTAGTTGACCCTATAATCTCCACTTCTGGTATGCCAACCCACTACTCATTCTCTTTATTAGTACAGAGGATCAAAACCCTCACCCTTCATCTAATGAGTCCAACTGCAAAGAATTCTAAGCATCCCAGAGTCAGCATATTCCAGCTACTACTATCAAATCCACAAGATCCAAAACTGCAAAGAAGGTAGCCAATTCCAACCCTAAAACCCAATGATCTTACCTAACATTGTCGCTTGGAATGTTAGGGGGTTTAACCGCCTGAAGAAAGTTTGGCAAGTATGATTTAGATTTTTTATGCATTATGGAAGCAAAAATTCTAGTTCTTCTGCTTTGGATCCTTTGTTTTCTTGGACTCATCAAATTTTTGGTAATGAAGGATGATTTGACAATTTTAAATTCACCTCCTCTAGGAGGATTTGGGTTAAGTGGAATGTGGCTAATGTCTCTTGTTGTTGGTATCACCGAGCCTTGGGCAATTATTGGAGACTTCAACTGCTGTAGGTTCAGTCATGAAAAATTTGGGGGCAATTTCACTCATAATAGTAGGCTTTGACAACCTAATTCATAATATTGGGACTTAAAAATTTGATTCATATCAAATTCGATATACTTTTTGTGAATGATAATTGGATGGATTGTTTTCCCTCTTCCTACTACAAAGTGGAGGATCAAACTTGCTCTGATCACTATCTATTGGTTCATCTTTCATCTTCTGATGTCTCCAAATATGATAGATTTATTTTCCAAAATTATTCATTCAAAGTGGTTGGGCTCTCGAATGTTCTTCTTCATGCCCACTCCTTCCAACCAAATGACAATCCCTTTGCCTCCTACTTTACCCTGCAATCTTTGAGGAGAATGATAAAAGATATCAATTGGTCTTCTTGTAATTCCCTCACTCTAGACTAGGAGGAATTGAAATTCAAACAAAGCACTTGTCTTGATTAGTTACAATGCTCGCCGTCGCATACACTTTTGAATTCTTATTTGAATGATATCAACAAGCTTTCTTCTTGCTATTACTGCTGGAATTCATAGATTGCCCAAAGAGCCAAAGCTAGATGACTCTCTAATGGTGAAGTCGATTTAAAGTTCATATATGCTAAAATTAAAGTTAGAAGCAATGATAATCAGATTAAAGAAATTGGCATTGTTGAGGGAATTTTTTCTTCTACTCTGGATATCTCTAAAGAAATCATTTAGCATTTAAAAACTTAATCAAACCTCTTCCATTTCCCTACACTCTTCTAATGTCATCCTTGCTGACAATACCATCCCTCCTCTTCTCCGCTCCTTTCTAGTTGTTCCTATCACCGAGGAAGAAATAAAATATGTGAAATTATCTTTTCCTTCCTCCTACGAGCTCTGATGGATTTACTTTTGAGTTCTATAAAATTGCTTAGAATGTTATTACGGTCCATGTTTTCTTTGCGGTGTAAAGTTTTTTATACTCAGGTAAAATGCCAAGGTAGGCCTCTGCCATTGCTATTGCTTTAATTCTCAAAAAAATTGCATGTTTCTAATATTACAGACTTCCATCCTATTTTCCCGTGTATTGTTTTTTGTATAATTGTGGCAAAAAGTTATTGCTAATAGAATGAAATCTATCATGCCCCTTGTTATCTATCCTAGCAAAGCAGGTTTCATTTATAAGTGTATCTCCTTTAATATCATTGTTCTAGCTGTAGATCTTCTGAGGGAATTCAACTTGGCTGCCAACAAAAAATACTTTTGTGCTAAGTTTGACATTTTTAAAATATTTGTAAGTTTCGAGGGAGTTTCTTCTAAACCGTCTCATGCTTAAGGGCTTCCTGAATGTTTTTATCTATTGGATTAAAGGTTGCGTTATGGACGTGTATTTTTTTCTTTGTATAGTAGGTGCTTTAGAGGAATTTTTTAACTCATCATTTGGTCTTAAGCAGGGATGCTTACTATCTCCTTACTTGTTTAATATTGTTTATACATGTCAACGGCGCACGGCTCAATGTGGCTTTGTTTGGCGCGGCGTGGTGCATCAAAATAGCGTGCACTATTTGCGCCATATTTGAGCAATGGCACATGGCACAAAGCGCAAATATTCTGTGCTATTTTGTTAAAATGTTGTAAATTTCAAATTATAAATTAGAGAGAGAGAGAGAGAGGGAAATTTTCCCTGGGCTTTTGGGCACTATTATTTTTTGGTGTTTCCCATATTTTAGTTGAAACCTTCTTAAATGTTAATAAAATGTGCTCACGCCCCTAATTATCCCCCCAAAAAAAAAGAAATTATGTGATCGGGGTGAGCAAAAAATAATATATTTTTGGAGGGAAAAAAGGGTGAAGGGATGACAAATTCCATTCACTAAATTTTGTTTTTTCCTGGTTTCACTTCTGTATATCGGGGATGTGATTTATTTTTTAATTTTAATCTACGAATAACGTGTCTTCCATCAGGATAGGATTCCACATTTCCTGTATGTAACTGGCTGTTGTCAATTTCAGATTGATGGAAGTTGGGCAGTTCGAAGCAGAAACTTGTATGAACCTAACAAAAGGGTTAATGATCAGATCAGAGGGCTGGACAAATTTGATATTTACCATGTTCCAAGTGTAAAAATCGTTAACTTGCTCTAAGTTATTTGTTTATTTGCTAATAGTTTTAACTTTGCTATACTTATCATTAGTCTCTTTCTTGTTTTACATGTGCAATATGCATTATTGCAAAATAAACAAATTGCTCTTTTTTTGGTATTCTCCTTAGGAGTACAACACTGAAGCTGATGCAGAAGCTAACAAGGCCGCCAACTTTTGAGGTTAGTGAGTGGGTACCTCCTCTTAATTTGCATTTCTTTTTACTATAAGAAATGCTGTTTAGGATGATTCGGCAGAGTGGAAAAGGTGAATCTGGCTAATGATGTGTTTGGAATCGCTATAATTGTTTGTAAATTTGATTATAGAATTGTTAGAAGAAAAACTATTTTTTAAAATTTAGATTGAATCATAAAAATTTGGTTTGAATTGAACCTGCTGATCTTTAAAAGTTGATCTAGACATCAAATTTTTGAACAGCAGTCTTAGAAAGTTGTGAGATTGATTTTAAGTAAAGTTGTAAAAGAAATCATTGAGGGCGGCCCAAACTATTTATAAAAATAGTGTTGTGGAATATATATGGAAAAGCTGCGTCAATCAAACTAATAAGATGTTTACCATAATTTCTGGAAATGTACTTAAATTAATCATGCAGTAGAGAAAATAGTTTTTTAGTTCATCTTGCCCTGATATTGTCAGAATAGAAAATTTATTCAGATTTTATGAATGCAGGTGGGGTAACGCTTTCATGGAGTATTAGCAGAGCAACAATAGCAGCAGTCACTTTGTTAATACCTCTATCCTATATACTTATATATATATGTATGTAGTGTGTTATGAACTGGACCTTTGTCTTTTGCTCAGTGTCTTGAAGATCCTGCCATATGGAACATAACTGCTTTCTGCTAGTATTCCTATCAATGCTATATTTTCAATATTAAGGTTTGGTTTGGGACGGTTTTTTTATTGCATCTTAAAGTAATTTTTTAGTACAAAAATTAAAAATATTATACTAAAAAGCGGCTTTAAGAAGCAGGAAGAAAACCTTACTGCTTTACGAAGCAGTTTTTTAGTACAAATTTTAAAAATTTTATACTAAAAAGCAGCTTTAAGAAGCAGAAATGTGAAGCTTAACGCATTTGCTTTCTTGCTGATGTTGTTGAAGGGAAAGCTTTTATATCACGCTCCCTTTGATAAACCAATATTTTATTATTGAAATATGCACTATTTGACGTATGAATCTTTTAAGAATGTAAAGTAAATAAAGGATGCAATTTATAGCAATAAGATGTAATACAATCAACTGATGCATCCAATCCAATCTATTGCAAGGCTAAAGATCCAAATAACAATACAATTTATAGCAATGTTGTTAACCATGTAATACAATCAACTTTCTATTGTAATAAATATTTATAGCAGTTGTGCAATATAATTAGTATTTCTACAATTCATATAAGTCATAACAAATTATGATAAAATAGAAAATATGAACAAACAATCTCTTTCTAATGCTGACCATTAATCATAAGATTTAATTTTTTTTTGGGGCATTTAGATCATTTAAGGCAAACTCACACACACAACAAATACACAAAGACTCGAATCCAAGACCTCTTAGTTGATGAGCTATGTAAATTTTTAACATTAATTTCATTTATTTCCTAGTATGTGTATAATATTCAAGTGTAAGCACGTGTCATATGTGTCAATCTTATCACTAATCCTATATATTTTTTTCAAAGAGCAAAGATATAATTATCTAACAAATGTGGTCATTGAGCAGATAACCTGTGATATTAAGACTAAAGAAAGAGCGGGGGCTTTGATACTAATTGTTGGTTTATCCTTGCAAACCCACCAAAGGTACATTATAGCTCATCAAGGCTATGGTAGAATAACATCCATATAGAGGGTTTACAAATATTAACTTACATGGAATGCTAAAATTGTGGCAGCTAAGTGTTGTGATTCATGAAACCTAAAATAGTTTAAATTTTAGTTATTAAGTCAGGCGCTACTTGTGTGTCAATTAACATGTATCTTCAAAAAATTTAAACAAATTTTTATTACAGGTTAAAAATTTTATGGCAATAGAGTGGGAGTAGTTTGTCCTAGCTTTGTAGAAGATTCCACTCACAAAGTAATAGATGAAAAATTTTAGTAGAGACATAAGTGTTTCAACATGAAAAATCTCATATGCTTAGCCTTATAGAAATAAATCCTTTAGGTGAACATTAATTTCAAAGAATGGCCAATCACTAAATTAGAGAAGTCAAGATTACAAGGGAAGAACATGTCAGTGGATAGAGTCCATAGGAGTCCACAGGGGATTAGAGGAGTTTAGATGGTTGTAACTAAGTGAAGATAATTTGGTAATAATGGTTAGGTGGTGATGGTAGTGATAGTGATTTAATTATACTTGTCAGGTAGTAGCTCGATACGTGTGGTCAGGTGATGGTCCAATAACAATAGTTAAGTTATTATGTGAAGGGTGTATTCAAGCTATGCAATAGTGTCCCAATAGTGGTAGTTGGGGGATGTTGTAATGGCTATTGTCAAACAATGAATTTTTGGAGATGTGGTTCAATATTTGTGGTTGGATAGTGGTTTGATGATGGTGCTTGTGCGTTGGTTCTATGGTGGTGATTAAACTGAATCGACTCAAATTGAGTCGAATTAGACTCGACCATGTTTGATTAGGCCCGATTAGTTCTCTATAACCGCGTTGGGTCCGATTTGATTTTAATTTATGTTGGGTTCGGGTTTAACTTCACTACGTTGCATAGTTGAGTTATATTAGACCCGAGTCGGTTCGGTTTGAGTTAAATTAAGTTCAATTTGAGCCCAAATTTGACCCAAATTATCCCAAGATAATTTTAATTAAACTCCATTTTCCTTTTTGATAAATTTGAATTTGGTATCAGATCAGTAAATGCAATCAACAGCTCCAATCTCCCAATATTAATGAATCTAGAAAGCACTGAATTGCAACTATCAAAATATTAGTTAGGACTAGAAGCTTAAACTGTCAAAATGTTATTTATATATAAAATATGAATGAATTTAGTATTAAATTCATACAATCCTCAAAAAGAAAAACACATCAGCTATGCAAGTATTTTGCTAATCATTTACTACTGAGCAGGATGATGCACTTATTCTAAGTTCGAGAGAAAGAAATGTAGAGAACTCAAAATGCTTTTCAAACATAGAAAAAACATGTTTGTGGAATGGAATGCATGATCAATCAAAATCTATAAGGTGTGACAATTCCACTTCAATGGATGGCCCTTATTGCAAAGCTTTCCTGCATTTTCTTGCCTTCTTGCCACATGAACGACAACAACAGCAACACCTCCTGAAGAAATGCCATCCTGAAGAATTAACAAGTTGTTGCAATGAACAAGAGAGAGATAAATATATACAATATATCAGAAAGAAAATGTGCTTACCAGCAAGCCCTTTTTCAAAGCTAAGGTTCTCGCAACTTCAACAGCTTAAGCAGTGCTTATCTAATATTTTAGGCATGTAAGAAATGGTTGTCTTCAAATATTCAGTGATATAAAATTTCTTATCATTCTTCGTTTCCAATGGAAGCTATGACAGAATCAATATTTTATTTTACTCCAATACTTCATAAGAAATATAGCAAAGAGATTCAATTAATATAGAATAGCGCAACCAAAGGTAGATTAGTATTCCAAAAGTACAAATCTTAACCACTCAAGGATATGGAATGAATCGAATGATGATGTGATATTTATTACACATGGACACCCATCAACTTCAACTAAGATATGCAAATAGCCTAAAATTTTATAATGCTAATGACAATACTTCAAGGAAGCTGCTATGCATAAAGTAGGCAACATTCCAGTTGCATTCATGTGATTTAACTTGTCTATGGCTGTGTTATTTATCATTATTTATCAAAAAGTTCTCATATATCAATTAAATATGCAACATGCACAACATTTTCTAGAAAATTAAACGTGATTGAAATCAATAGAAAAAAAAGCAAGCTGAAACATAATTTCTTGATAAGATATTGACAATATCTTATGATCAAAGAGTGGTGTCTCTGAATGAGATATTATATGATTTATAATTTGATGGCATAATATCCAAGTAGGTAATGACAAAAATATATAAAGTGGCACTTTCATTACTGATACAGTTCAAAGAAGACTCTTTAATAGAAGAATGGAAGCCCCAGATATATCAAGTTCTTATAATTTCTAAT
>NW_021319083.1:6950958-6965955 GCF_001605985.2 Dendrobium catenatum | reverse complement strand
AGAGAGTGGTGAGGAGACCATTAGACACATAAAAGTGGCCAAGAAGTTCAAGTTGTACTTCTTATACTGCATCTTTACTTTTACATAACAGTAAATACGATAATCAATTTGGTCAACATCATCAATAACACAATTTCAATGCTGCATTCGGTATAGTTCTTAATTATTGATGTTATGTTTAAAACATAATTAACATGAATATTTTTACCCAACGCAATGACTAAATCCGAATCAGAATCTACGCCCCTAATAGTAGTTTAATAATTCTACACTGATCACTAAATAACTAACTGATATGCAAGATGAGATAGCACTCAAATCCAAATACAAATGGATGCGAGTGAAAACATGGCACATGAGGGTCTTGCAAATTAAGGCTCAAGGAGCAGGATGATATCTACAACCTTACATCTGCATTGGAGAGACAACGTTACCATGATCGAAATCATAGGTGTCCAGATCATAACAAAGGTAACCCAACCATTTAGCAGTATCAATTTTCTCAGAACTATTCAAAAAATTAAATTACAAGAAAAAGTAAGTCAATCAAGACAGTGTTAACATGTGTTAACATTAAGTAAGAAAAAGATCAAATCTTAAGAATGCTTACTCAATAACAACATTTTATCGCAAATAAAACTATCTAGGATCGCAATTATAAGCTTGCGAAATGAGGCTTTTGATAAATTATGGTAGAAAGGTGCTTATACAACCCCCACTAATGAATCGTCCAAAAATAACCCAGAGAAAGCCATAAACTATGTATTAATGAATCTCACAAAAAATGAAGGGCATGTAACCTCATATTAGCAGCCAACATACAAAACTTGAAACATAAAGCAATCTGGTTCAAAGGAAGCGTTAGATATCCCCTAGCAATCGCAACTTATCATCCAGTAAAAACATTTTAAGCACCTGGCATTCATTCATTTGTCATCCCCCATCACTTCCCGTCCACTCAAACAAACTAGTTGACTACAAATAACTCCCAGATCCAAAATCAAAACTTAAATTATGTACAAAGCCCTCCACAATAACACACAGGTCAACCCCACCTAAAACGGCTAAAACAGCCGATGCTACAATGAGACATTTAATTGCAAATAGATCTGAGCCAAAACACAACCTACAACCAAACACCAGCAGAACCCCTTGCCGCGCTAGAACTCAAAGCATAAACGGGCCAGCCGCGCAATCACAGAAGCGATCCAAACTTAGAAACAGGAACAAATATCCTACTGTCAAGCAAAAAAATAAACCAAAACCCTAGATCGACGAAGCCGGTTCCAAGTAAAAGAAACCGCAGATCTAACACAAAGAAGAAGCTTTGCGGGACCATAAAGCTAGACATAGAGGATTAAAGATGACAAGCTTACTCCTGGTATGCGGAAAGAAGGAAGACGGAGGCGAACAGCACCCTTCCCGCGAAAGAGACGAAACCCATCTCCAGAAAAGTAACCGAAGAACGTGATGCAACACAGAGAGACGAAGAAGGAGATGAGATCTCGCTCTGGAGATCGCTCCGATCCGGCTCTCCGAAGACTTGACAGTGGGAGAAGTCTGCGGCTCGGAATCCGGGAGGTAAAAAAGGACTGCTCGGATTGGCTTTAAAAGCATACGACACGGAAAGGGAACTAGCGGCGAGTCTCCCACAGGTTATTTTCACACCCTAGATCTTCTTAAAAATTTCGGGAATGCCACAATGATTAATTAGGGCAGTTCCCATGCTTTTTTCTCTTTGAAAATATATTAATTTTTAAAACGCAAAAAATAAAATATTAAAATTCCATAAAATGCATAAAAATTAAAGTTTAATAATATGATTCTTGTTGCGTCCTGGAGTATTTGCGGCAGAGAGAAATATAAAGTTTTGCGCCTTAGCGTTGCACGAAAATACAGCACACAAGCAGATAAGAGAGAGAGGGTGTAGCGTTCATAAGAGACACTATAGTTTTTACATGGAAATCTTTGAAAATTGAGAAAACCCACAGGGCTTGGCCTAGTTTTGAATGTATCCATTAGTATTTGCAGTCAATTGCAAATGAGGCCCTTCTTAGGGAGTAGGCCTTGGATTGATGGCACAAATGTACAACACCCTCTTACTTATCTGTTTGTGTGTTGGATCTTCGTACAATGCTAAGACGTTAAACTAAATATTTCTCTACCGTCGCGAATACTCCAGGACCCAACAGGAGTTACAATAATCAACATAGACATGTTTTTTTGGTCGGCATGATCATAGTTGATAGGATAGAGGTCGGAAAGATCGTAGTAGGCAGGAAACTGGGGTCATAAAGACCAATGTCCGACGATGTAGGTCGGAAGGACCAGAGTATGCAGGAGATCGACTGATGTTAGAAAGATTGTTGTCTGACGATGTAGGTCGGAAGGACTGTAGTAGGCGACAAAGATTGAAAGGATCATAGTCGGCAGGAGACAGGGGTCCGAAAGATTTTAGTTGACCAGAGATTGGGGTCAGAAAGACTGTTGTAGTAGGGCGGTACTCTGGTAGAACTCTGGGCATCAGGTGGTGGCTCGACATAAGTTCGGGCCTCAGGTGGTGGTCCGGCATAACTTCGAGTCTCATGTGATGGTTTGGCGGAAGTCCAGGCCTCTGGTGGTGGTCCGACAAAACTCTAGGCTTCAGGTGGTGGTCTGGCAGAAGTCCGGGCTTCAAGTGATGGTCCGGCGGAAGTCCGGGCCTCAGGTGGTGATCCAGCAGAAGTCTCGGCCTCAGATGGTGGTCCGGCAGAACTCCAACCTTGAGTTAGGCATGATCACGTTATATTCTAAAATCACCCAATTTATTTTAAAACTAAACTAATGATGAGTTTCAAATTCCTCCAAAAAAATACTTTACATATATTTTTTGACTGTTTAAATAATATTATATTATTTAAATGAAGGATTCAAGTGTTCTTTTAAAATAAAGGCAAATAATTTATTTAGGTTAAATCATATAATTTTTCTATTAGTATAATATAGATAAAGATACAAACTAATCTATACTACTATTATAAAAGGGGCTTGAGTTTCCTTCCCCAACAAATCTTGACCATCCATTTTATTTCTTCTTAAATTATCTTAGCCATCCATTATATTATAACTAATTAATAAATCAAAAAAATAATACTTATATCATTTAATGCACTCCGACTAAAAAAAAAGACTGATTCATATTCCCTATGCAATTGCATTTCTTCTGCCCCTTTGCGCCATTTGTTCCATTCGTGATTGGGCTTCATTGGTAATAAATTTTCAACTAATCCAAATTCACGATTCGGCTTCCGGTAATAAAATTTTAATTAACCCACTTAATGACAATTAACGACTGGTTAACACTCATTTGCTCCATTCGTGATTGGGCTTCATTGGTAATAAAATTTTCAATTAACCCAAATACACGATTCGGCTTCAGTGGCAATAAATTTTTAATTAACCCAATTAATGACGATTAATGACTGGTTAACACTGTTACATATTATTTTGCCTATTTCCTCTGTTTTAACTCTTCGGCTCGTCTTATAAGGATCATTATCGTCTTCACATCTTTAGCTTCGCTTGGAGATGAGCTTTCAAAGAGTCACTAAAGGAGCTTGGCCTTCTTCTACGATGTTGTTGCAGGATCGGAAGTCACTCAGGGATATCGATATCGGCACGAAGGTAATGATATTTTCTCCATGCTTCTTTGCCTGCTATTCTTTCTTTATGATTTATGATATTTACTTCTATGCGCTTCCAAACTTCCACTGCACTCCCAAAGCTGAAGCTCATCCGAAAGCCAGCAACTCTCTCTTTCTCCTGCAGTTGCCAACCCGTTGCCTGCAAGTCGTTTGTACCTCTTTGCACTCCATTGCATCGCCACAAACCTCCTCAAGCAATGATCTGAGCTTTTCCTCTCTCTACTCTCCTATTATCTCTCTAAAACAGAGATTTTTATTCTCTCTGCAATATATTTATATATAAATATATTTGTAGATATATATTATAAAAAAAGAAGTAATAAAAAATAGAGAATTACATATGAACTTTTATTTATGCCTATGATTAATAAGACAAGTATTTGTTGCTATTCATAATTAGAGTTAGATGATCATTAGAAAATATTATTTATTTATATTTAGCTGCAACCTCTGAAGATTAAGGTTTCATTTGGTTATCCGGTACTTTTTGTAAAAGATAATTTTAGAAACGTTGGTTCATAAAATGGAATTTTCTAACTTAGAATTATATATATAAAGTCTTTTCAAAACAATAGAAAAATGAAAAAAAATGATGTTATTGGGAACGTGATTGTTTAAGAATTCAAACATTAAAAAAGAAATACATTTACCTTTTTAAAATAAAATAAAGTAATAAACACAAAAAAAGGTCCAATCAAACGAAAGCTCAATTTAATGCTCGTGGTTCGATTGCTCAGCTCCTTCATCCAATGCTATTCAATTTGCTCTTTCATTGCACAATTGAATGGTAATATAGTTGAAGTGTCAGAAAAATATGATTAAATTTAAAGAAGGTTTATTATTCCTCATATTGATCCATTAAATCTTTTCATAAGTCTAACATATTTATTTATGTTACTTGTTTATGCTTTTCGGTGAGGACATGTCAAACTTGAAGAAAATATGTTTTTTATTTTCTCCTTTTTTTACTATTCTTCAAATAAGAAATTTAAATTAGTAGTAATTCCATTAAGAGAGTTTTTGTTTCAAATATCACAATCATATTCCTGATATCATTGATTAATTGCTCATTGGTAGTCTCTTTTCATATCTTTATTTTTCAAAAAGTTGTTACGGTTTTGTCGAACAATAACTTTCTAAATATTTCTTAAAAATTTATGGGGTTAGGAGCAATCTCTCATAAATGGTGCGATAAAGTGTGGCAGTGGTAAGAAAATTGATGTTTATTTTTCAAAAAAAAAAAGTATATAATAGCCGTAATATTTAAAAAAAAAATTGAATTTTTTCGCGACAATTACAAAACTAATTTTGCAAACACTGTAGGCAGCCTAAATGGACCCTAATTTTAACAACACAAATGCAACTGTTTGCACAAAGTATTAAAAAAAAAATACAATATCAAATTTCTCATGCTGATTTCTTATCAATGCCTCAAGATTCTTTTGCTTGTAGAATGATTTGAAACAATATCAAATTAGTATTTTGATTTTTGTTTGAACCTTCGTATATTTATTTCAACTTCTATGTTTGGTGAACAAGCACAATTGGAACCGATGCATGATGAGAGGAAAGTGAGACATCTATAAATGAAACAGTTTCATTCGACATCGTGGGTGACAAGTCTGAAAGTCATTGTTAGCCTTACTAGAGGATTCATTAACCACTCTCAAGTTAACAAAGCAGAAATCTTTTCAACAACCATAGGTGAAACAGGTGGCAAAAATTCAGTAGGAATTAAAGCCATGTTATCGATCCCCACACTCCCATTGTCACGGCCCATAAGGCCCCCAATACCATCATCTACATTGTTAACAGTAGCAACATCCTCTCAAAAGTCCATGATTGGCTCACCATCAATAAGAGAAGGACAAACATTCATAGAGGTTTTACTTATCAGTATGCCTAGGTTTTACTTAATTCTTTTTCATTTTGTTTTAGTCATAATCATGTTAAACATATGTTTAAGTATCACATTCTTCTATTTTTCTTTCACATTATTATAATTATTATGGCAACTCAGCAACATGGATATTTCTTCATAAACATTCCAGCATTATGCAAATTGGAAGCAATGCTTATTGTAAGATTTTTTTTTTTAACTCATTTTCAACCTTATAAACATCCTTAATGCACAAATCTCAATAATATCTCAACCTTCAACAACTCTATCAGGACTATCTTGATGATTTCAAGAATCATATTAAGTTTTGGTATGTCCAAATAGACAAGAAAACCTCGGAAAAAGGAAATGCAGACAGAAGAGATGATAAGTAGTGGCTCCCCACAGTGAAGGTCCCTCCAAATGGTCTCTCTGATATATTAAGAAAATGTTTGTAATTCCAAAAATAATATGTAAACCAAGTTCTAAAGCAGCCAAGGCCATTAATGCCCAGGTTCTAATGGAAATTTCTAATGGAAATGGATATCCCTGAAGCTTACATTGGTTCGATCCCAAAGGTCCCTACTCTTATATTAATTTATAAGATTAAGTTTTTTTGTTACAAACTTACTGGTTCTCGTGTCTTGTAAGTAATCATTCATTGCTTCTACAAATATTTAGCAAATTAACAATGATTTTAATTGGAACTATGCCATATCTAGCTGAGTTGAATAGCCTCAATATTGTGTAAGAAGCTTTTAACATGTATTAGGAATTTATTTTGTATATTGTTTTATGAAACTATAGTGGATATGGAAGCTATGTTATTTTTATTTCGGCAATATAATCTTAGCAACAATTCATTTGATCATTCTGAAGCTCCAGCATGGATTTCAGAAATTGAAAATATCACCACTTTGTAAGCTACTCTTGAAATGTCTACTTGAAATTTGTAAATGGCTGATTTTGTTAATTGATTAAAACCAAAACTAGGGTCTTGCAAAGCTGTTGAATCCAGGAGATTTCATGGACAAGTTCTACAAAAACTCTTCAACTTTCCTCGATTGCAGCAAGTGTAAGTGTTGATTTATTATTGAAGTACAAATAGTCATATGGGGGGCTTATTACATGTACCAATAGACTGACGAGTTTGTGTGATTCTGGAACATAAATGTTGCACTATGGTTTGGTCTCTTCATTTGGAAGTTATCAAGGGCATCTTAGCACCTATAATATAACTCTACAATAAGAATATTATGCTTAAACTCTTTTTTTTTTTATTATTATTATTAGCATTGAGATGGAGATATTCATGGTCATGATCTGGTACTTTTTGATTCCGTTTACCAAATTACATTTTGATTTTGTACTAATAATGCTTACAATGCATTTATGGTGTTTCTTTGGGGTTATTGAGATCTCTATAACTATGTATTATTTAACGATTCTACCATTCAGTATTACTGCTACTAAGGTCTACTAATTATTTTACTTAAAGTAGATGAGCTTTTGAGATTTTAGCATATTCAAATATCTTTTTTTTTAGGTTGATTTTTTCATTTCTTCTTTGTTGCATGATGGTAGATTTGGATTTGACATGATCTCTTCAATGGTCGATAATTTTTTATACAATGATTGTATATTATGATTCATAGCAACATATTTTTCTGAAAGATTATTTAATATGATCTCAAATGTATCATGAATATTATAAAAAAAATTTATTTATATCTTTAATCTCTTCATTTGAAATCATATAAGTTTGCCTGATCTCTAATATATTTTGAAATTTGTTTATTATTTCATTGAACATAATAGCATAAATCTGCAAGCCCTACATAAAATAAGAACAAAATTACTATATAATAAAATTTAATGGAACAAAAAAATATGAAAAAATCAATTATATTAGTATTTACAATTAGAAGAAAATATTAAAAAAGAGAATTACCTCACTGTCCATAAAAGTAAGTTTCTGAATTTTTTTCTATTCAGATTTAAAATTTCTTACAACATCCATTTCAGTTAAAACAATAATAATTGTCCAAATACGTTGATGCAGAGTTAAATTCTTAATGAGAGTTGATGACTCCATTAATCTTTATCTAACATTGAAAAAATAAAACTTAATAAACAAAAAATAATAAAAAAAATATTGTAAAATATATTTAATAGAAAATATATGAAAGTATAACAAATAATTGAAAATTTGGATGAGAGTACCTGTTGATTATTTTGAACATTTGAAAATCTCTTTATATATAATATTTTTTATATAAGGACGTTGAATTGAAGCATATATATCTGGCATAATAAGGAATTTTGTTTGTCTCATTGAAATGCCTCTTGATAATGCTACATATAATTGTCCATGTAAAAAAACATGATATGGAAGATAAATCCCAACATTGGCAATTGTTTGACCTTATGACTTATTGATTGTCATTGCAAAACATAACCGTATAAGAAATTGATTCCTCTTAAATTTGAATGGTAGAGATTCATCATCACTTGTACATAATGAAATTCAAGGTATCATAACAGTTTTCCCAGAGAATTGCCCGGTATAAATTTCAGCAATTATAACATTGGGCATAAATGATTTGCAAATCAGTTGTGTCCCATTACACAAACCATTTGATCGGTCTAAATTTCTTAATAACATTATTGAACAATTTTTCTTGAGAATAAGGCGATGAAGAGGTAGTCCAGTTGGTGTCAATGAGTTAAGAAATTCAACTTGATAAACATTTGATATATCATCAGTAACACTATCAAAATTGAAATAAATAAACTCTTCTCTAGGGAAGCACATAATAAGTTTTTTTTATTAAGTTTATCAACAAACTCATTTTTGATTGCTAGTATAGCTCTTTCCATAATATATTTGAAGATGCACCATTTTGTTGGAGACAAGAAAATATTGTATTTATTAATAAATCTTCAGAATTCTCATCATTTGAATATTCTATAATCATGTCATCTGGAATATGCACTAATCCATCTTCAGTTTCTTCTTCATTTCCATTTCCAATTCTAAGTATGAATTCAAAAAATAGATGACCTGTTCTTACTCTCATATTTTCCTTTAATCTGAAAACTTTCATATCTAACCATAAGTATGATTTTACTAAGCTATAGTTAATCGTTTTCAATCTAGATGCACGTCTTACCACTCGTAATACTTGTCGAAAATCATCTCCAAATACTACAACTTTATCACCAAAGTAGTTGGAGTTGTTCGTAATATCTCTTAGAGTTATATCTAAGGATTCTATTACTGTACGTTTGACCATAGGTGCTTCACCCCAAATTATAATACTTGATTTAATCAATAACTGAGCAAGACCACTTTGCTTAGTAATTTCACACATACTGCTTTTCGTCAAATTTATAGGAATTTTAAACCTTGAATGATCTATTCGACCACCAGGCAAGATTGATGCTGCTACTCCTGATGTAGCATTTGCTAATGCTATATGACCGTGACTTCTTAAAGTTGCAAGTATAGCATGATATAAATATATTTTTCTAGCACCTCCAGGACCATCAATAAAAAATATATCATTTTGCTTTTTATTAACACGGTTGATAATTTCATCATAGGCACTCCTCTGAGCAATAATGAGGAAATTAATATTGTCTATATCTTTAGCAATAGTAACCATATTTAGCTCCTCCATTATTTCTTTATTATAAAGCTCATCATGAATTCCAGTAGAGTCGATTTCTAAACTTGGCATTTTTGGCAAATCAAATTCATCAAGTGAATTCCCCATTCTTTCACGATGTAGTTTGATATCTGATAATGTTTTTATCATGCATTCTTCATCAGTAAGCAAATTATTTTTTTGGTAATCATGAGATAAATCTTTGTAGTAATCAATCCACAATTGATGAACATTAGTTGGCTCATAGTAAATAAGAATAACAGCAAATAACTGTTTGAATGCATATGACATTTGATAAACAGATGCATCATTTAAACACTGATATATAATTATCCATTTCTAATAAACCATGTTTCTCTGCATCTTCTTTAAACGTTAAATATTATATTCCATTAACATGTAATAAATCAAAAAATGATGTAGGTGTGTATACATGATTTAGCAAAATCCTCAAATAATATCTTTCACTGTCGGTTGGATTTGTTGTGTTAATACAGCCTATTTGCTTGTATTTTTGTCTTCTCTTCCAAATTTTTTTTTGTATTATCCCACACATATTTTTCTAGAATTTCTCTGTATAGATAATTTCTTGCCTCTGAATCTATTTTGTTGAGATTGAAGAACTCTGTCAACATTATTTTTTTTTTCCAATATTTGTTTTTAATATGTCCAATAAATTCTGATTGTCTTTGCAGTAAATAGTTTGTTTCTCTTCTATATGTAATTGTAAGTTACATATTGATGGATACATCCCATTTGAATCAAATTCAAATAGTCCATAATGCTTCTGGTGCAGATACCCATCTTCCATCTTGATAATGTTGAATCTCAACAAAATTATTATGTGTATTCTGTTGTGAAAATGATACTGAAATTTTGTCATGCTCTTTGTAGATGCATTTGTAAATGTATTTCACTATCTTGATACCAAAACATATCTCAACCTTTATATGATAATCATATCTAGATAATAAATATGAGTTATAAGGAACTACCCAACGATTATCTAGAATATAATTTCTCATTTTTACTTGTTGACTATCATTTCTTCTGTGATAAATTGGATATGAGTCTTCACTAATTATTGTCTGTGATGAGAAAGATCTAGGATATTTATTCTTGCATAATCCTTTCTTCATACAAGGATTATTTTTGTTTAATTTTCCACATGGACCATGCATCATATGTTTCACAACTAATTCATGTAGTCTCTTAAACTTCGATGGATCTGACAATTCTGAAAATCCAATCGACTTGTCTCAATTTTCACATACATGTCAACAACATATTGATGCAATAATCTACCAGCATATAAAATGATAGATTTGATATTTTCTCAAATTTGAAGCTTGTAACTGTAATATTCTCTGCATGAAATCCTTCCCTTTGAATACTTTTTAATTCCTGTGATATTTTAAAAAATTTGAACTTTTAATACTTAATAATATAATAAAATATAATTGGCAGAATAACTTATAAAAAGTAATAATATAATAATTTACCATGTTCTTCTTGGATGAATAACTCTTCCTCCATTGCAGGTCAAGACATTATTTGGATAGGCACATAATCATTACTTCTTTGAAATTTAGAAGTTCGATTGATATTTTGATGCCATCCAACTTCTCCATTTGGGAATAGAATAGGATATTGCAAAGGGTCATAACATATAAAATAATGTTCGATCTTTCGATATGTGCCATAATGTGAAGTCAAAACGATATCACGTTCTGCTACACATGTTGTATTGTTTCCTTCAATCCATATTGTTGCTACTTGTGACATAGTAGGTGAATTATAAACTCTTTGATCTAATCGCACTTCAGATGTAATGCTTATTTCAAAATTTTCCAATAATTCTCTATTATTCAAAGATTTGAATAATTGTGCGTAAGGATTTTGAGAAAGTATATCCATCAATTTGTTCACCAATTCTTCTGAAAGATTCAAGTCTTCAATAACATTCATTCTATTATTTGCTTCAAAATCAGTATCATAAATATATAATTGAAAAAAACATGGGCCATTTGATCCTTTTGCAATTGGTGGTAGACTATGATAAATTTGTCCCTAAGCTCTAAATGTGTAAATCCCTTATCTTGAATTTGCTAAATTTTTATTAACATGAGCTCCAAAAGATGTGAATGCGAATATACTATTATATCCCCTGATCTTGGCTCTGAATTCTTTCGATTCAGATGGAGTCGATGTGAATAATTCATAAAGTTGCTTAGGGACATTTGTCGGTGTAAGTAAAACTGTTTCATTATAACAACATAATGTTTGTGGCTCATAATGGAATTTATTTGCATTACAATAGGAACACATACGTGGTTCCTGAAGAACATGCATTTCTGACATACTTGAATCATATTCTATAATCACATTTTTCATATTTGATACTTTAGAATCTGTTTTAAAAAAATATCATACTTTTAAATTTAATATCTAGAAATATATGTAATGATTAAATAATTACTAGAAACTTACCTGTTGAATGCGATGATGATGGGCAAACATGCAATTTCAAGATCTGAAAATTGCTTTCTTCTTTTTCTAGCAAGAATAATGACTTCCGTTTTTCTTTTCTTTTCCTCAGCGAACATTTTAGCATATTTATCCCTATCATATTGTATTTGTCTTTGTCTTTTCATGTCAAATATATCTATAAAATTATTAACAATGTAATTAATAGATATTAACGATGATAAACAAATTAATAAGTTTGAAATGTATGATCGACACTTTAAAATTATTTCAATATTATTTGTATAAGCACTTAACATGAGCTAGTGAAAAATGAGGATTCATAATGCTATACTCTTTCTATTGGAAGACTATGTTATGTGTATGGTCTAACGTGAGCTCTGCAGGGTGGAGATCTATGTCACTACTGCTAGTATTTATATTATTGTGGATATTTTGGATGTGCTTTCTCCCTTTAATTATACAAATATTTACTATGTTGGATTCTATTTCCTTATTTAGTTGCATGTAAGATAAGAATTGCAATATATCTTTTGTTTATATTCTTAGTATAGTAAAAAAAACTGCTTATTCTCTTTATGTTGATTTTATAAGAAATAGTTTGTAGGCACAAACTCTATATTTACAATGCATATTAGAGAAGAAGAAGCACTCAATTCTCCCACCTTCATGAATTTTCAAATTTCATGACCACTTGTTTTTTTCTTTTCATTCATTTTTCTGTTGAGAACTTATATGCACTTTAGATGTTTCTTAAAAAGTGCTTTTAGCAAAAGCCTTTCTTATTTAAAATTTAATAGTATATGTTTTCATATATGCTTTATTACGCAGATTAAGGTTCCCTCTCTCCACCACCCATCAATAACTACTTATGATTTTCAGATTTTCCAATTCATAGGCAAAAAATTCTAGAGATTTATATTTGGAACAATCATATGGCTATAAAATTAGGTGTTGAAAGGCTAAGGTGGTGGAAAATACTTCATTTTGGAGGATATCAAGGTAGTGAAAAAGGCTTATGAGACAGAGCTGTTGTTTTTCTTGGTTAGAAGTTCTGGATTTTCTGATAATTTTTGTTATATATATGATTCGCCTTTTGAATTCTTTTGTGTAGTCGTGCAATCACAATTTATCTTAATAAAGTTTATACTTAGATAGTTTTCTCAACTGTGTATTTCTGGCTAATTGAAGAAATATGAGTCATTTGCAACAAATGACTATTAAGGATAAGAAAATAGCTATAATGCCTCTTATAAGTTCACTACAAATGATTCAATCATGGACTTGCATCAGAACAACTATAGATGGTTGAGTCAAGGCCGATGCAGCGCAACTATGGAATTGGGATGGTTTGTCGATTTGCTATAGTCTTTGTTTGGCCTTCTCAATAAGTTTTATCTTTTGGGGTACCTGGTTGTGTTAGGTTTTTTATATCAATTGGATATCAAAGTATAGGTCGTGGTTCTGCTTCTACTTTATGTAATTTTTTAAGGGGGAGGGGTGAATTAATTTTGTAAATATTTTCATACTTATGATTTTCTTATGAAGTTTTCAATTCAAATCTTATACATTCAATCACAATGCAGTGCAAAAGCAATAGAGATTATGCACAATAAAGGTTATCATTAATAATGATGACATAACCTAGTAATTTGAAGGAGAATGATAAATAATTATTAACAAAAAATGCCAATAATAAAGTTAGACACAAATCATGTGAAAAATTTAATGTCATAAAAATAAATGTTGGAATAAAAATAATGTAAAAAAAAACTCTGAATTATAAATAATAATATTACAGATTCATAAAAGCATAATTTCACAAAAAATATAAATTTTCATGAAATAAAATAATGAAAAGTACAAATTACTTACCCGAGGCCAGAAGTAGATAAAAAAGCAGGAACAATCACAACCTCAATATGTTAGATGCGGACAAGTTATGGAAATAATCCTAAAAAAAAAAGTGAAATATTTGTTATGTGAAATTTTTTTTAGAATAAAGAGAAATATATCCAATGCTAAAATATATAACATTTTTATTGTACGTTCTCTTTCACGTAGCGAGATGGAGAGATACAGAAATAGTTGTTATAAGAGAAATACAAGGTAATGGTGATAGGATTGAAATTGTTCGTTCAAAAGAGATGGCAACTTTGGAGAAGTAAGAAAGTATTGTTGAGGACAATAAGATCGAAAACAATAAATTACAAAAAGAGATGTTGAAGATTACAGTTAAAGGGGCAAAATTTGTAAATCCAGAAGAGTCGGCAAGCACCGGTAAGAGTGCAAGGATTGAGAAATTAGCACATGGGGTAGAGAAGGAGGTTATAAATGCTGCACATGAGTTAGGGATGGAGTTTATAAATGTTGTAGTAGAAATTGAGATGATGAAGATAGATTCAACAGTTGTGAATAATGTTAGAGAAATAAAAAATGATGTCTCCAATATAATTATATCTCTGCACTCAAGGTAAGTCCCATGTTATTTATGTAGATTCTATGCATTTATTCTTACTTAACATTAATCATTGAAATTTGATCAGGAGAAGAATTTCAATCTAACAGCCTGGGTGATTAACTATTACCGAGGCATTATTATTTCTCTGTGCTGAAGGTAAGTCTCATGTTATTTATGTAGGCTCTATGCATTTATTCTTACTTAACACAAATCATTGAAATTTGATCAGGAGAAGAATTTAAATATAACAGCCTGTGTGATTAGCTAGCACCGAGGCATTTCCTTGCTCTCAGCTCCTGCTGTGCATATCTATAAATACATATCATATTTAAGCTACAAGAATTGGAGTGATATTCTATCTGACCCTTCAATTTAAGTTGACAAATGTTTTCCTGAAAGATGAAATATACTTTTTAAGAACCGTAAAACAACATTTAAGGTATATTTAATAAAATTTCTGATATAAAATTTCTTATCAGTAGCTATTAAGAACCTTAAAACAACATTTAAGAATAGATAGAACATAATATCAATATTAAAAGATATTTACAATGGTTCCATAATTGCAATATATAAATTCTAAAAATTCAAATCGGTATGTTACATAAAATTAGTTAGTTTTAAGTTTCCATACAGCTTTTAGCAGTGCAATCAAGGTTGTATGAAGTCCAGATTCACCGGTTCACTGAAGCAGAAATAGTAGAGATCCAAAAATGAGAAAGCTATCAGAAAATTTTAAAAAACATAATTCGGACAAGAAATATATAATTTACATCATAAAATTGATTACCTAAATTTACGATAACAGTGCGGCTA
>NW_021319083.1:6940487-6950858 GCF_001605985.2 Dendrobium catenatum | reverse complement strand
CACGGAGTTACAATAATCAACATAGACATGTTTTTTTGGTCGGCATGATCATAGTTGATAGGATAGAGGTCGAAAAGATCGTAGTAGGCAGGAAACTGGGGTCATAAAGACCAGTGTCCGACGATGTAGGTCGGAAGGACCAGAGTATGCAGGAGATCGACTGATGTTAGAAAGATTGTTGTCTGACGATGTAGGTCGGAAGGATTGTAGTAGGCGACAAAGATTGAAAGGATCATAGTCGGCAGGAGACAGGGGTCCGAAAGATTTTAGTTGACCAGAGATTGGGGTCAGAAGACTGTTGTAGTAGGGCGGTACTCTGGTAGAACTCTGGGCATCAGGTGGTGGCTCGACATAAGTTCGGGCCTCAGGTGGTGGTCCGGCATAACTTCGAGTCTCATGTGATGGTCTGACAAAAGTCCAGGCCTCTGGTGGTGGTCCGACAAAACTCTAGGCTTCAGGTGGTGGTCTGGCAGAAGTCCGGGCCTCAGGTGATGGTCCGGCGGAAGTCCGGGCCTCAGGTGGTGATCCAGCAGAAGTCTCGGCCTCAGATGGTGGTCCGGCAGAACTCCAACCTTGAGTTAGGCATGATCACATTGTATTCTAAAATCACCCAATTTATTTTAAAACTAAACTAATGATGAGTTTCAAATTCCTCCAAAAAAATACTTTACATATATTTTTTGACTGTTTAAATAATATTATATTATTTAAATGAAGGATTCAAGTGTTCTTTTAAAATAAAGGCAAATAATTTATTTAGGTTAAATCATATAATTTTTCTATTAGTATAATATAGATAAAGATACAAACTAATACCTTTAAATGTCTAATTAGTAAGGAAGTTCATTTATTTTGATATATCTTTCAATTCCCAAGAAGGCAACTTAGATATTAGCACAATTTTTACGATAGCTTGATTTGAAGGTATTTTAGCATGTTTTTAATGATAAATAAATTAAATCAATTTTTTTACTAAATAAGTCAACCATAAATTCTAGATGAACATTGCTTTATTTTATATTTTATTTAAAATTTTCATTTTCTTACATTATTTTTAAAATATTTTTAATAAAAATTTTGGGATTTTTTGTCACTATAAGGCTTTTTCAAGTATTTTTTTAAATTATTTTTTTTAACCTATAATTGTATCATGAGAGATTAAGGCTTCGTTTGGAACGATTTTTTTAGTGCTTCTTAAAATAATTTTTTTGTACAAAAATTTAAATATTTGTACTAGAAAGTTATTTTAAGAAACAATAAAAAAATTGTCTCAAACGAAGTCTAAGACTTCGTGTGAGACGACTTTCTTATTGTTTCTTAAAATAGATTTTCAGTACAAAAAGAAAAAATTTTGCACTAAAAAGCTATTTTAAGAAGCAGTGAGAAAGCAGTCTCAAACGAAACGGTTAGGAAGGAACTGGGAATGCACACCCCATTTATTTTGACAGAGCTATATTACCTACTTTTATGTCTTAAAAAATTAGATAGAAGCTGTAGGAGACAACTCTACAACCTCTACGATCAAAGATCAAAGGTTTTTATTTTAGAAGATGATGTTAGATGCATAAACGAAGTTGGATAATGCGTTATCCTCTCTAATATCAAGAAGAACTTTATCTATGGAATGCTAATATACTTGCATGGTTTCAAGATGGTCTTTGAGTCCCTAATTATGGCGTGTTAGACTACGAGATGTTAATTACGATAGAACGCCAAACCTCCTAATTTAGCTTCGTTTGAGACGGTTTTCTTACTCCTTAAAGTAGCTTTCTAGCTTAAAAATTTAAATTTTTTGTGCTAGAAGAAGCAGTAAAAACTTGTCCCAAACGAAGCCTTAAACTATAAGGATATAGAAGAATAATTAGATAATTCATTAAAAAAAAAAAGCTTTAATGATATCTTTTAATTTACTAAGAGGAATACTTTAGCAGCTTCTTGCTGAAAAATTTGAGGGAATATTTGATAGAGACACTCTTCAAATTCTATTTATATAAATCAGAGGTATTTTGATCTAAAAAGTTTTGTAAATATATTTTATTAAAAAAAATAAAGAATGAATATATTTCTCCAATTTTTATTATTATAAGACCGAACAGTCAAATTCCCTTTCTTTTTACTAAACCAAATTTCTTACTATTATCGAAAAAAAAAAAAACACTCTTAGCGATGTATGTCAATTTATTGAGTTTGAAATAATGAACTTTGAATATTTATTTATTAAATTTAAAAAATTACATATTTTTTTTTTGGGAATTCATAAAATTTTGATTGGCTATTTAATAAAATTTAAATTTATTTATTTATTTATGTATTTTTTTAAAAATAGGTTAAATTTAAAAATAATCATTTGATTTTTCATATATTATCATTTTAGTCTCAAAATATAATATTATATCCTAATATAGGCTTCATTTGGAATAACTTTCTTATTGCTTTTTCAAACGATTTTCTATAATAAAATTTTCTAGTTCAAAAAAATGTTGTACTAAAAAAAATGCTTTAGAAAATATTAAGAAATACGTTCCAAATGAAGCCTTAATAACTCGAATATATAAAATTGATTAAAAAAAAGTCCATTTGAGGCTAAATTGGTATCAATTTTATAAATTCAAAGAGCTAAATTATAATCAAATTTACAATATGAGGGCTTATTTTGAATCAATTTTGAATAGTCAAATGTCTAAGGCTTAGTTTGGGACGGCTTTCTTTATGCATCTTAAAGCAGCTTTTTAGTACAAATATTGGCACAACGTATTATTCTGTGACTAAATTGGTCATACAAAAATATTCTTAGGACTATTTTAAAAATTTTCCCTAAAAAATACAAACCAATAGTTGTTTGCATACTACTAGCTAGTAGTTATGAGTATTATATTATCAATAATCTGATTGGATAAAATTAAAAAAAAAATCATTTTAGCTTTGATACATCATCAAAAAATTATATTGATCAGGCACGAATCTTGGAGCAAGATCAAGTTGGAAGCTTCAAGAATTAAAATTGAGAACATCCAAACTCTAATTTCTGCAAACTTACAGTCGAACTGAGCGTCTTGGAAACACGAACCCAACGACACCAAAATCAACCCAATCCGAGTGCGAATTAGTCCAAATCAAAAACTCAAAGCACTTTTGGAAGGATCAAACCACAATTTGGGTTACCAAACAATCTCCAATCATGACATTCTTATAGTCGAATCGAGCGGCTCGACGAGATGAATCTAACGAGCCCCAGATCATCAAATTCTGATATCATTAAGACAGTCAAATATCCATTGAACGGTGCATGATTGTAGGAATCAAGATCTGCCGTCCATTCGAACCACTCCAAATTTACCATTGATCTTTCACTTATTTACAAGCCATGCCACTCAAGAATTCTATAAATAGAACCCCATTTCCTCTTGAAAAGGGGGAGGAAGGCAAGAAAGAAGAAAGAAGAAAGCTCCAACCGCCTAGCTCCTCCTCGACAACCGTCGGACCACTAGGGGACTTTTGGGTTCTGCCACACCACCACTGGACCACCAAGGGACGTCGGGGTTCTACCGCACCACTGTCGAAGTTCTCCCGCACCACCGCTGGACCACCAAGGGACGTCAGGGTTCTGACGCACCATCATCGAAGTTCTGTCGCACCACCGCCGGACCACCAAGGGACACTGGAGTTCTACCGCACCACCGCCGCACCATCAAGGGACGTCGGGGTTCTGTCGCACCACCGTCAGAGTTTTGCCGCACCACCAAGGGACATCATAGCTCTAATACAACATCGCCAGGTTCTATCGAACCACCACCAGACCATCCAAGGACGTCGAAGTGTCACATGAAGCCGGAGTGCCCCTTTGACGCTGAAGTGCCAATGGCAGACCACCACTTTACACCGGAGTGTCGCCGGACCACCACCTGAGGCCCGAACTTCTCCCAGACCACCACCTGATGCTCAGAGTTCTGTCAGAGTATCATCATCCTACACGGTCCTTCTGACCTCCCTCGCAAGATAACGATCTTTCTGACCCCGGTCTCCTACCGACTACGACCTATATGATGTATATTTATAACATCAAGCCAAGACCTTCTCCTAAGGAAGGGCCTCATTTGTCATCAACTGTAAATACTAGTGGATTCATTCAAACTGGGCCAGGCCTCGTGGTTGTTCCCCTTTTTCAGGGGTTTCCACGTAAAAACTTTGGTGTCTCTTATGAATGCTACACCCTCTCTTTTTATGCTTGTGTTCTTGATCTTCGTACAAAGCTATGACGTTACATTTTATATTTCTCTACCACCGCAAATATTCCAGGACACAATAGTTTGGCGCCGTCTATGGGAACATCGTTCCTGACTAGAGGGCAACTTTTGCCTTACTCAAAATGTTGTTCAAATCAACTTTCTAATATCAACCTTTGTTCCATTAATTTATTTGGAATCATATGTAGACTGGGGGGCAACTTTGACTGCAGCCGTGGTCAAGAAGATCCTTCTAATGCTTCCAACATTCAAGAAGATATATTCGAAAACTATTTTTATGAAGCTTTTAGCAAATACAAAGATTCTGCCAATATATTGCAAGTTGTGTACAATTTATAGCTGGACTTCTCCTCATTGGGCATGGTCTTAATCTCGACCTCAAAAAGATAATAATGGTCTAATGATAAACTAATCTTCACATTTGATTCGGGTTATATGTAGCATATGCTCCTTTCCAATCAAGACATAATCGATCCTAGGGAGATTCGATTTGACCTCTTTCACACAAGTGAATGTCATCGAGCAGGGCTCTGACATACAACCTCGGATAGGTTATACATCCTTAGTGGATTCTCTCGACCTCTTCCACACAGGTTAACATCATCGAGTATGGCTCTGACATACAACCTCGAATAGGTCATATATCCTTGGTGGATTCTCTCAACATCTTCCACACAGGTTAATGTCATCGATCAGGGCTTTGACTTACAACCTAGAATATGTTATACATCCTTAGTGGATTGTCTCGACCTCTTCCACAGAGGTTAACGTCATCGAGCAGGGCTTTGTTGCCCTTAGATGTTTTGGGCCACACGTACGTTACACAACGTATTCAACGAGTATATAGCCTAGGCCGATAGGCCTGGTTAATCTATAGAAAATTTCATTATAATGGGGATAGATCATTGAAATTTTTTGTCTTCAAGAAGGAATTCCTAGTAAGCGGTAGTCATCAGCTCATGTTCACTATGTCCCGGCCCTTTGTACACACTGCCCATTGGTCCTACCAATTAAATGGTGTGGTAAATTGTTTGAATCATTATGATGCAGGCAGTTTTTTGACTAAGACTCTATGAGACGTTCATTTAACCTTATTATTTAGATGAAGGAGAAGTCATAGCAATGTTTTTATAGGTGAACCTATGAAAGGATCATTATTAAGACTGAAATACATCAAGTGATTTTTAGTACCCATAAATATAAGCAGTGACTCTTACTGTTGGGAAATAATCCACCCCATTCATCGCCTCATCCCCTATTTGGGGTAGGGACAGATGAAGGGTGGATGAAAACTCAAATCGACGCAGTGTCACGCTAAAGGAATGACAAAATTCTTATTAATATATCAAGTTATTCCATATGAAAAGTTATTATGTGTCGATGAGAAATACAAAATTTTATCCATCGTCGAAAAAAACAATGACACGTTCTTCTTAATTTCTAAAAAAGTTTATAATACATTATCATGTAACTATTAAATTATTTTATTAAAAGAGATATAAATTTCATTTGAGATAGCTTTTTTGTTGTTTTCTAAAATAATGTTTTAGTACAAAATTTTAAATTAAAAATTTTTGCATTATAAAACAACTTAGAAAGCAATAAAAAACCTCTCCCAAACAAGCCTATAATCTTATATTATAAGAGTTGATATATCATCAAAAATACTCTTGATCGGGCACGAATCTCGAGGCAAAATTAAGTTGGAAACTTCAAAAATTATTAGGGACCATTTAGCTCCAATATCAGCAAACTGATAATTGAACTGAACGTCTTGGAAATACGAACCCAACGACACCAAATTCAACCCAATCTGAGCTCAAATTGGTCCAAAGTGACGCTGGAGTTCCGCCCGACTTTCAAGTGACGCTGAAGTTTCTCCCGACTTTTAAGGGACATTTATAGTTCCGTCCAAGGACCAAGTGACGCCAGAGTTCTATCCGACCTCCAAGTAACATAAAAACTCTCTCCGACAAACAACAAACAACAGTTTTTTGATACCAGCATTCTGATATTCGTGTGCAACTGAATTTTAACGGGCCGGGAGTTGATTATTGTAATCTGATTGTCTAAATTTTAACGATGAGTCAGCCTCTAACTCAAGCAAACACTACTGAAATTCTTTCAACTTGGCATAATCCCGTGGTGTTTCCCTTTACAGGATTTTTCACGTAAAAATCTTAGTGTTTTATTTCTCTTCTATTTTGTGTGCTAAATATTCATCCATAGGGGTCTACCCGTTAATATAAATAAACGGTTACACAAACAAGATATCGTAATGTTATTTTTCTCTGACCAACTATGGATATTAGGGTTGTACTAGATTTAAAATCCGGTACAAAAGGATAGACAAAAGTCATTCGAGAATGAGAAGATGTAGATTAATGGATTTAACATAAAATATATAGATGACAAGTTTGCATTTGGTTAAATAAAAAAGGTAAGGATTTTAGATACTATATTATAGATAAATGATTACTTGGTCAAGATGATGTTATATTTATCTCTTATGGAGAAGAAGCTTGCTTCCATGAGAAAGGAAGATTAGGATCTATTGGACAAACATGAATTGGGAGTTTGTATGATTGACAATAACAAATAACATTGCCTTCAACATATTATATAAGAAGTTCACGACTTCTATGAAGAAAGTTATAAGTTATATCTAATGGGAAAAAAATCAATCTCAAGTAGGTTAATGTTGTTTTACAACATTATTACATATTAAAGAGTTCAAACTAATAACAATTTAATTGAGAAAAGTGGACATCTATTTCAACAAAAATGTTCATACTTTGAACTTGTTATCATCACTTCCTTAAAAAGCTTGTGATAACAAATCATATTCCATGTAGGTCGACAAACCTAAAGCTCGATGATATTGTACCTAAACTTGAGTGTGGTGTAAAGTGATGAGAATTATGTAATAGTTCTTCTTATATTGCTTTGAATATTTAGATTATAATGAAATTATATCTAATCTTAAGAGAAGAGTCAATCCATAGTTTATAGAGGTATATGCTAGTGAAGAGGCAAAACTAGCAAGATGAAAAAGGTTTTTTTTTTAAGGAAAAGATAGTCATGGTTCAAATCAAATGGAGGAATATCTGAATGCTTCAAGTGGTTTATAGTGCATGAGTTCTTAGTAAGAATAGTTGGAGTTTTAAATATCGAAATTAGACATATCATTTCATTTTATGCTCTATATAATAAATTTATGATTAACTATTCTGAAAGAGGTTGCAAAAAAAAAAAAAAACAAATTTAATACTGAACTCTTGAGCACCATTGGAGTTAGTAATTTGAAAATCTAGGTGTTTATAATCTAGCTTACTTTTTTTACATATTATTAGTGATTCTAATAAATATATATAGGATTATAAATTTTTAGAAATCATAATAATCATAAAAATCACTAGCCTACTTATTCCAAAATATCTTAAGGCCAATCCCACAACTAGTGAAGATCATAATCCCTTAGGATATTTTAAGATTAAAATGATCTATAAAATACTCTCCAATTATTACAATGTACTCAATGAAACTATTAACATATTGTGATATGATATTCCACCCAACTGTGGGATAGTCGCATCAAGCAACCATAAAACACTATGATAGCATAGTTCATCCTCACTCGTTGTGTTCCTAATGACTCATTTTCCTCCTATTCAATTATTGAGAGAGTCTTAGAGGTCTTCAATGGAGGATGCTATAAACAAAATGATGAATTGCCAATGTAGCAAATGAGTAACCACCTTCATATCAAGTATTTTAGAGTCATACTAAGGCCATCAATCAACCACTTGTAGATAGTAGTTGAGGGAAATGAGCTTTAACTTTTGAGGAATTGATTTTTAAAGACTTTTATATATAATAAAAATATGTAGAATACACATTTATTATGAATGTTTGTATCTAAAAAGCTCTTATAAGAGTCATAGAAATCTTATTAATATATGAAGTTATTCCATATGAAAAGTTATTATGGGTCGATGAGGAATACAAAATTTTGTCCATCGTCGAAAAAAACAATGACACGTTCTTCTAAATTTCTAAAACATGTAATAATAAATTATCATGTAAATATTAAATTATTTTATTAAAAGATAGACATAAATTTCATTTCAGATAGCTTTTTTGTTGTTTTCTAAAACAATGTTTTAGTACAAAAATTTTAAATTAGAATTTTTTGCATTATAAAATAGCTTAGAAAGCAATAAAAAACCTCTCCCAAACAAGCCTATAATCTTATATTATAAGAATTGATATATCATCAAAAATTACTCTTGATTGGGCACGAATCTCGAGGCAAAATTAAGTTGGAAACTTAAAAAATTATTAGGGACCATCTTAACTCCAATACTAGCAAACTAATAATTGAACTGAATGTCTTGGAAATACGAACCCAACGACACCAAATTCAACCCAATCTGGGCTCAAATTGGTCCAAAGTGATGTCGGAGTTCCACCCGACTTTCAAGTGACGCTAAAGTTTCTCCCGACTTTCATGTGACGTTGGAGTTCCGACCGACCATCAAGTGACGCTGAAGTTTCTCCCGACTTTTAAGTGACGCCGGAGTTTTGTCCGACTTTCAAGTGACGCCAGAGTTGATTATTGTAATCTGATTGTTCTAAATTTTAAGGATGAGTCAGCCTCTTATAACTCAAGCAAACACTAGCGAAATTCTTTCAACTTGGCGTAGTCCCGTGGTATTTCCCTTTGCAGGGGGTTTCAAGTAAAAATCTTGATGTTTTATTTCTCTTCTATTTTGTGTGCTGAATATTCGTACAATACTGAGACGAAAAATTCTATCTCTATCGCCGCGCCCGCAACAAGAATAAACCTCACATAATTTATTTTTAGAAAATAACATTAAAACGTTACAAGTCCAACAAACAGACAATTCAAACATCCATAACCTTATTAGCAACAACTAATAAGCAACAAATCAATCACACTTATCTAGAAACTTGTCAAACTGCTTCCCAAATTCAATAATCTCATCCTCCGGTAGAACCACACCGATCTCCACTCCTCCCTTATCATCCCTGCTCTCCGCCATGGAAAAAGCTCCCGCACCCCCAATCGAAGTCATCTCCACCTTCTCCGGCTTCCCCCATCCAAAATCACAGTCATAAACTCGCAGCTTCGGGGACCCTGCAATCGACAAAGGCTTATGTGGCAGAACCTGTATCACCTTCTGAATCACACCATCCATCTCCTCATACACATCAACTCCAATCCCCTCAATCGCTTTTCCTATAACCTTACATGCCATAAAAAACCCATCTTTTTCTTCAACAATGTCCCCAACATTGGCTTTCACAAAGCAAGGGCATCCTAAGCAGTTCCCGAAGTAGTTCGCCGGAGGCGGCGGCCGCATCCTGTTTCTCCAGTCGACTGAAAAGAAGAAATGAGCCACGCGGTTGAGATCGTCGTCGTCGTCGTCGTTTACCTTGGTTTTGAGGAGGCAGATCCACGAACAGGCGGAGGAAATCACGAAGGTGGAGATGTGGAAGGAGGAGTCTTTTGATTGGAGTTTCAGTTTCAAGGCTTGAATTTGATGAGAGGGGAGAGTGAAGGTGGCAGCGGCTAAGGTTGGGGATGGAGGGGAGGGTTTGTGGTGGTGAGGAAGGGATCTTTGGAGAAGAACTGTTTTTGCGAGTTTCGAAGAGAGGGAATAGGGATCGGAGATGGAGGAGCGGTCCAGGGAAGGAGGAGAAGGTGGGGCGGCGGCACGGCTGGCAGCGGCGGCCCAGGATTTGAGGAAATGGATGGAGCTGAAGCCGTCGCAGGCGGCGTGGTGCACTTTGAGGGCTAAGCAAAGGCCTTGGTTGGGAAATACAGTAATCTGCATAAGAATAATCCTTTTTTTATAAATATTTTTTAAATTTTAAAATAATAAAATTCTAGTTGTAATTTATATTACATTGATAAGAAAAAAATTAAGAATTAGAAGGCAAATACTCAATCAAAGTTTTTTAAGCACAAAATTTTTTAAAAGTTAAAAAAATTATAATGAAATAACATTGTGGTTGTTATGTAAAAAATAAAATTATGAGAATTTTTTCCTAAATAGACATTAAAATAATATGAAAAATAATATAATAGAATAATTTTATA
>NW_021319083.1:6925512-6940370 GCF_001605985.2 Dendrobium catenatum | reverse complement strand
TTTTTTTTTTTTTGGGACATTTAGGCCAATTAAGGCAAACTCACACACACAACGCATACACATAGACTCGAACCTTGGACCTCTTGGTTGGAAGCTTAAGCTCTCAACCAACAGGCCAAGGAGAGTTGTGTGTCTATTGACTTTCATAGTCAACATCGGACAAAGCTAGCTATCACTATTCTATAGAGGATTGTCGTCGTCATCACAAAAATTATTTATTCAATATTTAATAAACATAAAAATATTTTTAAGATATCAAATAAATTTATTTTAAATTAAAAATAAAAACAAAAAAGAAATTAAATTGATCTCAATCCACTCCTAAATATCTTCTAAATTTGAATATGTCCTATAATTTCAAATATTAAATCTTCTTATAAACAGGATCATAATATTTTAACATTATTTTTATTCATTTAAATTTAAATAATACTCATTATTTTACCTGTATTGCCAACAACGGTTGTGCATCGGAAGACTTAGGCAGCGAAGGAACCAACAAGAGAAGCTTCCCAAAAGGACGCCGGTGATAGCCTGAGATATCGTTGAAATCCATATTTTCAAACTCGCCGACAGTTAGAGAAACAGAGTCACCGTCGGAGTTACAGATTTCAAAACGATCGTCATAAGCGGAGGATCGGCGAATAGTTCCGGCGAGAGGGTAAAAGTTGTTCAATGTAAGGGCGAGAGAGGATTTGAGATTGGGAAGGTGAGAGTCGAGGAAGACGGCGGATGAATGAGGAAAACGGTAGAAGAAGAGGCGGTCGACGGGATTGAGATCCAGCCAAGGTATGTCGAAAAAGGTGAGGGGGAGCGCCGGCCGTGGTCCGGTCGGTGGCGGCGGAGAAACCCAGTGTTGTTCGAGCACTCTTAAGGCCGCCATTGTTGGACGACGAAGAGCTGATCCGGCTCTCCGAGGATCGCTCCGATCCGATCCGGCTCTCCGAAGACTTGACAGTGGGAGAAGTCTGCGGCTCGGAATCCGGGAGATAAAAAAGGACTGCTCGGATTGGCTTTAAAAGCATACGACATGGAAAGGGAACCAGCGGAGAGTCTCCCACTGTTTATTTTCACACCCTAGATCTTCTTAAAATTTTCGGGAATGCCACAATAGATTTTCGGTTCTAGTAGGTAAAAACGGTGGCTGGTATACTATTTGGTAATACGACTTCTGTAAAATATATTTATTTACAACTGCGTATTTCTGCATATTTGAAAAGGCGGAAGAATACTGCTTCTTCCGTCTACTAACTCCGTGTACACATGCAAAAGTCTATTTTACCCCCACCACGTTCCCACATCCCGGGCAATCTGTACTCGTCCAACTCCATTTCTCTTTCACGATTTTCAGTTCCCTCCACCATTTCCACACGATCCCACGCGCCGACCACCCTGATCATTCCAGTCCCTCGCTGGCCGTTCTCTCCCCCATACGAGAAACCTTACAGTATCTATGTTCTTCTTAAGTACAGATCGGTTCCTGGCAGCCACGACCCGAACTTTGCCTACCCACGTAACGCGAATTAATCCCGCTAGCACTCGCAATCCCACGCGACATCCATCACAGTCGATTCCAACCCATCGCCGGCTGTTCACTCCCGCTCATCTCCCTCTCGCCAAAATCTACAACTTTTCCATATTCTTCTCGCCAAAACCATCAACCCATCACTTCAAGGTAACTTTTCGCTTTCTCCATACACTCTTCTTCGGCAGTGGTTTAAGGAAAGCGTTTTGCATTCATTGTTCTTCTTATGTTTTTTAACTGGTTCCGTATTCAATGATTTTTTTTTTTTTTCATTTCTTAATTTAGTATCTATGTTTGTGTTCATTCAATCGGTTAATTTAGTTACTTTAGTATCTATGTTTTGGTCCATTTCAGTAGTTTGAATTGGATCACTATCAAATGCCTATGTGAAAGTTTGAATTGGATTAGTTGAAGAATGATTGAAAGTTGTGGAAAGATTTGTTGCGTGGGGAGATTGGATTAGAGTGGAATCCAATAAAGCGAACCATAGAAGCTTCTAATGAATGGTGGAATGATAAACTACAGATAATGCTGATTAATTTTTTTTTTACTTCATAAGTGAAAAATCCTATGAGTTATGGAGGCGTTCCTTATTACAGAAGATTATTCTGATTTTCTTAAATTAAAACCATTTAAATAATTAATTAATGCACAGATTTATTTCATGCTTCAAATACAAAATTTGAAATAAAAAGGAAAAACTATATATACCACATAATCAACAGCACAAATAAGTTACCATAATTGAGGTTAAGTTTGAATGATTTCATTTTATTTGAACCAAAGAAACCCTCAAATTATGATAAGCAATCATTGTTTTTTATGATATTAACAGTTGGTACAGTGGCATACTGCTGGAGGATAGTGGAGTCTACGAAGAATCAGATAGAATAATAGTGAGCACATGAGATTTGCAGATTCCTGCACTACATCAAGGTAAGTATTATTATAATTGCTTTCAATTTCCATATGATGCATATTTTGTAGTTTTGCTCACTATCTGCTTAAACAGGACAAAAACTTATGTATGAATGAATCTCGAAAGAGAGAGAAGAGGTAGATGAATCACGCCAGCAAGGCTGAATCATGGCTGCAAATTCAAAGTAAAATCTCATAGTAGAGGTCGAGCTTTAGTTTTGCACACAGAATTTAAGTAGGTTGAGATCCGATTTCGACAGATTGTTGGCACCTGGATGCAGGCCATATGGCCATCATTGGTTGAAGTATGAGGAGCTCGAACTATCCCAGTGCTACGGAAGAAGAAAGATTCGGTGTTGGCGCATAGGAACTTTGGTCCATTCGAGTCTTCGGAAGTTGAGGACATTTAAGAAGCTATGAAGGTCTAGGTCGTCTCCGATATAATTACTGATTATTAGAGGGCAATTATGTATTTTGTCGAGTTTTGCGTTTCCATGCGCAATAAAAAAATGATGTAACCAAACACGTTATAGTTTGCTTAATTAATTTTTGTGAGAACTCTGATTACTGAATAACTGCTCCCCTACTGTCTTATGCAAAAAGAATGTCACCCCCAAACGGGGCCTAATTAGAGCACTTCCTCCTTTTTTTTTCTCTTTGAAAATATCTTTAAAAAAAAAAAAAAACTCTATATAATGCATAAAAATAAAAGTTTAATTATATAATTTGGAGTGCGGAGCTTAAACTTGAAGAAAAAATATTCAATTCTGCTTCTATAATATTCTCAAAATAATTCTGAACTTTTTTAATTTTGATCATAATTTCACATACTTTTTTTTTTTTAAAGTTGAGATAGCATAAGGCCTTTGCTTTGTTATGCGAAGTGAGATATTGATTCTATAAAGAATCTTTTTGGGGTTGTTTGGTTGTAATTATTTAAAATTCAGGGTAATTTAATATTCAGAGAAAGAGAAAATATATTATATTTATAATTGAGAAGATTATTTTCTAGTGTTTAGTTGAAATAAAAGAATTTAATTTAAAATGTTAAAAATAATTAAGGAAAATCAACTAGCGCTTGAGAGACAGTGTCTGGAGTAGTGATCGATATATTGGAGGGAGTGGTAGTGTTGCAAAAGAGCGTGAGGCGACGTAGTCTTTATGGGAGAAAAATAGGTCTTTATGGGAGCGTGCCTAAATTTGGCATGATCACGCTGTATATATATATTTTTAGGGTGTGTATTCAAAACAAAAAGTCTCTAATACTGCAATGGCCAATTTAGTGATGCTTGGTCTAGGCTCCAAAACCAAGAAGGGCAATAAGTTGGGATTCAAATTGGGACCTAATAAAGGGCCGGGGAATATATAGGGCATGAGTAGTTTCAATAAAAGAACAATAATTTTGATAAAAGTGGGTCACAAGTTAGCAAATTTTAGACTATAAAAAAAGAATAAGATTAAAAAGGCAACATGGTGGACACAATCACTATGATGTTTCAAACATCGACCTCTTTCTTATAGTCTTGATATCAATATGATACTCCAATATGCAAAAGAGTGGAGGGAAGGAACTGGGAATGCACACCCCATTTATTTTGACAGAGCTATATTACCTATTTTTACGACTTAAAAAATTAGATATAAGCTATAGGAGCAACTCTACAACCTCTACGATCAAAGATCAAAGGTTTTTATTCTAGAAGATGATGTTAGATGCATGAACGAAGTTGAATAATGTGTTATCCTATCTAATATCAAGAAGAACTTTATCTATGGAATGCTAATATACTTGCATGGTTTCAAGATGGTCTTTGAGTCCCTAATTATTGCATGTTAGACTACAAGATGTTAATTACAATATCTTATATAGATTAATTAACTTAGTTCACACATCCACAATGTAAATTAATTCCAAAGAATTGAAAGGAACGCCAAACCTCTTAATTTGGCTTCGTTAGAGATGGTTTCTTACTGCTTCTTAAAGTAGTTTTCTAGCTTAAAAATTTTAATTTTTTGTGCTAGAAGAAGCAGTAAAAAGTTGTCCCGAATGAAGGCTTAAACGATAGGGATATAGAAGAATAATTAGATAATTCATTAAAAAAAGCTATAATGATACCGTTTAATTTACTAAGAGGAATGCTTTAGCAGCTTCTTGCTGAAAAATTTGAGGGAATATTTGATAGAGAGCCTCTTCAAATTATATATATATATATATATATATATATATATATATATATAAATCAGAGGTATTTTGATCTAAAAAGTTTTGTAAATATATTTTCTTAAAAAAAAATAAAGAATGAATATATTTCTCCAATTTTTATTATTATAAGACCGAACAGTCAAATTCCCTTTCTTTTTACTAAACCAAATTTCTTACTATTATCGAAAAAAAAAAAAACACTCTTAGCGATGTATGTCAATTTATTGAGTTTGAAATAATGAACTTTGAATATTTATTTATTAAATTAAAAAAATTACATATCTCTGCCACTTATTATGCCAACTTGGAATTAATTCTTATCTATTTCAATTTATTTAGGAAATTATTATATGCCACTTATTATGCATGTCGACATTGCAATTGCTAGATTGTTAACGTTTTGTACTGTCAAATTCTTCATAAAATTTTGATTGGCTATTTAATAAAATTTAAATTTATTTATTTATTTATGTATTTATGTATTTTTTTAAAAATAGGTTAAATTTAAAAATAATCATTTGATTTTTCATATATTATCATTTTAGTCTCAAAATATAATATTATATCCTAATATAGGCTTCATTTGGAATAACTTTCTTATTGCTTTTTCAAACAATTTTCTATAATAAAATTTTCTAGTTCAAAAAAATGTTGTACTAAAAAAAATGCTTTAGAAAATATTAAGAAATACGTTCCAAATGAAGCCTTAATAACTCGAATATATAAAATTGATTAAAAAAAAGTCCATTTGAGACTAAATTGGTATCAATTTTATAAATTCGAAGAGCTAAATTAGGATCAAAGTTACATCACATTTACAATATGAGGGCTTATTTTGAATCAATTTTGAATAGTCAAATGTCTAAGGCTTAGTTTGGGACGGCTTTCTTTATGCATCTTAAAGCAGCTTTTTAGTACAAATATTGGCACAACGTATTATTCTGTGACTAAATTGGTCATACAAAAATATTCTTAGGACTATTTTAAAAATTTTCCCTAAAAAATACAAACCAATAGTTGTTTGCATACTACTAGCTAGTAGTTATGAGTATTATATTATCAATAATCTGATTGGATAAAATTAAAAAAAAAATCATTTTAGCTTTGATACATCATCAAAAAATTATATTGATCAGGCACGAATCTTGGAGCAAGATCAAGTTGGAAGCTTCAAGAATTAAAATTGAGAACATCCAAACTCTAATTTAAAGGATAATATATTGATTAAAAATCATAAAATTACAACAGCAAGAAGACCTACATTTGCACAGAAAAAATACAGCAAAAAAGAATAAAATAAGTTAAACACGAGCTCAGTATTTGGTTTAGGCTTCTAGCGTCCCAGTCGTCTCGCTCGGACCTTCTAGTAAAGTGTAAAACACGAACCAACAAGCCATCCCGCAAAAACACACCTACGGTTGCCTCCAGCAAAAACGCCCGGAACGCGAGCCCCGACCACATCATAGCTCATAACCATCTTAGTACCCGAGCGATCAGAAAAGGCGACGAAAATCCGAACATCAGCAAGAAACACAAGAACATCAAAACTCATCTTCTGCGTCTACCTCTCCCCCAAAACTTTCCTCGAGAGCCAATATTTGATGGACGCACAAGCGCAAAATCACGGTCGGATTCCACCAGTTCCTGATCCGAGGATTCCTCAGATGAATCATACAACCAATCATTCTGTTTCCTCATATCCACTCCAGAGGGACAGGTGGCCATCACTTGGGTATCAACTACACCGACAGGGACCTCAACTAAAGTGTTAGAAATCGAAATAACATCTCTAACAGTAGACCGCGACTGCACCTCAATACCTACCGGAACCACTTCAACACAATCAGCACCCTTTAAGACTGAACCAACTCCATTCGAGTTCACAACACCAGTATAGGTGATCCAACGGAATCCCTCCTATTCACCGCTTCCGACATCACCTCCGACACCACATTCTCCTTAGAAACCAGAATGACGTCTTCCCTAACACTAACATTCAGCCCAATCGATGGAACAAAAGGAGTAGCATTAGGAGATAATAAAAAAAACATCATCCACACGATTTACCTCCTCATCTGTTATAACCGTGCCATTATTCACAACCACAGGGGACATAAGATTTCTCAAAACAGATTGATCCACACTAGAATTATCCACATTTACAGAAAGAGGGATAACAGAGTCACTCACCAAAGAAGGAAGAAAACATCCATCCTCTTCAACAACCCTTCCCGATTCCAGAGCAACCGGATCAGTCACAGCAGCAACATTAGCACATGGTTTAGGAAAATCAAAATTCACCTCATTCGACGGTCTAACCTCAGGGACAGAAACACCCAAAGGAATAGACGCAGAAACAAGGTTAGGATGCAAAATTCTACAACCCTTAATCGAATGACCCAAGGCAGAACAGTGCACACAGAATTCAGGAACTTCTTCGAATACCACATTTTGAACATAACCAATGCACTCCGAACCAATCCAAATTTTATCCGGGAAACTTTTAAACACATCCAGTTCAACCAACACACGCGCCAAAGACGGTCTTGATCCAATAGAAGTAGCATTATCAGTTTTCAAAGGTTTCCCAAAAACAGAACCTAAACCATGTAAAATACGTGAAGCAAACAAATGTGGTCGGAGGTTTGGGAAAGATAACCATATGGGGATGACCGGAGAATCAACATCAATATCTAAAGAGGGGGACCATTTACTCAATTTCATGTAACAATTACTCACAAAATACGATCTTTGAGCAAAAACTCTATCGTAATCCAGATCGTTAAAAAGCTTAATCAAAACATTCCGTTGATTCAAAACCGTAACCGAAACCTCACCAATCAGTTTTAATTTAAAGAAAAAACTCCTAATGGCCTCAATGGAAGGTCTACGACTAGGAAATTTCCCAACAAGAGCAAATTCAAACGGAGCAGCCAAATCATGGATTTCCGCCTCAAAAATCAAAAGCGCAGGCAATCCACGATGAGAGGAAACCTTCAAATCGGGAAAAACCTTCGGAGAAGAAACAGAACCCGCAAGAGCATCCTTAAAAGACAGCGAAGACGGACCAACCAAAAAACTAGGATCACGCAGAGGAGCCATACAACAAGACTAACGAGATTCACGCGAAAAAAGCGAAGAAAAAAGGAAGCCTTAATGACTTAAATATATAAAATTGATAAAAAAATGGTCCATTTGAGGCTAAATTGGTATCAATTTTATAAATTCAAAGAGCTAAATTAGGATCAAATTTACATCACATTTACAATATGAGGGCTTATTTTGCATTAATTTTGAATACTCAAAGGTCTAAGACTTCGTTTGGGACGACTTTCTTTCTACTTCTTAAAGCATATTTTTTGTACAAAAACTAGCGCAACATATTATTATGTGACTAAGGCATCATTTGAGACGGTTTTTTTACAGCTTTCTTAAACGGAGTTTTAATACAAAAATAAAAAAAAATTGTACTAAAACTCTATTTTAAAAAACAATAAAAAAGTCATCCCAAACGAACCCTAAATTGGCCATACAAAAATAGTCTCATGACTATTTTAAAATTTTTATTATTCATGACTGTTTTCAAAAATAGTCTCATGACTGTTTTTTAGAAATTCATTTTAACATATTTTATTATTCATTAAAATACCTTCTTCCAATAAAAAGTCAAAACAATATTTACTTTATTTCATACTAAATTTTCTTCACAAATTAACTATTTGATTTGTTTAGTTATTGCTTGCAATACATTAATTTCTTTGGGAGCAAAATAATGCAAAGCTTAATTAATATTTTTAAAAGCAACGGTCACTATCATCTCCAATATAGGCATAACAGCTGGCTTTGTGGATATCTAACTTAAAAGGGCTTTTTATTCCTATGCCAACTTTTTGAAATATTAAATTGGAAGATTTTGCGATGAAATATTTTGACCAAGCTTTGATCTTATACTCATTAAATTTGCTCTTGATTTTGTCTTAATTTTTTGAATAAGGTTTTGAACGGATCAATTTTTCTTTCTCATAAAGTTATTATTATTATTTTTTGATGAAACATCCATAGGGGTCTACCCGTTAATATAAATAAACGGTTACACAAACAAGATATCGTAATGTTATTTTTCTCTGACCAACTATGGATATTAGGGTTGTACTAGATTTAAAATCCGGTACAAAAGGATAGACAAAAGTCATTCGAGAATGAGAAGATGTAGATTAATGGATTTAACATAAAATATATAGATGACAAGTTTGCATTTGGTTAAATAAAAAAGGTAAGGATTTTAGATACTATATTATAGATAAATGATTACTTGGTCAAGATGATGTTATATTTATCTCTTATGGAGAAGAAGCTTGCTTCCATGAGAAAGGAAGATTAGGCTCCATTGGGTCGACAAACATGAATTGGGAGTTTGTGTGATTGACAATAACAAATAACATTGCCCTCAACATAGAAGTTCATGACTTATATGAAGAAAGTTATAAGTTATATCTAATGCATGGGGGAAAAAAATCAATCTCAAGGAGGTTAATGTTGTTTCAGAACATTACATATTAAAGAGTTCAAACTAATAACCACTTCAACAAAAATGCTCATACTTTGAACTTGTTATCACCACTCCCTTAAAGCTTGTGATAACAATTCATATTTCATGTGGGTCGACAAAGCTAAAGCTTGATGATATTGTGACCTAAACTTGAGTGTGGTGTAAAGTGCCGAGAATTATGTAATAGTTCTTCTTATATTGCTTTGAATATTTAGAGTATAATGAAATTATATCTAATCTTAAGAGATGAATCAGTCCATAGTTTATAGAGGCATATGCTAGTGATGAGGCAAGACTAGCAAGAAGCAAAAGGTTTGTTTAAAAGGAAAATATAGTCATGGTTCAAATCAAATGGAGGAATATATGAATGCTTCAAGTGGTTTAAGGTGCACAAGTTCTTGGTAAGAATAGTTGGAGTTTTAGATATCGGAATTAGACATATCATTTTGCTTTATGCTCTCTATATAATGAATTTATGTCTAACTGTTTTGAAAGATGTTGCCGAAAAAATTTGTTTACTAATACTAAACTCCTTAGCATCATTGGAGTTAGTAATTTGAAATACTAGGTGTTTATAATCTAGGTTACTTTTTACATATTATTAATGATTCTAATAAATATTCATAAAAAAAACTAGCCTACTTATTCCAAAATATCTTAAGGCTGATCCCACCATTAGACGAAGATCTTAAGCCCTTAGGATATTTTAAGATTAAAATGATCTATAAAATACTCTCCAATCATTACAATGTACTCAATGAAGCTATTAACATATTGTGATATGATATTCCACCCAACTGTGGGATCGATAGTCGCATCATGAAACCATAAAACACTATGATAGCATAGTTCATCCTCACTCGTGTTCCTAACGACTAATTTTCCTCCTATTCAATTATTGAGAAGGTCTTAGAGGTCTTCAATGGAGGATGCTATAAACAAAATGATGAATTGCCAATGTAGCAAATGAGTAACCACCTTCATATCAAGTATTTTTGTATCTAAAACGCTCTTATAAGAGTCATAAAAATCTTATTAATATATCAAGTTATTCCATATGAAAAGTTATTATGTGTCGATGAGGAATACAAAATTTTGTCCATCGTCGAAAAAAACAATGACACGTTCTTCTAAGTTTCTAAAAAAATTTATAATAAATTATCATGTAAATATTAAATTATTTTATTAAAAGATAGACATAAATTTCATTTGAGATAGCTTTTTTGTTGTTTTCTAAAACAATGTTTTAGTACAAAAATTTTAAATTAGAAATTTTTTACATTATAAAACAGCTTAGAAAGCAATACAAAAGATCGCACAAACAAGTCTATAATATTATAATATAAGAATTGATATATCATCAAAAAATACTCTTGATCGGGCACGAATCTCGAGGCAAAATTGAGTGGGAAACTTCAAAAATTATATTAGGGACCATATGAACTCCGATTTCAGCAAACTAATAATTGAACTGAACGTCTTGGAAATGCGAACCCAACGACACCAAATTCGACCCAATCCGAGCTCAAATTGGTCCAAAACGAAGGCTCGAAGCATATTCAGAAGGTTCAATCCATAATTTGGATTACCAAAAAGTTTCCAAATATGACATGTTTATAGACAAATCGAGCGGCTCGACGAGACGAATGCAACGAGCACAAGATTGTCAAATTCTTATGTCATTAGTGCCTTCAAATGCTCGATAAACGGTCCACGATCAAGGGATTCAACATCAGCCGTTCATTCAAATAACTCCCAAATTACACCCTTCCTCCTATTTGTTGGTCATGCCATCCTCAGAAAATTATAAATAGCCCATCATTTCTCTTAAAAGGGAACTCAAGTAAGAAGAAGAGAACAAGGTAAGAAGCTCCTTCTCGACCACCGTCGGAGTTCTGCCCGACTTTCAAGTGACGCCAGAGTTCTGCCCCGACTTTCAAGTGACGCTGAAGTTTCTCCCGACTTTTAAGGGACATTTATAGTTCCGTCCGAGCACCAAGTGATGCTAAAGTTTCTCCCGACTTTCAAGTGACGTCAGAGTTCCGCTCGACTTTCAAGTGATGTCGGAGTTCCGTCCTACCATCAAGTGACGCTGAAGTTTCTCCCTACTTAATTTTAAGTGATGCCAGAGTTTTGTCCGACTTTCAAGTAACATCGGAGTTCTATCCGACCTCCAAGTAACATAAAAACTCTCTCCGACAAACAATGGACACCAATTTTCTGATACCAGCATTCTGATATTCATGTGCAACTGAATTTCAACCGTCCAGGAGTTGATTATTGTAATATGCTCATTCTAAATTTTAAGGATGAGTCAGCCTCTTATAACTCAATCAAACACTAGTGAAATTCTTTCAACTGGGCATGGTCCCATGGTATTTTCCTTTACAGGATTTTCCACGTAAAAATCTTGGTGTTTTATTTCTTTTATGTTTTGTGTGCTGAATATTCGTACAACGCGTAAACAAAAAATTCTATCTCTATCGCCACATATATTTTAGCCCGAAACAAGAATAAACCTCACATAATTTATTATTAGAAAATAACATTAAAACGTTAAAAGTCCAACAAACAAACAATTCAAACATCCATAATCATATTAGCAACAACTAATAAGCAACAAATCAATCACACTTCCCTAGAAACTTGTCAAACTGCTTCCCAAATTCAATAATCTCATCCTCCGGCAGAACCACACCAATCTCCACTCCTACCTTATCATCCCTACTCTCCGCCATGGAAAAAGCTCCCGAACCCCCAATCGAAGTCACCTCCACCTTCTCCGGCTTCCCCCATCCAAAATCACAGTCATAAACCCGCAGCTTCGGGGACCCTGCAATCGACAAAGGCTTATGCGGCAGAACCTTTATTACCTTCTGAATCACACCATCCATTTCCTCATACACATCATCTCCAATCCCCTCAATCGCTTTTCCTATAACCTTACAAGCCGTAAAAAACCCATCTTTTTCGTCAACAATGTCCCCAACACTAGCTTTCACAAAGCAAGGGCATCCCAAGCAGTTCCCGAAGTAGTTCGCCGGAGGCGGCGGCCGCATCCTGTTTCTCCAGTCGACTGAAAAGAAAAGATGAGCCATGCGGCGGAGATGGAGATCCTCGTCATCGTCGTCGTTTACCTTGGTTTTGAGGAGGCAGATCCATGAACAGGCAGAGGAAATCACGAAGGTGGAGATGTGGAAGGAGGAGTCTTTTGATTGGAGTTTCTGTTTCAAGGTTTGAATTTGATGAGAGGGGAGAGTGAAGGTGGCAGCGGCTAAGGTTGGGGAAGGAGGGGAGGGTTTGTGGTGGTGAGGAAGGGATCTTTGGAGAAGGACAGTTTTTGCGAGTTTCGAAGAGAGGGAATGGGGATCGGAGATGGAGGAGCGGTCCAGGGAAGGAGGAGAAGGGGGAGCGGCGGCGCGAGTGGCAGCGGCGGCCCAGGATTTGAGGAAATGGATGGAGCTGAAGCCGTCGCAGGCGGCGTGGTGCACTTTGAGGGCTAGGCAGAGGCCTTGGTTGGGAAATACAGTAATCTGCATAAGAATAATCCTTTTTTAATAAATATTTTTTAATTTAAAATAAGAAAATTCTAGGTGTAATTTATATTACATTGATAAGAAAAAAAATTTCAGAATTTGAAGGCAAATATTCAATCAAAGTTTTTTAAGCACAAAAATTTTTAAAAGTAAAAAAAAAATTATAATGAAATTACAATGTGGTTGTTATGTAAGAAAATAAAATTATGAGAAAATTTTCTTAATTAGACTTTAAAATAATATGAAAAATATTATCAGAGATAATTTTATATTTACAAAAATTTGAGGGTAATTTAGAAACATAACATTAAATTCATAATCCTTACTAAGGATGTCAAAAGTTGACATGACCTGAAACTTGACTCAAAAAAAAATGGATTCAAGTCAACCCTTTTGTGATCGCCATCACCAAAATTATTTTATTCAATATTTACTAAACAAAAGAAAATATTTTTCAGAAGTCAAATGTATTTTATTTTAAATTAAAATAAAAATAAATAAGAAAATAAATTGATCTCAATCCACCTCTAAATATCTTCTAAATTTGAATGTCATATAATTTTAAATATTAAATCTTCTTATAAACTGGATAATAATATTTTAACAATATTTTTATTCATTTAAATGAAATAATACGCATAACTTTTTTACCTGTATTGCCAACAACGGTTGTGCATCAGCAGACTTAGGCAGCGAAGGAACCAACAAGAGAAGCTTCCCAAACGGCCGCCGGTGATAGCCGGAGATATCATTGAAATCCATATTTTCAAACTCCCCGACAGTGAGAGAAACAGAGTCACCGTCGGAGTTACAGATTTCAAAACGATCGTCATAAGCGGAGGATCGGCGAATAGTTCCGGCGAGAGGGTAAAAGTTGTTCAATGTAAGGGCGAGAGATGATTTGAGATTGGGAAGGTGAGAGTCGAGGAAGACGGCGGTTGAATAAGGAAAACGGTAGAAGAAGAGGCGGTCGACGGGATTGAGATCGAGCCAGGGTATGTCGAAAAAGGTAAGGGGGAGCGCCGGCCGTGGTCCGGTCGTTGGTGGCGGAGAAACCCGGCATTGTTCGAGCACTCTTAAGGCCACCATTGTTGGACGACGAAAAGCTCAGAAGACAGGTCTGTTATTAAAAAGGAATACTGATATAATAACGTCGTATAAGTGGGACTCTTCATTTGTTCCTAAACCTAACGGTCTTCACCAACTAACGGTCTTAACCAACTAACGGTCTTCTTTTTGTTAGTTTGAATGAGTCATGCTAGTTGGAACTCTACTAGCTAATGAACTCACAAGTAGAGCATATTAATCCATGAATTCATACTCGAGCTAAAAATCGAGCTTGAATATTGAATGAACTCGAGTTTGAGTTTGATTAAACTCGGCTTGTATGTTCGCAACCAGCTTAAATAAATTAAATATTAAAATTATTTTTTGATGAAATAAATATAAAAATTGTTATTTAAATTATATATATTCATTAAAAGTTTAGCTTTTAAAAGAGTAGTATAGTGCATTTTGTCCAAAAATATACGCCTTTATATCATTCGACTTTTGAATTTACAATATAGAATTCAACTATGTTCTTGCTTTTGACTGAGTTACGTTACTATATCACAATTATATGGAGACAATACATAATTGTTACGTGAAACGATTTTAATCAATAGTGTATATGTTTTACGTTTCAGCGTTGCGCAAAGATTCAACACATACAGAAAAAAGTTATAAGATCAAAATTTTTTTATGAAATAATAATTTTGGTACAAAAAAAAATTTTTAGCACGTAACAATGATTATGCACAACTTCTTAAATCAAGCAAGTTGTGCATAACTTCAAAATAAAATAAATTAGCTCGACTAATAAATACAAAGTGTGAACAAATCGCATCCATCGTAGTGAAGCATCTCTTTAAAATAAATGGATGTTAAGGGAAGAGAATTTTCAATTCGTAGATACATACCCTAAAAGCTATAGATTCAAATATGCATATAAAGAAACTTATGATTGAAAATCCAAAAGTTCCACTCTTAGTTGAAATGATCATTTGTTTTTTTTCTATCTTTTTTATTACTTCTTAACTTCACATCATTCTTTCTCACAGTTTTTTTTTTTTTTTTTTTTTTAAC
>NW_021319083.1:6888607-6925412 GCF_001605985.2 Dendrobium catenatum | reverse complement strand
CTAACAATAAGATTAGATCCTCATAAAAGTCTAGAGATGATTGTAGTAATTATTGGTGGTGGTCGTCGATAATGATAGCTGAAAAATTCAAGAGAACTCTTTAGTTCCTCTGCTCTTGAACTAGTCCGGAATTCAAAACATTCTTTCACATTATTTATCACATACTTTTTTTTTTAAGAAAACATATATTAAACAATCCAAAAAGGTTACAATAAAATAGAAAGGCGAGCTAAAAAAAAAAAAACAAGCTAAAAGCTAAAAGCCAAAAGCGGGCTCAGTAAGCGGCCGAAGCTTCCAGCGACTCTGAAACCTCGCACGGACCGTCCAGTAAGGTGTAGACAATGTCCAAAAATCGTCCCGAAAAGCCACACTAAAGGTTACCACCATCAAAACAATCGGGACGCGAGCCCCGACCACATCATTGCTCTTAGCCCACCGCAACAGCAAATTCAACCACAAAGCATATAATTCCCGAGGATAACACCAAGAGAAAAAAAAAAAAAACGGAAACCATAATGCCACGAAAAATCATCGTCTACGTCGGCCTCTCCGCCAAAATCTCCCCCGAGCTGCACCAATGAGAGAAGGTCTCGCACACACCAGAGAGAAATCATTGTCATTCTCAGACACCAAACCACCTTCAGAAGAGTCAGATTCTGATTCACCATCCGACGAAACATTCAGCCAATTAAGCTGGTCCCTAATCTCCACACCAGAAGAATCACCCAAATATTTAGCCATAGCTTGCGTATCAATCTCATTTACTAGAACCTCAATTAACCTATTGACAATAGGAATACACTCCTCTCTGACACTAGATGACGGATCCACTACAGGAAAACCCGTCATTACCAGCGGACTAAATCCGTCGGAACACACAGAAATCCGACAGAAATATAAGTTTCCGACGCACGTTTCGGTGGAAATTCCTACGCCGGTTTAGGTCGCGTCGATAAATTTTTTCCGACGAATCTAATGCGCCGGAAAGTTTTCCGGCGCACTTTCCGACGCATTAACAGCGCAAAAAATCGGATTGGTGCCGACGACTCCCAACCGATAAATTCCGGTGCCATATATATGCGCCGGTAAGTTTCCGTCTTCTCTTCCGCCGGTAAGTACCGGCGAACAAAACTCAGCAAGTTCACTGTAGACAACCGACGGTTTTGTTTGCGGCACAAAGTCTTCGCCGGAAATAAGCGGCGGACACAGCGCCGGAATCTGCGCCGGTAGTTTCCGACTAGCAATGATGAAAGGATCAAACTTTGCATATCTCCTAGCCCGCTTTACTTCTGTTATACCTTCAACTCCCTCTCTAGTTTTATCAACAAGAAGAATATCATCAACAAAAAGCATGCACCAAGGTACATCCTCTAGCAAATGTCTAGTGAGAACATCCATGACTAAAGCAAAAAGATATGGACTTAAGGCTGATCCTATATGTAATCCAACCGAAATAGGAAAAAAAATGAAACAAAATACCTTCCGTCGGCGAAGAACGACCCTCGGCGGCGCGCGAGCAGGAAAGAGAGGATGCTCGGCGAAGTCCGGTGACCGTCGACGGCGAAGTCTGGTAACCGTCGGCGACGTCAATCCATGGCGAACGACGGACGGCGACGGGCGAAACACGCGAGGTGAGAGAACGGAAGGAAACGAATGAGCGGCAAGAGGGGCTCGGTGACGAAAAATAGGTCTTTCACCGGCGGACTTTCCGACGGCTTAAACGCCGGTAACATTGCCGACACAATTTGCGCTTGAAATAATTCGTTGAGTTTAAATACTCCGGCGCAATATCAGCCGGTCATTTGCGCCGGTATTTTTCCGTCGTAACGTGCGACGGAAATGGTTCAGAGCTCGTTTTACCGACGCATAGACCGGCGCATGGGCCGCCGGAAGGTTTCCGGCGTACTTTGCGCCAGAAAATGCGTCGTAAGGTTTTCGTCGCAATAATTCGCCGTTACCTGCGCCGTTCTTACCGGCGCAAAATTTTCCGCCGGAAAATCCGACAGTAATCGCGTGTTTTCCCGTAGTGGGAGGCTCAGCCTCAAACCCAACAGGAAAAGATTCAACAGACGAATTAACAGCAGCACCACCTTCTGACTTATTAAAAACTTGGCCACACCCATTTGGTTCCACAACACCCAAAACAGGCGAACCACCAGACCCCCTTCCACCCTCGGCAAGAGAAGGTGGTGCTTACCAACTCCGCCACCAGACCAACCGCCAAAGAGTCCACAATCACATCCGACGAACCAAAGCCGTCCACCAAACACGAGGGAATAAAAGGAATGACATTAGGAGACAACGAAGAAACATCAATATCCAACAAATTGACACCAACATCAAGCACAGCCGGGCTATTACAGTTAACAACACCCACAGGAGAATTCATGCCAGGCTCTAAATGACCACCAGCCAAAGCAACAGGGCCCCCAGCCACAGGGGAACACCCCGACAGCTCACCAGAAGGTAAAGCCCCAAAACCAACATCAGAATTCGACACAGAGCCTGGAGCTAGATTATTTGACACCGCAGGAAAATTAATCACCGGAACATAATGTAAAGCATTATGAGATACCATAGTTGCAGCAACATTAGAATCCTTAACGACAACATCCAGTACATCATTAACCACCTTCGAATTACCAACAATCACATCCAATTTCTCAGACAAAGCCACCGCAGGTTTAGCAATAGGATGTAAAATAGGGCAGTTATCCTTAGAGTGACCTAATTAAGGACTGACAATGCATACAAAATAGCGGAATGTCATCAAAAACAACCGATTGAACATAGCCCATTTCCACAGAACCAACCCAAATTTTATCAGGGTATTTCTTCTTAACATCCAATTCAATCATGATACGCGCCATGGACGGACGAGAGCCCAAAGCAGTGGCCATATCCGACTTGAGAGGTTTACCGAAAGAGAACCTAATCCAGAGAGGATTCTAGGAGAAAACAAATGAGGTCTAAGAAGAGGGAAAGAAACCCAAATCGGCACAATAGGGGACTCCACCTCAACATCCAAATTGGGAGACCATTTCACCACTTTCTTAAAACAATTTTTCACAAAGTAAGATCTATGAGAAAACATACAGCAATAATCAAAATCGTTCACTAACTTAATCAAAACGTTCAGGTGATTAAGAACAGTGACCGAGAATTCTCCAATCAGCTTTAAATTAAAACAAAAATTCTGAATCGCATCAACCAGCGGACGCCTTCCCGGAAAACGACCAACCAAAGAAAAATCAAAAGGGGCCGCAAGGGAACGAATTTCTTCCTCGGAAATCAATAGAGCCGGCAAACCACGATGAGAAGAAACGCATAACTCAGGAAAAGTAGAAGAACTACCAGCTAAAGCGTCTTTAAAAGATAAAGGCGCAGCAGCCCCCTTCAGGAAACCGGGATCACGAAGGCGAGTGGAAGCCATGAGACAAACACCAAAAAAACTGAAGAAAAACGGGAAGGAACAGCCACCAAAACGCCAAAACTCATTGTGACGGCGGAAACCCTAGCAGAGGAAGTTGGTCACTCAGAAACAATATTATGCAATTTAATTTATAATTATAGTTTAAATGCTTGATTTATACTATTTGGACATAGATAAATGGAATTTTTGAATTGGTAGTTTTGTTGAAATCAAATTTTAGAAGATAATAAATTTAATTTAAAATTTTTTTTAACTTAATTCAATTAATGAAATTTTTAATATAAAATATCATAAATTATTATAAAATAGGGCCCTATTAATCTCTTATCCCACACACTGAAAAGTCTTTAGTTCACTCTTAACTACTCTTTGCCCACAAAAAAGAAAAGAATATTCGAATTTGGCCAAATATTTCCTACCTAATTCAATTGTCTTATAAGAAGACAATACAATTAATATTTTCCACATTGTTACTAATGAAGTTGGAATAAGCAATAAGCTTAATGATAGCTCAATTTTAATTTTTTTTCTCTTAATTGAAAATACATAAATGCCCATATCAATTATTTGATCATTCAAATTGCTTGATTTCTATTGAGCTCTAATCAAAATAATTTTAATGATCTGTGCCCTTCTCAACGAGATATACTATTGATATATCATCAAAAAAGTATTTTGATCGGTCATGAATCTTGAGGCAAAATTAAGTTAGAAACTTTTGAAATTAAATTCGGGATCATATGAACTCTGCTTTTAGCAAACTATAGTTGAATTGAACGTCTCGAAAAGACGAACCCAAAGCCACCAAATTCAACTTAATCCGAGCCCAAATGGGACCAAATCGAAGACCCGAAGTGCCTATGGAAAGTTCAAACCATAAATTGGATGACCAAACGATTTCCAAACGTGACATGCTTGTAGTCAAATCGAGCGGCTTGATGAGAAAAATCCAACGAGCCTAAGATTGTCAAATTCTTATATCATTAAGACATTTAAATGCCCAATAAACGATCCAATATCAAGGTGATCAACATCAGCCTTTCATTCAAACCACTTCCAACTTGCCCTTGATCTCCTCCCTATTTAGTGGTCATGCCACTCTCAGAAACTATAAATAGATCACATTTCATTATTCATTGAGTGTTAATAAAGCAAGGAAGAGAATGAAGAGATAGAAACTCAAGTTCTCTTTCCACCAGACTCCTCGACCACCGCAATGCTTCGGCCAGGTCGTCGACTAATGCTGGAATTCTGCCAGTCCACCAACTAACGACGGATTTCTGCCAGTCCACCAACTGTCTGACTTCAAAATTTTAAAATATTTTTTCATATGGTCTGCTAGCATTGAGTAGCTTAATGTCATCCAAATTTATTGTTGTTGAGCTTGTTAAATTTCTTTCATCAAGATTCTAAACTAAGTATAAGCACTTGAAGGTTTGAAGATTATTTAATCACTCAAACAATGTTATGCAATTTCTAATGGTATTTTAGGTACTTGATTTATGACTATTTCTACTCATATAAAGGCATTTTTAAACCAATTGAAATTCTAATGATAAAAATTTAACTTAAAAAATTTTTAAGTTACATATATTAAGATTCATACATATAAATTTTTTTAAATAAAATATCATAAATCATTATACAATAGTCCCTCTATTGAGGTTTTCCCACACAAATTGATAAGTCAAAGTCCTTACTATCATTTTTTTTCTTTGCCCAAAATAATATTGAGTGTGCTAATTGGCCAAACATTCTAGCCTAATTCAATTGTCTTACAAAAGACAATAAAATTTATATTTTCTAAATCGTTTTTAACGCGGTTGGAATGGACAATGAGCTTATAGCTCCAATATTTTAAGATTTTTTTAATCTCTTAATTTAAAAGACATGAATGCCCACAACAATCTATCATAAACAAATTCAACTTAATTTAGTCAAAAAATTATCACAATTAAAATCACTTTCAATCATAGGATTAATGTTTCGTTTGATATAATTTCTTTTTTACTTTGCTTTGAGATAATAACCATAATTTTTGTTTATCCGCTGCTTTTTTCCTGCTTTCAAAAATTTTTGTAATGTGAAATTGCTTTCTACAATAACTTTAAAAAGTTAATTTCTCTGCAATAATTTTACAAAGCAGTAAGAAAGCTGTCCCAAATAATTTTGAACAGTTTTCTTACTACTTTGCTTTTCATATTACAACCAAAATTTCTATTTGACAACTTCTTTTTCATTGTTTTCAAAAAAAAAATTATGCTATTAAGTTGCTTTCTACAGTTGCTTTCATAAAAGTTACTTCATACATAGTAACTTTACAATCATCTCAGCTTTATAAAAAACTGAAGTTGTCCCAAGCAAATTCTAAATCTTGATTTAAATCTCACTAATTTTGACAATATCATCAAGTATTTCATTGAATTTGAGATTTAATTTCAATTGTGATTAAAATTTTATTATAATACTATTAACAAAGTTAATATTCATGAAAAAAAAATATTATTTATGATTTAGTTCATGATGCACATCATAGAAATTTAATTTATTTTTGGTTCTAACAAAAATTTAAAATTTAAGAATTTCATATGAAATTCAAAAAATTTATTCAAAATTTAATTGAAAGACAAGTTATGACTGAAACTTTCAAAATCAATTGAAGTAAATAAATATGATTTTTTTTTTTGTTTTTTTGAAAAAATTGAGGGCTAAGCTCAATGCTTCAATTGCTTGATTTAGAACTTTTAATTCAAATATTGCATCAAATTTTGTAACAAATTATCAAAATATAAAGGCTTTGAGTCCATTATTGCTCTAAAATTATTAATATAATTAGTGTGAAAATAATAAATCTTCTAAAATTAATCAGAAAAATATATTTTTTCTTCAAAAATCCACATACAAACTTTTCATAAACATTACACTACAATTAAACTAAAATATTTTTTTATCATAAATTTTTTTAAAGAAGTGTAAAATATTTTGGGAAATTTATCCTTAGTAATTTTACTTACCACCAATAATGTTCAACAATTAATATCAATCTTAAAACAGACTAAATAACAATTTTATTTCATTAAAATAAAAGCCTGCGCACCGTCCATTATTTTCAAATAAAATGCAAAAGAAAAAAAAAAACTCCTCTTTTCCAATACATAATTCAGCGCAGAGTACAGTATATCAAAGCGTAAAGTATAGTATATGAGTATATCAAAGATCATATTTTTTTCCGGCCGTCCTCCTTCGTCCCATGAACGGCGAAAAATAGAGCTTTTCACCAATCCCGTCCGGCGGCGAAATGCTTAGCAAAAGCTTTTAAATCCTCCTCCGGTAGAATAACTCCAATCTCTATCCCTCCCTCTCCATCCCTGCTCTCCGCCAACGCCACGGCTCCCGTCTCTCTCGTCGAAATCACCTCCACCTTCCTCGGCTTCCCCCATCCAAAGTCTGTTTCGTAAACACCCATCTTCGGCGACCCCGAAACCGTCAACGGCCGCCATGGCACCACCTTTCCAATCCTATCTACCAGTCCATCCATACTCTCATGAGCGTCATCTCCCAAGTCGTCAATCGCCTTCCCTATGGCCGCGCAGGCAACCAAAATCCCATCTTTCGCCAAAAGTTCTTCAGCATCCCACTTCGCAAAGCATCCACTGATGCAGTTTCCGAAATAGTTCGCCGGAATCTCCGGACGAATCCTCCGTCGCCAGTCCACCGCAAAGACGACGTGCGCTGCGCCGTCGCCGTCGGTTATGCGACGTGTTTTCAGCAAGCAGATCCACGAATACGCAAGAGAGATCACAAAAGAAGAACAATGGAAACTGCGCATCCCCTGTTCAGCTGCCTTCACCTGCATCTGCTTCTTGAGCCTACCAATCTCCGGCGCGGAAAGGGTGAACGTGGTGGCGAAAACGCTGCCGGCGATTCCTGAGGTCACCTTCTTTTCCTTAGCTCTCTCATCTAGGACGCCCTTCTCCATCTGCAAGTACAGGTTTCGAGGATCGGGAATCACGGTTCGGTCTATGACAGGAGCTGGCGGCTGGGGACTTGACCCATCCGGTCGTAAACCGGCGGCTACGGCGGCGGACCATAACTTGACGAACTGCATCGAGCTGAACCCGTCGCAGGCTGCGTGATGCACGGCGATGGCAAGGCAAAGGCCGTAGTTTGGAAACAGAGTGACCTGTACAGAGAGAAGTGGCTGTTCTTCGGGGGACATAGGAAGTCGGGGAACCAACGGGAGCAGCTTCTCTACCGGCCGAGAATGGTCGCCGGATATTTCAAGGAAATCGAAGGCGGCGCCTTCGTATTCGGAGACGGTAAGGGTGACGGAGTCGGAGTCGGTAGTGGCTATTTCGAAATGACCATCAGGTTGGCGGCGGCGGATGGTGGCGGCGAGAGGGTAGAAGACGGACAGAGCGACGGATAGGGCGGATTTGAAAATAGGGAGGTGGAAGTCAAGAAAGTGGTCAGCGGAATAGGGGAACTGGTAGAAGAAGAGGCGTTCCACGGGGCTGTAGTTGAGCCAGAACATGTCGAAAAAGGTGAGGGGGAGAGATGATCGGACTTCGCCGGAGGACAGCGGCGGGGGAGATACAAGGGATTGGTCGAGGATTTTTACCGACTCGGCGAACTTCATGGCTGATTCTTCACGCTTTGTGGAGGACGTCGGAGGGTGGATAAATGGACGAATTTTAAAAAGTAGTGTGTTTAAAATATAATTAAGTGAAAGATTTGTGATTATTAAAATAATTAAACAAAGTAAATTCGTCAAACTGTGGTCTGAATGGGCCATATGAATTGGTCTATTATATTGAAGGAGAAGAGAGAAATCAGAAATGATGGAGAGAGATGAGAGAGATAGAAAGAGAAAAAGGATGGAGAGAGAGAGAGAGAAAGGTTTTTTTTTTTGGAATAGGGTATCCACCTGATGCCACATCCAAAAGCGCGACTAATGACACCCATCCTTGAAACCTCTTTGCCCACATTTGATTGGGCCACACTTAAGAGTCGCTGACAATCGAGGGGAATCGAGCACGGGTTAGGGGGTTCCCGGCCAATCGTACTCGCCCATCAACCAAACTAAGCATCGGTGGGAAATTTCAATTTTTAAAAAACATCATGTTATTCCTAAAATTTATTTAAAGGAATGTATTTAAAAAAGGATAAAATAATCAAATGATTTGGCGCATTATGAATAATTCATATCATTTGTCATTAAAATTTAAAATAAACAAAATAATAGAAATAGGGAGAGAAAGAGAATAAGTGAGAGGGCAAAGAGAGAAAATGGGAGAGAGAGACTAGAAGAATAAGAGAGAAATAAGGAGAGAATTGGTTGGAGGTAATATTAAATAAATATTATTTTAATATTAGTAATTTAATTTATTAAATAATAATTTACAAAAGCCTTTTAATTAAAATGAACATGTATAAATATATTTTAACTAAATTTTTTAGATCATTTAATATAGATGTAATGGGGATGAAAATAATATTTTATTATAGTTTTAGTAAATTTCAATCAAAATTATATTAGAATGAAATTTTAAATTTTAAACATTAAAATTAATTTTAAATAACCTTTTTTCATATCATTTCCAAACATTTTTAGATCAAATTAATCAACTGCCTATCCACTAATCTGAGAACAACTTTTATGTAGCTTTACGTTTGGTCAGCGGATTATTACTCGTTTTTTGCTCGGTATTTGGTCGGTATTGTTAGGTATTGTTTGGTAATAACCCGGAATACCGCTCTGTGAAGACAAATACCGAGTAATACCTAGTAATCCCAAAAAATACCGAGTTTTTCCAGAAAAAAATTATGTTTTTTTTGGGATTACTCGGCATTGCTCGGTATTTTGTCTTCACATAATGGTATTTCTCGTTATTGTTGGTATTGCTCAGTATTTCTCGTTTTGTGCCTGCGATCTTAGTGCCGGCCGAAAGTAACTCTACATACGTTCAACGGACCAAATAAAAGTTCCTAATCTGAATATAAGATTTGAGATGAAAATATTTAGATTTAAATTTAGGATTATCTCAACTTTAATTTTAGATGAAAAAATAATCGTCAAATTAAAGATTTTAATGAGATGATAACACACCAAAAATATTGTGATTTGAGTTTGAATAAGTGTAAATAAGCATTTAAAGAATTATTAACTTTTTTTAAATATTAATTTAATAATCAAACGATATTTGAATCTCAAATGTGAAGTGCTCGGATCTAAAATGTGTGCTTTAATAAAAAGAGTCCAATAAGCTTAGGATACTCATTTTTTTAGATTATATAAAAGATAATTAATATTGGTCATCTTATAAGTATTTTAGGATTTTGCCTGAGATTATGAAAGTGAAATGTGAGAATAATAAATAGGTCACATTCTTGATATGAGAAGGGGGTCTTGACATTCAACTGCATTTGAAAAATGCTTAAGAGTTCTAAGAAACTTTTGAGCCTTGTTTACTCGATGTCAACCTTCATCGCTACTAAACGTTATTGTTTGAATGTTATTGCTTATTTATCCCCATCCAGTGTGATGTTATTTGACCGCAGTCACCAAATTGATGTACCTTGCATGTCATAATTCGATCATTATCATCCTTACAAGGCTACCCCAACTAGACCTGCATCGCTTGATAGTTATCGTCTAACCATCATCACTAATCCCAAGATCTTTAACATTGTCCAAATTATTTATAAAAAAAAAAATCAAATTTATAATAACAATTTTATAATATTATTTTCTCCAATTGAGAGAAAGAGCGAAATTATTGAGCTAAGCCTCATACCCTTTTCACTATTCTAATTTTTCACGTAAAGAATTAGTCCCTTCGTGCATAATAAAGAGGTGGTCTATTAGCATACATGCCTGACCTATATCAGACCTCAAGAGGCTTATTTAATCATTTTAGGGCCCTAAGACAATTTTTGATGTTCTAGATCCAAATTTGATACTTTGGGAACTCAACGGAGCCTCTGTAATTAATTTTGAGCAAGCTTAAATAATTTAGAGCTAAAATTTTCAACAATTTTTATGTTAACTAACATTCTAACTATTAGAAATAGTGAAATAATTATTTAGAAGAACTTACATAGTTCACAATCTTGAGAAAATGCATTGCCTTCTATTTTTTTGTAACTATAAGTTTCCACCAGAATTTTTCAAAAGAGTTAATGTATTTGTGGGGCACACCAATTTTAACATCTGAAATAGATAGTCAGACTTCATTGAAAGAGTGCAAAGATGGAGTATAGTGGAGATGGAGTATAGTGGATTGGTTGAGGATTTTTATCGACGTGGAGAGCAGCATGGCTGATGCATCATGATTTACTTTCAGAATGTTGGTAGCTGAGAATAATGAAGGGGCCATAAAATAGAGTTATCTAGGCGTTGGAGTTCACACATGTGAATAGCTTTCTACACAAGTGTCGGCTATTGTGTATAACCAAGTGGATGCTAGCAGGGATGAGGTTGATAACAACGGAGAAAATGTAGCCCAAACACAGGCCATTAATGATTTTGATGCTAGTGAGATTTTTGGGGTGGCAATGCATGGCAATTACTGATGATGATCGTCAACATTAGTCACTGGGTAGAGTTTATCTAACTCCAACTCCCCCACCCCCCAATGCAAAGAATGTGGAAATAAAAAATCTAAAATATCTACACATGATGATCTATGTTAACCCCTTGATCATAAACCGTTCATTAAGAATTAAGCACCATAATGACATCAAAGTCTACTAATGTTGGGCTCACTGAATTTCTCTCAATGAGATTTTCATTCTATTTGTAAGCATGAATGATTCAAATTTCATTTGATACCTCAAATAGTACTATGTAATTTCTAATTTTGCGCTTGATTTATAACTAATTAGACTTGGATTAATGCATGTTTGCTGCCATTCAATTTATCTCATCAAAATTTTCATTTTAACTATAATCTTATTGTAATCAAAGTTTAGAAGATATAAAATATAATTTTGAAAATTTTAACTTATATATATTCATATTTAATTGATAAAATTTTTCAATAAATCATTATAAAATAGTCACTCTATTGAGCTTTTCCACACAAATTGAAAGTCTAGGTACTTACTGTTAATTTTTCTTTTGTCCATAAAATTATTGAGTGTGCTAATTTGGCCAAATATTTAGTTGTCTTATAAGAAGACAATAAAATTCATATTTAAAATTTTTTTTTTTAAAAAAAAAACAATAATAAAAAAAAGAATAAAATTCATATTTTACACATCGTTTTTAACGAAGTTGGAATGGACAATGAGCTGATAGACCCATTTTAAGATATTTTTTTAACCTATTACTTGAAAAGACATAAATGCCCATCGCGATCTATCATAAACATATTCAACTTAATTTAGTCCAAAATCTTTGAAAATTTAAATCATTTTCAACCACTGGATTATATCTTGATTTCATGCTCACCAATTTTGACAATTTCATTGATTATTTCAATAATATTAGGATTTGGTTTCTATTGCGATTTAAATAATTTTTTTATTATAATTATTCTGTGCTAGAAATTTTATGGCAAAAAAATTTAATATCTTAATTTTATAGAAAGATCCAATACATAGAGATAGGGGTGGCACAATGGGTTAATAGTCGGGTTGAGATGGTACCCAAAATCGACCTAACTCGAATCCGATCAATCTGAACCCTACCTGTTTAATAAGTGGGTCAAAAAATTGAACCCAATCTTGACCTGCTAGCAACCCTAACCGAACCCGATAATCCGTTTAATTAAAAAAATATTGAATCTACTATTGACGTCTGTTTAGTTGGATTTGACTTTTTTCTTTGGAGTGTTGCGGGTGGTACTAATGACCCCTATTTTGATTTTTTTTTTGTATGGGTTCTTTTTGCTTTTTAGGCTCGATATGTTTTTTTTTTTTATGGATTGCCTTGGGTGATGGTGGTACTTTCAGACACAGGTTGGCCGATTGGTTTGTTGGATATCTTGTGGATTGATGGCAAGACTGTGGTGTGTTAGCTTTTATTTTTCAGACTATGATGACGCAAGCTTCCTGGACGTACACCCCCTGGAAGGTCATGACTTGTTTTGGCAACCTTGGTGGTTCCTTTTGTGGTCTAGGGTGGCTTTCGTGTTTAGGTCTTCTCGTTGTTTCTTCCTCCAATGGAAGATCCAAGTTTGATAGGTTTCTACAAATATTTTGGCCTCTTCGCAACTTCTAAAACTTCCATAAGGTCGCCTTCTTCTCCGCTTGGCATGAGGACTTTTGAAAGAGTCGCTAAAAGGAGCTTCTTCCTCTTCTTCTCCGCCTCCTCGGATCCTGCTTCACGAGCTTCATTTTGAAAGAGTTGTTAAATAAGCTTCTTCGCCATCTTCTTCGCCTCTTCGACAAAAACTCATACTTATTTTGATATTCATCTATATCAAAAATATTCAAATTCCCGCTCACAGCGTGTGCTCTCAATTTTGACTTTCTTGGCTTCATTTGGCAATGCTCTTCTTTTCTTTTTTGATTTTTTTTTCAATAAGTCATCAATTTATGAGATTGAAAACACAGAAGAAAGCCTCACAATGACTGATTTTTTTAACTATATTATACAATACATTTAAAAAATAGTTCATCAAAGTTAGATTTAAAAGATTTTATATAACCGTTTGATTTCGTGCCTCTTCGAACTTCCCTCCCATCCATTTCTTTCTTCGGTTCGTCTTCCTCTCCTGTCTCAACTTGGCATGAGCTTCATATGAGGACTTTTGAAAGAGTCGCTAAAAGAAGCTTCGGTCGCGTTCTTCTCCACCTTTTCGGATCCTGCTTCACGTGCTTAAGATGAAGAAACATTTTGAAAGAGTTGTTAAAGAAGCTTCTTCGCCTCTTCGAAAGTCACAACAGGAGGCACTAGAAAGCTTCTTCGTCCTCTTCAAATCCCGCTCAGTGTGTGTAATTCGAGTGATGAAGAGTTCTGAAAGAGTCGATAAAGAAGCTTTTTCACCTTTTTCTACCATGTTTTTTATGTCGGATCGGAAGTCACAGTGGGAGCTCGTTGCAAAACGCTAGGTTCGATGTTTTTTTATTTCATATATCCACTTTGATGTCAAATTAGTTTGTGTTGACATCCTCCCTAATAAATTTAAAATGTTTCATAAAAGGTTTTATCTCCACAATTTTGAAATTCTGCTGCACTTTTGGGTCAGGAGATGTTAGCGGAATTATTGAAGCTGATTTTGAGGTTTCCATTACTTGCTCAGAAAGCTGTCTTTGAGTGTAGTTGTTGCGTGGCTGTCGAGTAAGCTACATCTCAGCCTTGAGTGCAAAATTTATTGCTTGTGATAGTGTCTACATTGAATTCAATTCCAGCTTATCATGAATGGCATCTTTCAGTCCACCGATATAACGGGCCACTAATTGATTAGTGCACTCATTCAAGTTATTCCTAGCACTCAATTGATGGAACTCCTTGATATAATCACTAATAGATTGATTACCTTGAACACAATGTTGATACTTCAAATACATCATTTGCTCATAATCAGTAGGTAAAAATTGTGCACGCAAGAGCTTTTCCTTTTGATACCAGCTTCGTACTTGACCACGGCCTTCCCACCTTCTGGTCTAGAGTAATTGTGATGACCACATGCCGGCTCCCCCTTTCAATTTACATGCAACATATTTAACTTTTTTCTCAGGTTCTACTTCCATATACTCAAAAGATATTTCAATAGCCCTTTTTCAATCTAAATAGTCTCCAATGTGTAGCTTCCTATAAAAAAATGGGACTAAGCCTGCTGCCTTCATCCTCAAAATATGTTAACTTAGACAAATACAGGTGCTCGCCTCCTTTCATGGTCAACATTATATGGCCGCCTAGGCGTCAGTATGATTGTCGGCATACCTAAGTGAGTAGTTTTCAGAATGTTTAAACCTTCTTTATTAATCTGCAACACTTGTCGAACGGTTAAGTCTATAGCGCTCGCAAGTTGTTTGCTTTTATGCCTCTCTGGAGAGTAATATGTTTGTAGAGGTAACTGGAGATGGTAATGAGCATGCAGGGTTGCTCATGGCGTTGCAAACCAAGGATAATAGCATGTGGGAATAAGGTGTCAACTTTCGCTATGGGAGTGAGATTCCACGTCGGACCAGCTGTTATGGCAACAGCCTCTATAGCAATCGGCTTTCGCAGCGTTCTGCTATAGAAGTTATAACAGATTATTTTATAAATATAGATTTTATGATTAATGATTTTAAAGATCATATTTTGTATTTTAATTGATGGAAAGTATTTGAATCAATATAATTTTCATTTTCTTCTAGCAAATTCTTGATAATTATATTGATAATTGAATTTTTTTATTCAATACTTTTTTGTTACCTCAAATAATAAAATAAGTCTTATTTTCTATTATGTAATTTATTTGTCTTTTTAATGAGAAATAATTAGATGCTACAATATCAAAGAGCTATTGATTGATCTTCAATGTTATAGCCAAGACATAATAATTAGATAAGAAATAGATTTCATTAAATATCACCAAAATTGATATCCATAATAAATATATATAGAACACTTCAAGAAATTAAAGAAGAGTGATTTATTAGGTTGATCATTTTACGACCAATTTTTTATTTTGGTTGCTATTTAAAGAATGTAATAAATAAAATTAATAATTAAAATTGTTAAATAGCATCCATCTAAGTACTTATCAGCTTAAAAAATTATCGTTAATATGCATAATAGCGATCAATACTAATAAGTGGTCACTAAATTAGCATACAAAATATTTTTTGGCCACCAAAAGCTTTAGCAGCGAGTCTACTGTGCCAAACTAGCGACCTAATTATGATGAATTCTATGATTAAAGGGACTAGTTAGCAGATTGATTGGAGTCCAAGATTATATTGAAAAAGTATTTGTAGTATATTAGAAAATATTTTTCTATACGAAATCAATTTGTTTCATGGTGAAAAGTTGGTGTTAGAAGAGAAAGATAGTGTTTATTATCTTAGCGTTGCATAGGGATCCACATACAATCATACACAAATAAAATTAGGCCGCAAAAGGCACAATAATTTTTACGTGAAAATACGATAACTAAATTATTGCGTTTGACCTAACTAAAATAATGGATTATGTAAATAAGATTAAAAATACCTGATTTGCATCTCAATTAAGTGAAATTATTCTGTGCGGTCACCAGACGCTGTTCGAAGGCGAAACACCCACATTACTTTTTTGTTGTATAACGTTGTGTATCGGATGATATAGTACTTCCTGATTCGCCTTAAAATGAACCGATGACGGCACTTAATAATTTTTCCTCAATTGGAGAATATAGTACTACAATGTTGGGATTGCTATCTTGACTTTTTTTTTATTGTAACGGAGGATATCAGAGAATCAGTGAAAGGTGATGAAGACAAATAACAAATGAGATTGATATATGGTAATGCCATAACACACTATGGCAACAATGATATAGTCGTGCGATGGGGATCAGGAGATTCTACGTGGGCTTACGTTCAATTGGACTATAGGTTTATTAAAATTGAAGTTCCGTTAATATTGAAAAAAAAAAATTCAAAAATTATGTTGGATCAAATAAAACTTCTAATGGTGTATCAAAATATAAAGAGTTTGAGTTGACAACTCTAAAATTATTGATAAAATTAAGATACAAAAAAATAAGTTTTTAAATTATCATAAATATTTTATTTATGCCTCAAAATAAAAAATTTAAAATCTTAAAATAAACATTCTTATAAATATTACATAAGTAATTATCACTATAATTTTTTTCTCATAATAAAACTTTTTGAATAAATATAAAAAATATTCTAACTTATCAAAAATGTAATAACTTTTGTAAATTAAAAATTTGAAATTTTATCTTTAGCCGTTTTGTTTTTCACCACTAATTCTTAAAAATAGAGCAAATAACAATTTTATTTCAGGACTATTTAATTAACAGTAAAGTGATTGCAGTGTAAAGTAAATGCAATATAAAGTAAATAATTTGAAACTGTTTGGTTTGAAGTAAATTGAATGCAGGGAAATATTTTTTCTGTTTGGCTGCATGTATGCAGAGTGAAATAAAGTCAATGCATCATGAATTATAATTTGGTTGGTTGGTTGAGTGACTATAGAATAAAGTAAAAATATTATGATTTGATTAAAAATATTTTAACTACACAATATTAATTATAATTTTAAGAGATTTTGAAAATTTTTATATTCATTAATAAAATTTATTGTATTAAATAACTTCCATAATTAGTATTAATAAAATGTATTGCATTAATAAAATTTATTGTACTAAATAACTGCCATATTTAGTATTTGGTTTCAAAATGCAACCAAAAGTAATTACAAATTTGCTTCGTAATATCATTTGCAATTTCACTAAATTGTTATATAAAACTTTATTTCATTATTAGTTTTCACAACATAATGCTCCTAGAAAAATAAATGGCATTTACTTACTATTTGCAAGGAAGTAGGTAAAATCTTGCATTGTTTTGGAAAAAAGGATTATAAAGACATTATTTGATTTGAATGTAACTTCAAATTTGATATAAAATTGAGCTAGAAAAAAATTTTTTTTGATAGAAGATGAGTGCTCGCCTTGCCCAATGAAGAATTAGACTAGAAGAAGAAGCCATCAAAAGAGTAGGGAAGCACAAGTTATGGAGATGATTGCAGGAGATGAGTGCCGTTACCTGAAAGGGAGACAAATACTGATTTGCGTTTGTTGGCACGAGCGAAGCTAGGTTACGGAGACTCACAAATGAAGGTAGGTCATAGACTCACAGGGTGCTTTATTGTGCGGGAGAACTGGGCGGGAACAAGGGCCAGATCGTCGCAGGCGGGAGAAGGAAGACCACGAGACGTTTTTTCGTAGGAGAGAATGTCTGCAAAGTGAGGCAGTGTATTTGGAATTCGCTCGATTATAAATGCAGTACAAATAAATTTTAAAATACTTCCCTTTGACCTTGTAGATTTATTTTGTGTAGCATCAAATATATAGAAATACTCAAAATATACTTATTTACTTTACAATGCACAGGCATGCTATCTACGCAGACATTATTTATATATAAATGGGCTTCACGAACTCCATGAACGGAACATAGGTTTTCACCAATCCCGTCCGGCGGCGAAATGCTTTGCAAAAGCTTTTAAATCCTCCTCCGGTAGAATAACTCCAATCTCTATCCCTCCCTCTCCATCCCTGCTCTCAGCCAACGCCACGGCGCCCGTCTCCCTCGTCGATATCACCTCCACCTTCCTCGGCTTTCCCCAACCAAAATCAGTCTCGTAAACCCCCATCTTCGGCGACCCCGCAACCGTCAACGGCCGCCATGGCGCCAGCTCCCCAATCCTATCCATCAATCCATCTATAATCTCATGAACGTCATCTCCCAACTCCTCAATCCCCGTCCCAATGGCCGCGGAAGCAACCAAAATCCCATCTTTCGCCAAAAGCTCTTCAGCTTTACACTTCACATAGCATGGGGCGAGGCAATTCCCGTAATAGTTCGCCGGAATCTCAGGGCGAATTCTCCGCCGCCAGTCCACCGCGAATAAGACGTGCGCCGCGCCGTCGCCGTCAGTTATGCAACGAGTTTTCAGCATGCAGGTCCATGAATAAGCAAGGGATATCACAAAAGAAGAACAGTGGAAACGGCGCATCCCCTGTTCCGCAGCCCTCCCCTGCACCCGCTTCTTGAGCCGATCGATCTCCGGAGCGGAAATGCTTAACGTAGCGGCGAAAACTCCGCCGGAGATTCCTGAAGTCACCATCTTTTCCTTGGCTCTCTCATCCAGAACGCCCTTCTCTATCTGCAAGTATACGTTTCGCGGATCAGGAATCACGGTTCGGTCCATGACCGGAGCTGGCAGCCCGGGATTTAATCTGTCCAGTCGTAAGCCTGATGCCGCAGCGGCGGACCATAACTTGACGAATTGCATTGAGCTGAACCCGTCACAAGCTGCGTGGTGCACGGCGAGGGCGAGGCAAAGGCCGTAGTTTGGAAACAGAGTGACCTGAACAGCTAGCAGAGGCTGTTCTTCGCGGGATATTGGAAGTCGAGGAATCAGAACTAGAAGCTTCTCTACCGGCCGGGAATGATCACCAGAGATATCGAGGAAGTCGGCGGCGGCGCCTTCGTATTCGGAGACGGTGAGGGTGACGGAGTCCGAGTCGGTGGTGGCAATTTCAAAACGGCCGTCAGATTGGCGCCGGCGAATGGTGGCGGCTAGAGGGTAGAAAGTGGAGAGGGCGACGGAAAGGGAGGATTTGAAGATGGGGAGGTGGAAGTCAAGAAAGTGGGAAGTGGGATAGGGAAACTGGTAAAAGAAGAGGCGTTCTACGGGGCTGTAGTTGATCCATATCAAGTCGAAAAAGGTTAGCGGAAGAGATGGCCGGACTTCGCCGGAGGAGAGCGGCGACGGAGATATAAGTGATTGGTGGAGGATATTTACCGACGTGGACCTCATGTTTTGCTTTCGGGATGTTGCTTGCAAGCCGCAAGGGACGGTGAAGAAGGGCGCTTCATAAATATTTAAGAAAATCCACATGCGCAGAAATTTGTAGCGAATTAATTAGAAATAATTTTGAATATTCATAAATATTTTGAAATACTTCAGTAGTATTATCATTTTATTACATAATTAGTTGCATATATTACATTAAATTATAATATTTTTATATTTTTATTCATATTGAATCTCTATTCAAATGCTTTCTTTGTATATATAATGTAGAATCATAAAATCCTCTATAGCTGTATATATATCAATATTCAAGTATTTGAATAATTTTAGTCTTACAATTTAATATTTTTTAACTAAAATATTGCTATAGAAAGTAGGAAGAAAATTGTCTCAAATAAATTCTTCATCAAAGAACACAAAAGTACCCATAAGTTATCTTTTATTGGAGTGACAAAGTCTCAGTTTTAAAAGAAATTATTATTTGCGGTTATTGGACTGTTCGGAGGTGAATTATGATGTGTCACATCACTCGGTACATAACTGCGGCACACAACAAAATATAGAATGACATAAAAGTACTACATGGGTCCTGGTTGGGTACACATTGGATAATCATGTTTTACTCGGACGGGCTTTGCCCATCCACCCCCACCCATGGTGACTTTCGGGACGCCGTATCCACTTATACCCTCTCACTTTCCATGCTTTTTGAACGCAGTCTGTCACGGACTGATAGCCTTGAGGCTTGATGCCTTTTACTCTGATTGCAAATATTCAAGCAGCATATCAGATTTTATCATAGCCGCAACATGGTTTAGTGTTGCACACTACGCAGTGAGGATTGTAGTAATATATAAGATATACGGTGATTAGCAATGTAAATCGATTTATCCCCCGATGTTGAGTACACACCTATACCCACACACAAGGCAATGAGCGTAACCTTACCCACCCATACCCATTGGGTATGGGTGGATATATGGGTGGGTGTGGGTATAGGTAACCAATGCAGGACTATGTTTTTCATCTCATCCCAAAACTTTACCCAAATTTCTTATTTGTTATAGTTTTCAAGATATAAAAATTATAATGTTGTATCGGGTCTTTATTCATGATCAAGAGAGAAGGGCCTGAAACTGTAAGTGCACTGCTTGTACAATGTATAGATATAATCGAGTCCAGCATGTCCTAACAAGTTAGGTTTATATTTAGACCCAATCGGAATCTAATCAATTCAAATCTTGCATGTTTTATAAACGGGTAAAAAATATGGACCCGAATCCAACCCGGTAGCAATCCGAATGACCCAATCCTAACCGATAACCCATTTTAACTTAAAAATCTTTAACTTTTTAATAATATATTTCAAATTAATTAATTAAAAAATATGATAATCATACCAATAAATTAAAAAAAAATTAAGAAAAATATAGTTTAAACGGATCATTTAGAGTCAAAATAGACTTGGCTTGTCAACTTGAAACCGTTCTGTTTATTAAAAGAGTCAGCCTGAATTCGAATTTTTTAGTTTGTGTTCGAATCAGGTTTGTGGATTAGGTCATATTTTGTCACCCCTACGTAGTGTATTTAGTGCTGAGTCAAAGTAATTTTGTCATAACTTGTTGAGGAATTATAAAAATGATGCCACAGTGATGTGCCAACTTGTCAAAATACAGATCATTTTGATGTGGCTGTGATTCATTTATAATTTTATATGCTGATGCCATAAGAGCCATTATTCTTTGAAAGCAAAAGAAACAAGTTCATTGTATTTTTTTTTTAATTATTATGAATTTGATGATATCAACATTTTATTTTATAAAATATTTGTTAGTCTATTGATTGTTGAACCATAAAATTAAATAGAAAAATGTATTGGAAATTAGTTCAGTGGTGTATAAATTTATTGGACTGATTAGTCTGAGTGACAGTTTGAGATCATTTTTTATTTTTATTTCTTATTTAGATATTTTATTTTGTTTTATTTATGTTTTGATATCTAATAAAATTAGATTTGGTTTTGTATGTTATTTTTTGAATATTATATGAGAAATTAATGAGTCAAATATGGCATCTTATGATAGTGGTGGTTGTTGTTGTGTGATGTTGATGGGATGGGGTTAGTGGTGTCAGTGGGTGGAGAATTATTCCGTGCAGAATCTGAACGGGAAGAACAGTTCGGACATGTGAGTTTACACATTGTGTATAAATTTGTACACAATGTGTATCAATTTTTTATACACACTATATATACACTCACAGTCGGGACGGTTCTTCCCGTCAGGACTTCGTACGGAATAATTTCTCTAGTGAGTGAAGGAAGTTGGATGTTATTGTCGCCGAGTAGCAAACGAGTGGTGAATATAATAGTTTTCATTCTAAAAAAAATGAAAACATAGCTAATAAAATAACAAAATGTGCTTTCTTAAAAGAAATAGACTAAATACAACCAATTTAGAAAATGATTCTCTCTAAACTCAGACCACACAAATTTTCTACAAAATAAGTTGAACACGAACGATTTCTAACTCGATCTTATTTCAAACAAGCAAATTTTTTAACGAGTCAAACACGATCAACAAGAAGTTCGCCCGACTCATTTGCACCCCTAATTCCAACAATATAAAGATTTCACACAAACCTCAATCAAAATTTAACCGTTTCCATTCAATAACAAGAGAATCTCTAATACATAATAGATCTCATAATTTGAAGCTTTCGATCTTTAATTTTACATTCTTACAAATAAACAATTTTCAAATAAAAAAACCAAAAGCCAAATTTTCATAGGATGAATGCATAAAATGATGGGAAAGCATATCACGTAAATACTTAATGAAACAAAACTCACAATTGAAAAAATTTCATTATGAAAATTAAGAGAAATTATACAAATCTCTTTCTCTCTCACATTATTTTTATCTCACTTTACTACATTCTTTATTATGTACAAAGAATAGACAAACAGATAAGCTTAAAATACACCAAAAAGCCTAACATTCAATTTAAGTATGAAAAATAACAAAAAAAGCTACCCGACTCGTAGCGCAATGATGTTAAGGTTTGGAGCATTGCGCACCTTCACTCCCTATCTCCAGCCTGAGTTGGAGCTTTGTGACACGTAGTGCTTGGCTTTGGTGTAGGGGTGTCAAAATCAAGTTTCAGGTTGGATTCGGGTCGAATCCGAAATTGACCCGGGTTCAAACGGACGAACCTAACCTGGTTATGTAAGCTGGTCAGAAGTGTAGACTTGGACCTGACCCATTGAGTTATCGAGTTGACTCGACCTGACACAAACGGTTAGACGGCGACAACGGGAAGGCGGACGACAAGACAGCCGGCAGACGACACAAAGCGTGGACATCGAGGCCAATAATTGAGTCGTGCAAAAAAATAAAAAAAGGTTAATGCTGCCACAATAATTGTAGTGAAGTAAGATTCAATGATAGAATGGTTGTCATTTCTTATCATGTGGTTGTGATTCATCCTCACACTTAGACCTGTCAATATGTGCGCGTGACCCGCGGCCGTGTGTAGCCTGCCCCGCCTGCCGCGTGTAGCCTGCCCCACCTACTCGTTGTCGCTGGCTGGCCGCTGCCAATGCTGAATGGGATTTGGTTAAATTTTTGAATGGAGGCGCGGGATTTGGCTGAAATAGGTGGGGTCGAGTTGACCCGAAGCGGGTCGGGTTCGGGTCTATAAAATCGATCCGTTTGCAAAAACTGGTCGGGTTAGGGTTGACCCGATTAATGCCGGGTCAATTCCGGGTTCGATCCGAACCCGACCCGTGACCCGAAATTGACACCTCTAACTAGTAGGAGAATAACTGACTCAGTATTGTAGAAAAAAAAGAGTGGAAGTAGAACCAAGTCAAGATGGTATGAGTCACCCCTTCTTCTTGCACCAAGGATCAACCCGTTTAATTATTATTTTCTATAAATTCTTTTCTTTGTTACTCCAAGTAGACAATTTACACAAAATTAGCTTGATCGGGCACGAATCTCGAGGCAAAAGCTAGTTGAAAACTTCAAAAAATAATTTTGGGAGCACCCGAACTCCGATTTCAGCGAGCTTACAGTCAAACTGAGCGTCTCGGAAATACAAACCCAACGACACCAAATTCAACTCAATCCGAGTCCAAATGAGTCTGAATCAAGGAGCCGAAGCGCTGTTGGAAGGTTCAAACATCAATTTGAGTTACCAAACGGTCTCCGATTTTGACGAGCTTATACTCGAATCGAACGGATCGACAAGGTGAGTCCAACAAGCCTAAGATCGCCAAATTCCAACATCATTAAGGCCTCCAAATGTCCAAAAAACTGTGCACGATCGAGGGGTTCAATATCGGCCGTCCATTCGAACCACTCCCTATTTGCCATGATCTCACATTTATTTACGAGCCACGCCACTCCAGAAAAACTATAAATAGAGCCCTCATTCATCACAAAAGGGGACTCAAGTGAAGAGAGAGAAGAAGGAAGAAGCTCCTCCTCGACTACCGCCGGAGCTCTTCCCGCCACCTGAAGACGCCAGAACTTTGCCGGATTTTGGGAAACGCCGGGAGTTTGTAGAACTTTATAACTTTGTGTGAGAAGTTGATTGTAAACTGATTCTTGATTTGTAAGACAGATCAACCTTTGTACTTCATACAAACACTAGTGGAACTTTACAACTGGGCGAGGCCCCGTGGTTTTTTCCCTCTTTCGGGTTTTCCACGTAAAAACCTTGGTGTTCATTTCTCTTTTCTGTTTGTGTGCTGAATACTCGTACAACGCTCGGACACAAATTTACAAACTCTACCGCCGCGTATATTCTAGCACGCAACATATATATTAAATTCAAATCGGTTATTGAGTCATGTTCGAGTCAAGCTACTGGCGGGTCAAGTCATATCCATATTTTTGACCCGTTTATTAAAAGATCATATTCTATTGATTGAGTTTAAATCATATCAGAACCCAACCCGTAATTCTTTTTCGGCATCTTTATATAAAATCAATGAAACGTGTAATAAAAAAATACTAATTTGAATATAAAATATAACAAAGCATCCTAACATAATTTGTTATTTGCCAAATTTTTATTAGCCCACAAGTTCAGAGTGCTAATACATTTTGCTTAATGATATCACATACCATATTTAAGTGAAATTAATGACTAAAATACTATTAATAAAATTGACTCAAAATAATAAAAATAATTGATGATAATTTTTATAAAAACGTTAAAAGGACTTTTTATAGATTTTTAGGATTTTGTGCCCTATCAAAAAATAATTATTTTTACAAAAGGGCACATCAATTTGGCTTCTTCTATATTCTAAGATTCACACTTAGGTTTTGTTGGGAATGCTTTTTTTATGCTTCTTAAATTAGCTTTTTAATATAAAAAAATTTAATTATATATTAAAAAGTTGTTTTAAGAAGAAGAAAGAAAATTGTTCCAAATTAAACCTTAGAAATACTTGCACGCTAAAGTTTCATTAGTGACAGTTTTTTTTATTGTTTTTTTTAAATAGCTTTTTAGTACAAAAAATTTTTGAATTACAAAACTATTTTAGAAAGCAATAAAAAATATGTCTGAAACGAAACCAAAGGCCGCTTAGTTTGAGACAACTTCTTAATGCTTTCAAAAGCAGCTTTATAGCATAAAAATTTTTATACTAAAAAACTGCTTTATAATGCAAATGAGGCCTAAGTTTTGTTTGAGACAGCTTTCTTGTTGCTTTTTATAGCAGCTTTTTAGCACAATTTTTTTTTTAAACTAAAAATTTTGATACTAAAAAACTGCTTTAGAAAGTAATAAGAAAGATGTCTCAAATGAAACCTAAATTTACATGAAAAGCCAATAAATTATTCTCAATTAGGCATCTCATGCATGCCATAATAATTATGCCTCAATCATCTCATCAATTGGATAAATAGGCTTCTCCAAGGCAACATATTCCCTCTACCCAATTTTGGGGAATCTTATCAAACAAAAAATCATATAAAAAGATACCTAATTAGAAATAAAATGGTCATTAGTTAAACTAATTACATCAATTAATGTGTTAAAAATATCAAACTCGACACAAAATAGCTTATTTGCATGGTGGAAAAAGTAGAACAGCATAAAACTTCCTTTGCTGAGGAGATTATTAGGTGCGCATTGCTCATGTTAATTATATTTTTGTTTCAAAGTTAGAGGAGATTTAATAAAAATTAATAAGAGAAAATAAGAGAAAGAAGAGATTATATATTAAATGACTAACCATTTTGTATAAATTAGTCAATTGATGACTTCGTTATATGTTAATGATAGAGGTTTGCAAAGAAATTCACATTCCTACTCAGCCTCTCAGATAAACATATCTAATAATGACACCTTCTTTATAATAAAAATCTAACACAATAATTAATTGAGTCGGGCCTGAGTCAATCCTGATTTGAGCTTGACCAGCTTGATTAATTAATCGAGTTCAAGCTCGCTCGAGCTTTATTCTATGAGTTCGAGCCAGTTTATGAGCTGGCTCGTTTATTATGAAATAGAGAAAATTATTATGATTCATACAATTATGAGAAATTAAAAGAAAATTAATAAAGAATAATTTAATATAAGAAAGTTTAATATATTTTAAAACTTTTGTTTATATAGTTTTGTACTTAAAATTCTAAATACTAATATATTTATAATTGATACATCATCAACAAATTATCTTGATCGAGCACGAATCTCGAGGCAAAATCAAGTTGGAAACTTCAAAAATTAAATTGGAGACCATCTGAATTCCGATTTCAGCAAACTTATAGTCGAACTGAGCGTCTCGGAAAGACGAATGCAGCGACACCAAAATCGACTCAATCTGAACCCAAATGAGTCCAAATCAGAGACTCGAAGCACTTTTAGAAGGATCTAACCACAATTTGAGTTACCAAACGGTCTCTGATTTTAATGAGCTTGTACTCGAATCGAACGGCTCGATGAGACAAATCTAACGAGCCCAAGATCACCGAATTCTGACATCAGTAAAGCCTTCAAATGTCCAACGAACGGTGCACAATCATGGGATTCAATATCAGCCATCCATTCGGCCACTCCCTATTTGCCCCTGATCTCACACCAATTTACAAGCTATGCCACTCCAGAAAATCTATAAATAGACCCCTCATTCTTCATGAGGGGGAAGGAAGCCAAGAGAGAAGAAGGAAGAGAAGGAAGAAAGCTCTAGACGCCTAGCTCCTCCTCGACCACCGCCGGAGTGCTGTCGCACCACCGCCGTAGTCTTGCCGCACCACCGCCGGACCACCAAGGGACGCCGGAGTATTGTCGCAACACCGCCGTAGTTCTGCCGTACCACCGACAGACCACCAAGGGATGCTGAAGTGCCATCCGAAGCTGAAGTACCCCCTAACACTGAAGTACCACTACCGGTCTTCCGCCTGATACCGGAGTTCTATCGGATCGCCACCTGACATTGGAGTGACGTTGGACTCTTGCAAAACTCTTAGTTGATACTTATAATCTGGTCGCCTTCAAGGACGAGTCAGACCATTGTACTTTTCTCAAATTCCAGTGGAATCATTTTCAACTGGGCTAGGCCCCGTGGTTTTTCCCCTTTCCCGGATTTTCCACGTAAAAAATATTGTGTTCTCTGTGTGTGAGCTGGATATCCGTGCAACACTAAGACGTAGAATTATAACTCTATCGCCGCGTATATTCTAGCCCACAACAATAATGTATTTTACATTAATATTTTTTTAAACGAGCTGACTTGCCAGCTAACCGGTCAAGTCAGGGCTTGCTCGACCTTGTCTTGTTAGCTCATCTTGCTTGACTCATGAGCTATTTATCGAGCCAACTTACGAGTCGGGTTGACCCACTTACACCCCAAAATACAGGATACATTGTTTTGTGCGAGAACCGGATGCAAAACGCCGTCCGGAGACCAACCAGAATGTGTCACGTCAGCATTACCGAGCAGTTCCAAGCCGTGGTACTGAGCAAGAGGTTATATGGAGCATTCTGATTCGTCTATGAATAACGTTTGACATCCGGACACAATAATTTTTCTAGATACTGACACTAATAGGTGCTCTTTCATAGTTGCATGGGGATCAGCTGACGCACAAAGCATGCACAGATACTAAGAATCATGAGAAGAGACAAGCGTGAAGAACAATGGCCGCTAGAATAATATCAGTTGTATCTGTGAAAGCAAAGCATGGAAGAATCCTTCGGCGAAGGATATGATATCCTGTAAAGGAATATATGCATCATTACTGTAATTAGTTAGTTTAATATCTTCGGTTGTCTCGCCATCAAAAAATAATATTTTCGCATCGATTCTTAGGAGCAGTTTTATAATTGCTGACAATACCCTTCTTTTGCATCGGTTTTAAAACCGCTGCGAAGAAATTAATGACGGGTATAATTACTGGGATAAGTCAAAATTTGTGCCATAATAGCCCTATTTTTTAGTAATGTGTGTTTCCCAATCTGTTGGTACCTTGCTCTTCTCACTCCACACGTCTATAGACCCCTTGGGAAGAACCTGACATGTTGTGGGCAAATTATTGTGTCCGATGTCCGGATTCGTTCGGACAACAATAAAAACACGCCACATCACTCAAAAATATCGGGGCCCAGTGCATCCGGGTGAGGCATCTCTGAATTGGCTGTCCACATGTCAGGTGACCGGACGCAATAATTTTCCCATGTTGTGAGAGTTTACATAGAATAGGAGAGCATTATAGGACAAATAATGTTTAAGTACCAAGAAGCATGGAAATAAATAAAAGATTATGGTAAAATGTTATGATATGCTTACAATTGTTAGATTGAGGTACTGCAAAAATTTGGTCAACGGCAATAAATTATTGAGATGGGTTGCCACAGCAAGATCATCATGTTAGTTCTACGTGGAATATGATTGTATTCATCCATCGGGTTGTATTGTCGTCTCATATTTCAATTCAGTCTATTGAACTCGCTACGTAGTTGCAGTGAGTCCTCTCCCTGCTTGGGTTCGGATGCTTTGCACATGATTTTTTTTTCTGCATTGCGCCCAAACGCTGGGGCATTCACTATGTACTTGAGCGCCCCAACATTGTGTACCCGAGCCCCCAGTGCTGTATAGTTCTTATTTCTTGTTTTTCATTAAAAGGTGTGTCCCTTTGTGATTTCTATTGTATCTCTTTGTATATTCTAGTATTAGAACGGTGCAATAATGAATAAAGAAAATTCTATATTGTGAGAGAGAAGAGATCTCTATTTTATTTCTCTCAAATTTTCATAATGAATTTCTTGGTGTAGTGCGGCTCCTGTGTTATTTTGTGGTTTCGAGTTTTTCCACATTAAATTCTGGTGTTTTTTCTTTTCTGCTGCATTTTATATTTTTTGTTTGTTTCACTTCGAGTTTTACTTCCCCCAAACTAAGATTTTCAAGTCAAAACTTATGCATTGTTAAATAGTCAACCTAACGTCTAGAGGTTTCAAAATTGGTTTTCGGGGTGAGTTTGAGTTCACCCAAACTCTACTCGCCTTCAGTTGATCCAACTCAAACCCAACCCGATTAGACAAACGAATCAAAAATATAGACTCGGACCCAACCCGTCCTAACCCAGGTTGACCCAGCCCTACCCACTGACCAGGTTTAGAGCAGGTGCACTAGCAAAGTGCAATCTCTACAGTTATCTTAGACATATCCAAATGCAATCCACATATTCTCTACAATTGGATCATCCACCACCTCTAAGAATTATATATGTTCTTCTCTGTCTTTCAACCAAATGTAGAGTCAGAGATCAGAGAAGTAGTCTATATTCATTAATTCCTTACGAGATACTAAACTTGGATAAGATTTTTTGACCATTGGATTAACTTATTCGACCTCTTTATTCGTCACACTAATCAACTATGAAGAACAATTCCCAGAAAAGCATATAGACAAATTGGTGTTATTTTCAGATGCCAACTTGCTAAAGACAGATTCTACATGTAAATTTTACAGAAACAAAGCAAATTCTCACTATAAAATCAAAGCCATTTCAGTTCTGAAATCATCCAAACTGGGTGGAATTATGGCATTACAAGCTTTCCAAGGAACATGCAGAAGATTTAAGCCACACATTCTGATGTTTCTGGCACAGATAGGCTATACTATTCTCTACTTCATCACTGAAGCTTCTTTCAACCATGGAATGAATCCACATGTTTATATAACTTACAGAAATTTTGTTGCTGGCTTCGCCATGTTACCATTTGCTTATTTTCTTGAAAGGTTTAATTTTCAGCATCTGAAATATTATATTTGTTTAAGTTGAAGGATCTGATTAGTTTTCTTTAATGAACTGCTAAAGTTACTCACAAAGATGTTTGGTTTCTATATTTTTACAGAAAGTTGAGGCCAAAACTGACGTTTGCATTGTTTGTGGAGATTTTTGTGCTTTCACTTCTAGGGTAAGCTTAAAAAATCTTACATATTTTTACAAATTTATATTTTCAAATGAGAAAAGGATCAAAATGATCTTAAATTTGTATGTATGTGTTTTAGTATAAAATTTTTTCAATCTTCAATTTAGGCTTCGTTATAGGACGACTTTCTTATTACTTCTTATATCAGCTTCTTAGTACAAAAATTTTAATATTTGTACTAGAAAGCTGTTATAACAAGCAGCAAGAAAGCTATCTCAAACAAAATCTTAGTCTCTCAACTCAACAAATCAAATCAATCTTATTAATTTGGGCTGGTATAAAGCAACTGAACTAACCCTAAATAGATCTAAAATTCCTTAAATGAAAAGTTTTCATCCACCCAATCCATCCAAAGGAACGACAAAATTAACAACATGACCAAATTGATTAAAATTTGATCAACTTCGAGACTAAGGCTTCCTTTGTGATATCTTCCTTACTATTTTCTAAAACAATTTTTTGGTAAAAAAAAATTTGAACAAGAAATTTTTTTTGCTAAAAAATTATTTTAGAAAACAGTAATAAAACTATCTCAAATGAAGCCTAAATATAAAATCTAAATTGAATATGTGAACATTTTGAGACTAAAGTAAACAGACCTATAAAATTTAGCTATCATTTGCTGAGGACCTCATTTACTTTTTGTCTTTTGTTCTTACCAAAACAGGGTAGGCCTAACTCTGAACATGTACTTTGCAAGCTTAAGATACACATCACCTGCTTTTCTTTCTTCAATGGTGAACACAATACCTTCCATGACATTTGTTATAGCTGTTCTCTTAAGGTATGAACCCTTCTTTTTAGTTCATTAAGATTTCATTTGGGACATCTTTTTTATTGCTTCTTAAAATAGTTTTTTGTACAAAATTGAAATTTATGTACTAAAAAACTGCTTTAAGAAGCAGTAAAAAAGTCGTTTCAAACGAATCCTAAGACTCTTAACTTTTCAATAACTGAAAACCGAAATTTTTTGTTCATTACAATACTTTTTTTCTTCCATGGCATAGATTAGAGCATCTCAATGTCCAGAGTCTACAAGGATCTGCTAAGGTTATTGGGACCATGGTCTGCTTGGCTGGTGTTATAATCATGACATTGTACAAAGGCTCAGCAGTAAGAAACTTATGGGGTGCAGTAATTCATATGCAAGGAAATACAATCCATGAAAACTGGTTAAAAGGTTCTATTTTCACAGTGACAAGTTGTGTAACTTGGTCAGTATGGTACATCATGCAGGTATGAAACTCTACTGTCTTTTCTCTTTCTCATAATTGGAGCACATTCATTTTGATCATTATTTTTTTGCTGTTAAAAAAAAATATTACTAAAAAGCTGCTGTATAGTATGGTGTAATAAAACTGTTCCACGTTTGGGTGGTCTTTCTTACTGCTTCTTAAAGCAGCTCTTTAAAGAGCTGCTTTAAGAAGCAGTAAGAAAACTATCCCAAACGAAACCTAAGAGTTTTCCCATTCATTCAAAGTTCAACTGGCCCCATACCTGGAACTCGATCATTACCACACGAATCTCCATAGATCCATTCTGCTTGCTGTGCCAATCTCGACCTGCAAACCCGCATATGCTCAGATCTAACACAGACGCAAATCAACTTGTGAATCTAACCCCTCCCTTGCAACATATGACCACTCTTCAATTTATGACCAAGCAAAACAAACAACCATTTTTGAATATAACTATCATCATTAGTCTCTGCCATCATCAGCCACCACCATCTCCACTGATATTGCCACTAGCAGAGGAACTACCCAGTTGACAAACTCCATCATTGCCCCATCCGTGTCCGCCGCTACCACGTATCATGATTGTCAAAAACTGAATAAATTACAAAAACATAAACATCAAACAGAAGAAGCTTTCATCCTGACCTGCATAAGTGTGGGTTATTTTATCATGGGGCAGATCATAAGCAAATAACAATTTTTAATTATTTTGACTATTTTTATTTCCTTTTCTTCTTTTCGAATGGCATAGAAAGTTTAATTAGGCTGTCAGAATTTAAAAAACACTGCAGCTTAAGCTTTCTATGCTGCAAAGCCTATCATAAAGAGCGCACTTCACAACATTTTTGACCTGTTTCGCTTCAAAAAGTGCTTTCTTAAAAGCTTTAAAGCACCGTTTCCAAACACTGATAAAGAACTATGGTTATGAAAGATGGATTCTTTATCTATTACCATGCATGATTAATTAAGAAACTCAGACTACTCATCCCTTAATTACCATTACAGGCCATAACCTTACAAAAATATCCAGCACAACTTTCACTCACTACATGGATGAGCTTCATTGGAGGAGCTCAGTCAGCAGTTTTCGCCTTATATGTAGAGCACAAAGCCTCAGCTTGGATTATCAAATTTGATATTGATTTATGGAGCACACTGTATGGTGTAAGTAATTCATCAAAAGCAGACAGCTTATTTTATTCGGGGGCCTATCCAGCCTTAATTTTCAGGGGTGCAAACTTATAAATAAGGAGCGGCCTCTCGACTCCTATTTGTTCATCGTTGTACGTTTCACAGATATGTCGGAGGTCCAAGGAGCAGCGCCACCTGGCAGGGTTCGACCTGAGCGGGGTCAAGGGGCAGTGCCCCTTTGATGGGGTTCCGGGCCGGAACAAATTTTGGTTTTAAGGATATTTTTTGATTCTCTTTACTATTTCTCTTGGTATTTGGTTCATCGTTCCCTAACGATAACATCTCTACATAATGTGTTTAATTATATTGGGGTAATTGCCTAAAGATCATAGTATTTTAAAACTTTTAGGGGGGGCAATTGTTCCCCATGGCCTTAAGATGGATCCGCCCATAATTTTATTTAGAAGAAATTTTTCTGAAAGAAACTTCATTGCAGGGAATCGTTTGTTCTGGCATAATAATCTTCATTCAGCTATGGTGCACTAAGGAAAAAGGACCAGTATTTGTAACTATGTTCAATCCACTCTCAACCATTTTAGTGGCTCTTCTAGCATATTTTGTTTTTGGTGAAAGACTGTTCATAGGAAGGTAAATATCAGATATTTCACTTGAAGAACATGAAATAAATTCATATTTTACTTATTATTCACTGATTGTTTTTGCATTTAAAGTATAATTGGAGGAGTTATTGTCATTATTGGGCTTTACTTGGTGCTGTGGGGAAAAGATAGTGATGAAGCTGGAATGAAGCCACAATCTGATGAGAACAAGCTGGAACAGCAGAAGGAAACTTGTCATGAAGAACCATAGAAGTTAATTTTATTGATTATAACTGATAGCTGCTTTATTTGATTTTGATTTTGATTTTTGGTTTTGTAAGAAAGTTGTATTGTTTTAGTTACAACGGTAAAAATAGTGCTGTGTGTGACTAATTTAATACTGTAATTTAGTATTTTGTGTTCACCATTACACTGAATAACAAAAGTAGGGAAGAAGAAGCCGCTCTCAACTTAGGCTTCATTTGGGACGGTTTTATTACTGTTTTTTAAAGAAACTTTTTAGTACAAAAACTTTAATTTTTGTGTTTCTATTTTTGAACTTTTTAGTATTCTGTTTTCATGACGTATTTACCCGTGGTTTAGCTGCCGTTTTTAAGGGAAAAATCAACCGCAGGAAACGCCACGATAAGTGCACTTAAACTGAACCCCCCACTCATTTTTTATCATTTCGCCTGGCTCGTTTGGTTCATCCAGAGAACGCCTGTGCCGAATTCCGCCATAGCCTCCATCGCCTGCCACGTTGCAAGCACATCCAAGAACAACATAAAATGATATGGATTTATCGTTTAGCCTTCCTACAACACTATTTTCAACCAATATGGAGAGGGATTAGCTCCCCAATGAGCTCTCAAGCATGTTACACATTCTCAAAGGCAAAATACATAGAAATAATCTGGCTGAACTAATTCTTAAAGTATTCTAATCTATCAAATTTAAGCATTTCCAGAGAAGTTACAACATTTTTTTTTTTTTTTGGGAAAATTATGGGCAAAGCCCTTTTCATTAAAATGAGATAGTTACATGTAAGCAGAACTATTAAGTAAAACTACTTAAAAAGAGAACAAGACACAAAAGAAAAGAGGGAAAGAAAACAAAATTTCCCAAATACAAGCTATCAGCAACCCAGAAAAAAACCAAAATTAGAGAGAAGCCACATAACCAAAAACAGTGAGCACACAGAGTGCCCACGGGCTCAGGATTTGCCGCTCTCTCAACCTGGTTGCAAAATAAATAGCCCAAAAATATGCCCTCCAAAGAAGAAAAAGGCAAATATGTCATCCTTGCCCAAAAAACCTCAATCAAAACTGCAAGAAGAGCAGCAGTATAAACCAGAAACCCAAAAATAAACTTGCCAACCGTGCATACAGCAAATCGAACCAATGCAGATCAGAGCAAATCCAACAGAACTTCCCTCCCTTTCCACTTGATAATCTTGCCAAATACAACAGTTTTGATTTTAATCACCAAAGTAGTAGAGGAGCTCGAATTCCCACCAAACTTTCTTTCATTTCTCTCTCTCCAGATGTGATAAACAGCACAGCAAATTAAGAGATAATAATACTCTTTCTCCTTCTTAGAGTTACCTCCAATATGTTCAAAAATTTGTAAAATGCTAGGTCTCAAAAGCAAATTCTCCAGATTAAGCAAAAGAGAATTGAGAACAGTATATGAGTAATCACATTAAAAAAAAGGTGACTAACAGTCTCATAGCCTCCATGACATAAGACACAATCCGGATTGACATTCATCCCTCTGCTCCTTAAAATGTCAGCAGTTTTTAGTCCTCCAGATAACGCCATTCAACAGAAAGAAGAAAATCTAATAACATGCCTCTTATGCCACACAAAATGCCACCAACTAGTCTTAAGAAAATCTTTGTAAAAAAATTCTCTAAATTCTCTATGCTTAGCTTTCTTACCAGCACCCCAAAGAAGGTTGGCATGAGGCTCCAACAACACAGGTAAAACAGAGAGAGAATTGTGTATATCATCGGGTAAATTCGCAGGAAGCACCCATCTAGAATGATTAAGAATATTTTTAATACTATCATTAACAGTAAAAGCAGCAAGAAGAGGCCTCATCAGCTCGACCTCTTCAAGCCTTTTGTCCTTAAACCAATGATCCCAGTATAGAACAAAATTAGAGTGCACAGAGACTCTAAAATGGAAATTGTCTTTGGCCTTACAAGCATCCACACAAATACTTTTCCAGAATTAAGAGGCTTTAGTCCCAGGTTCCTTCCAAGGAGAGATGTAGACATGAAATAACCAAGAGGCAAGCGGGCTGGGATAATTATAAATCCTAGTGATAAGGGATCGAGCAGCTGTATCCAAATTTTAGAGATTGGAAAAAGGGCAAGCCTAATCCCCCCAAAGCTTTAGGCTTACAAGTATTCTTCCATGATATTAGATGTATTTTCTTACCATAAGATTCCCCAAAGTAGAGAAACTTAGCACATACCCGATCTATTTGCTTGAGAATAGTGTTGGGTATAATACTACCTCTAATCCAATATGCAATAGAATTCCAAATGGTGTACCGTAAAAATTGGAGCCTGCCAGCAAATGATAACGATTTTGCCTTCCACCCAGATAATTTCTTTATAACCACTTCCAAAAGCTGAGAAAAGCATGCCACCTTAGGATTAAATGGGGAAATGGGAACCCCCAGGTAAGACATAGAAGTAGAGGAAGCATTAATATTTAGAGTAGAACAGATTTCCTCAGGATTAGGACAGGAAGGAGGCAGTATAATAAAACTTTTATTTAAGTTTTCAGTGAGCCTCGAAGCATAAGAGAAAGTGTGAAGAGTATGATTGAGCCTCTAACAGTTATTCCTATCAGCTTTTCCGAATAAGATAAGATCATCAGCATACAAGAGGTGTGAAAGCCTGTATTCTCCAATGGATAGAGCTTCAAAATTATTAGCAGACCCAATATTGTCAAGTAAATAGGACAAAGCATCCATGACAATGCTAAATAGATAAGGGCTCAAAGGGCATCCCTGACGAAGCCCCGTAGTGGAAGAAAAAAACCCTTCAAGGGATCCATCAATACAGATAGAGTAGAAGACATCCATTACACAAGCTTCAATCCACTTCACAAAAAGCTCTGGAAACCCTTTTTGTTTCATCCTGATTATCAGAAATTCCCTAGAAACACTATCAAACGCTTTTTTTATATCTAGTTTTACACACATGAGATTGAATTTGGAAAATTTTCTAGAAAATTGTAGAATTTCATTTGCCAGGATAACATTGTCAGTAGAAACCCTATTAAGGATGAATCCAGCTTGATTTTCTTTTATAATGAGGGGCATAATGGGTTTCATCCTCATGGCCAACACTTTGGCAATAATTTTGTAAATGGTATTACAAAGAGCTATGGGACGGAAATCAGCAATATCACCAGCATTACTAGATTTAGGTATGAGAGAAATTGCTGTCGCTTTAGCTGCACGAGGAATGTAAGGATTACTGTGAAAACTTTTAATAGCATTGCATACCGTGGGTCCAGAAATCAACCATGTAGACTTAAAAAATTCAAAATTGAAGCCGTCTGGACCAGGGGTCGAATGCGAAGCACCCGAGAAGACTACAGTTTTGATTTCCAAATCTGTGAAAGGGGAGATGAGGGATTCAAGAGAAGCAGTAGGAATGGTGTTACCAGAAGGAAACAAATTGATGTTGAAGTCCGTATTTGTAGGAGTATTGAAGAGGCGTTGAAAGTGAGAAATAGTCTCCTTAACAGCATCAGACAAGGATGAATTAGATTTGGCCATAGCCAAAGTGATAGTTGTTTTTTTAAAGCTCCTCCTCATTCTAATTCTAGAATAAAGGAATTTGAGGTCATCCTCCCCTTGCGCTAACCACTTAGCTTTTGCCCTTTTCTTCACCCAGGAGTACCACAAAGATGTGGTGGCTTCCAACTCCTGATTAATATTTTTACGCTCAAAGGATGTGTTAATACAGTCAGCATTTTCTTGCAGAGATTGAAGGCAAGCAGCTTGCTTGTCTTTAATCTTTTGAATACTATCAGCCATAGAGTTGGAAGAAGTCCAGCGTTGCTTCTTAACTTCACTTTCAGTAATTTGAGTTTAGAGCATAAGTCAACTAAAGGATTACCTTTAGACTTGACAGCAAACACCTGAAATAAGAGGAACCAGAAATTTTCATTTTTAACCCAATAATTTTTAAAGAGAAAACAATGGTGAGAGATGGAAGGAGTCCCTGAATTCAGAATAATTGGACAGTGATCAGATCCAACAGGGTTGTCCACCCTATAGAAAGAATCTGGGTAGGCAGCATTCCACTGCTCATTAACAAGCATTCGGTCTAATTTGATATGAATAGGACTATATGTCCTTTGATTGAACCAGGTGTAAGAGGGACCAATCGAGGGCAGATCATTCAAATTAGAATTGAAGATGAAGTTGT
>NW_021319083.1:6885713-6888502 GCF_001605985.2 Dendrobium catenatum | reverse complement strand
CAATACAAGCCATGGAATACCAGCAGCAGGGGAGTTACTAAGCAGCTCGTCCCAAAGAATCTTCCTGCACTCTTGTAAGTTAGAAGCATATACTACCAAGAGAAGAAATGGCTCATTAGAGCCAAAATTGACCATCCCAGAAACCAGTTGAGAACGAAGAGATGAAGATAGGATTAAAAGAAATCCTATCCTGACTCCATTTTATCCAGATTATCCTAGAATTAACACAGTGAAAATTGTTGCAACTGGATTCTACATCATAGATCCAGTGACTATTATAAAAACCCCTATCCGAGAGGTTAGAGAGTTCAATTCTGTTTTCCAAGATACATATCATATCAAGATTTAAGTTTTTTACTAAGTTTTTGCAATGAGAAACCTTATTAGAGGCAGAAAAACCTCTAATATTCCAAGCAGCAATCGACAGAGACAGATCATTTATGCTTAAAGGTGGAGACTGGCGACTTCCTGGCTCCCTTCCCCCTAGTGCTCTTGAGTTGGGGTGAAATTTTTTTCTTCTCTTTGATATTGGTTGAAGGTTCCGAATAAGAGGAGCTTTCGTTTTCAGACCCAGAAAAAACTAAATCCTTCGGACCCTGTAGAGACGAGAACTTATTGGAAGTTTGGAGGTTGGGGGGGTTGAGGGAGAGAGTTCCCAGGATGCCAGTATCACCTAAACCTTCATCAGAGGGGGGATTAAGATTGGGGATATTTGTGGTCGAGGGAGCAGAGACTTCAGTGGATTTTTTTGTGAGAATTCTCGTCATTATTGGGGGGGATTTTATCCACGAGTGGGACAGTGGTGAGTAAGCTTTGCTCAGAGATTTTCTCAGCAGGGGCCGCAGAAGGGGGGATTTTAGGTGGGAGCATAGGAGGTAGTTCCACTTGAGATGGAACCATAGAAAGAACAGAGGAGGAGGCGACTTGAGGAGTAGTGATGGGAGTAGATTTAGTGACAGGGACATACCTATGAGACGGAGTGCTCGAACGCACTTGAGATTTTCCACGATGATTACGAGAAGTACTACGACCTCTAGCCTGTGTTAACTCATTCTTATCAGATTGTTCTGCTGTTGGACAGTAAGCAGATGAGTGAGCTAGAGAGGCACATGAATTGCAAGGAGTAGGTTTCCATTCGTATTGAACTTGAAGCTTGATAATTTCCCCTTCTATAGAAACAGCCACAGAATCCGGAAAGGAAGAAGTGGTAGAAACTTGTATACAAATCCGAGCATAAGTTAATCGAGTCTTAGCTGCGTTTAAAGCATCCACAGCAATCGGAATGCCTATTTTTGAAGCTATTTTAGAAATACCTTCCGAATTCCAGCAAACCAGGGGCAGATTATGAACTCTAACCCAAATAGGCACAGAGGTGAAATTTTCCCTGGTAGGATGAAAATTTTTGGTCCATTTTTAAAAAACAAAAGGCTTACCATGAAAAAACCACGTGCCTTTAGACCAAACCATGTCAAAATCTTCAAGCAGCGAAAATTCGAAGAGGAAAAACCCATCAGTTAAAGCTATGAGTTGAAAGGTACCTTTAAGCTTCCATATACGCTTTGCAATTTGTTTAAGAGCTTCATAGTAAGGCCTCTTACCTATCGAGTATCCTACGAGGCATAGATCCCATTCTCTACCGCAGCTGCATCAGTGTATACTTTATCAAACAGAATGATATCCTCCGGAGTTTCCAGAAGAGAGATGGGTATATGAGGAGAAGAAGGAGCGGGCTCAGCAATAATATTAGACCAGAGACGATCTAGCATGCGCTGAGGCTGAGCTACGGATTTGGAAGGTGAAGGCTGGGAGTTTACCAAAGGGGGAAAAAGGCTGGCGTCATGCAGACCCAGCGATTCCATGATGCCACCAACAGGAGGCCGGTGGCGGCCAGGAAGAAAAGGAGGGAAATCAAAGTCGCGAGAAGGGAGAGGTGGCTAGGGCACAAAACACCTTAGGGTTTAGGGTGAACTCTGACCCTAAAGTTACAATAATTCACAAAACTCTCTGATGTTTTCACAAAATAGAAACTTTTTTTTCCAATTTAAAAGAGGATTTATCCTTTTACCATTACATGATAGAGACTTACAACCGTTCGAAGCAGTAAATATGATAAGCTTGTTAGGGATTTCTGACATTTTTTTGCCTATTATTAGGATATAAATTTTAATTGAAAAGTGCAATTAACTGCAAAAATAACATATTTTTTGCCTTTATTCTTCCTTGAATCTGAACTGCTTTGAAACTAAGGCTTCGTCTTTCTTAATACTTCTTAAAGCAGTATTTTAGTAAAATTAATTAATTTTTTACTAAAAAACTGCTTTAAGATACAGTAAGAAAACCGTCTCAAATGAAACCTAAGTGCCTTTGTGCATGTGTAAATTATTGGAAAGCAAATCCAAATATGAGACCAAAGAGTAGAATATGTCTGCTATTTTTAAAAAATTTTGGTACTTGAAAATTGTTTTTAACAATAACTTTCAAAAAAGTTATTTTCTCCGCATATCTTTATAATCAATTTTATAAAAAGTTGCATGCATCACAAACAAAATCTGAATGATTTGAATTATTCAAATAAAAATATTGACCGGTTGATTTTGCTTCAATTTGATTTTGATTAATAAAAATGCAAAAAGTAAAATTTAATTTGAATTTGAAATATCACCAAAGCAAATAAATTAAATAAATTAGAAAATTACATAAAGGCTTGGTCTTAAATTAATAATCTATAAATTTTCAAATATACCCCTACTTAATTAGAATATTATGAGCCAATTTATTTTCCACTACCA
>NW_021319083.1:6882573-6885613 GCF_001605985.2 Dendrobium catenatum | reverse complement strand
CTTCAATTAAAAAAAAATATATATTCTTTTAATTTTTATTATATATTAAATTTTATATATTTATAATTCTAAATTCTTAAACAAATTAATACTCATATTTACCAATTCCTGCTAATATCTATTGTATATTTCATTAAGATTAGTAGAACCCACCTCTATTGCGCATTAATAAATGGATTGAAATCCTCACTAATTATTATGTAGAAAAAGACAAGTAAGAAATTTTTTTAAGAGTAATATAATTTAAAAAAAAAAAAAAGCCTAAGAAAAAAAAAAAAAAAAAAATTTTTTTTAAAAGTAATAAAATTTAAAAAAAAAAAAAAAAAAAAATCTAAGATATCTTCACACAATTTATAATTAGGAAAAGCTTTAAAATCATTAAATTTATTTTGGGATAAATGCAATATAAAATCTTCACATTGGATACTAATATCTAAACAATTTTAATAATTTCATTGCACGTCCTAAAACAAATTATATCATAATATCCTTACATAATTTTTTTTCTTTTAATTATTCTCAATTTCAATAATATATGTATAATTCTTCTTTTTCTTTTTTAAATTGAAGAGATAAGATTATTTAATACAAGGCCCGACTGATTTTAAAAAGACATCATAATTAACTATAATAATCCAAAATGAATTGAATCATTGAAAATGCTGAATTTAACTCTACAATAACCACAACAATTAGGGATTATCATAATTACATTCAAGGCCTATTTGCAATTACTGTCTAACAATTTTGCTTTTTAGGCGGTAATCATAAATTCATTTGACAATAACTTTTTTCACTACTAAAAAACTTCTATGTCATAAAGTTGTTTTTTGCAACTATAATTTTTTTTTTAATAACCACCAACTATATTGAACAAGAAAATTACAAAAGGAAGACCCCCAAAGGGCCACATAAGATGCTTACAATCAAAAAAGCGAAATCAAAGAAGAGATCAGAATAATGAAGGTTGAAATCCACGAACTCAGACCAGCATCAGGTTGCCAGGGCGGGGCCATCCACTGGTAAAAAACCAAATCGAAGGGTCAACCAGGTTGCCAACCAACCCTGGCCGTCCACGACGCTTGCAGCCTCGCTGCTTCCTCATCGTCCAAAACGAACCAATTAAACCGGCCAACCCACCAACCATCAATGCAAACCAATGCAGCAAACGAACCACACTTAATGGCACAAAAAACAGAAACATAGCAACAAAATATTTAAGGCTTCATTTAGGACAACTTTCTTATTGCTTTGATTTTCAGACCGCAATCATAATTTTGCTTGGCCACTACATACATTTTCACTATTTTCAATAATTTTTGTGATACGTAGCTGCTTTCTTACAGCAGCTTTCAAAAGACGCGCTTTCTCCATAGCAGCTTCACAACTATCTTTATAAAAGCTTCAGTCATCCCAATTACATATACTTATCTTACAAACTTTACAAATACATAAAAAATTATGTCTATAATAAAATTGAACATACAAAACAGTTAAATTTCTAATTTCTTGTGACCATAAAGAAGTTTTGAATGCAAATGTTGACCATAGGTATTTTCATTTACCAAAAAAATATAAGGTTATCCTGTGACTGTGAGGTCATCCTCACACTCCAGTTGAATAATATATCGGAAGGTTCGGAGCTCTTAAGCTAATATTTGTTGTCTATTTATAGATAAATTTCTATAATGACCCCTGAATATTGAATAATATAAGGAAGGTGCTGGCAAGATATGGATAACCCTTAGGGTACGTGGGTCATGTCTGTAATTATTATGTATTAATTATGCAATTTAGATAAATGACAAATCTGATATTGATTATATATCACTGCGTAGTGCTGAGGGGGGCAATTGACACTAGGGGTGTCAATTTTGGGTCACGGGTCGAGTTCGGGTCGAACCTGAAATTGACCCAGTACTGTTCGGGTCAACCCGAACCCGACCCGTTTCTATAAACGGGTAGGTTTTCCGGACCTGAACCCGACCCGCTTCGGGTCTGGGTCAACCCGACCCGATTCGAACAAAAAACTGCTAGTTTTTCGGTCCAAAAATGGGTCAAGCTCATTTTTTCGGGTCAAGAAAGGGTAAAAAACGGGTCAATCTCAGATTCTCGGGTCAAAAACAAGTTATCGTGTCAAAATGGGTCAATTTCGGGTTGACGGGTCAACCCGAACTCAACCCGATTTTATAAACGAGTTGAATTATTGAACCCGAACCCGACCAATTTTGGGTTCGTTTCAACCCAAACCCAAAATTTTCGGTTCGGGTTTGGGTTCGGGTTGGGTTTTCGGGTCGGGTCCAATTTTGACACCCCTAATTGACACTCCAAAAAAAAATTAAAATTCTTAGTATATTAAAGGTTATTTGTAATATGCCTGCTTGAATTTTACCAGCCAACCTTTTTTTCACCTAATTTGCCCCTCAAAAAATCAGAAAGCCTCGTTGCCTCCCGCTATTTTCATCCGATTATGTTGAACTTTTCAAATACCAATAAACAAGTCTGTGAAAATCGATTATGTGCAAAATAAAATATTTTTGCACCCTTCTAAATATTTTTTAACTTTTTTATAAGTTTGATACTTGCCCTCCCTGAGAACTAAAGCTAATTCTGCCCCTGTATATGCATTCAATAGAATGCGAGTAGTGATTTGACTTTGAATGTTGTGCATTGGTGATGATCAATGATTAGTTATCATCATGAATATTGAGAATAATTAATTAGTGGATAAGTACTGATTAGTTAATTTAACTAACTTTTTTAGGCTAAATAAAGCTTGATTAATTAATCCAAACCAAAGGTTAAGTTGATATCTAATAGAATTAATAGCATAGGGTAAAAATTATAGAAATATAAAAAAAAAAGTATGGAGTCTTTACTTAGAATTACAAAAAAATATTTTTAAGATTAAAAGATATTGAATATGATATGTTGAATTGATTTAATTGTTAAGAGTCCATCTAATTAATATCATGCATGTCTATTCATAATTAATATATATATATATATATATATATATATATATATATATATAAACTCT
>NW_021319083.1:6840787-6881453 GCF_001605985.2 Dendrobium catenatum | reverse complement strand
AGTAGGTAAGAGAATGACGAACAGTGAGATTATATTAAAACGCGTAATGCTACTCTCTAACAAACATGTCCATCAAAACCAGTAATTTCAAAGTTCCCCAAAAAAAATTACACAAAAGTACCATTTTAATCACAAACCAAACCCCAGTAATTAAAAATTTACATTCCTGCAAAATTTATTCAATTCTTCAAACCCCCATCTCGACCGGCTGAACCGCCCTCCTCGAACTCCGACCGGACCGCCACCCTCCGAACGCAATCAACAACCTCTGCCTCCTCCCTCCTCCTCCTCCTCCTCCACTACTACTGCCTTCTTCTCTAAACAAAAGCTCCGGATTTCTCCTCAACGCCTCCTGAACCGCCTCCAGCAGCTTCCTATCCCCGGACGAATCCATGGATAATGACCTTCGCATTGGCTGAACCACAAACCTCTCGTCTTTCTCTCTCCTCACGTCCACACACTCATCCCCCATGCTCCCCACCTTCCCCACCCACTTCTCCCCGATCTCAATCACCACGCTCTCCTCCGCCGGCTTCGTCACCTCGGCGCGACAAAGGGGACAGCTCGCATTCGACTCGAGCCACGTGTCGATGCAGTCGATGTGGAAGGCGTGGGCGCAACCGGGGAGTCGGCGGAGCAGTTCGTCTTCACGAAATTCTAGCAGACATACCGCGCATTCTACCGCCGGAGGGGCGGCGGATGAAGAATATCGGAAGGTCGGGATGGCGCGGATGGCAGAACAATCAAGCCCGTGGCGGCGTTCGACAGGCACCGCTGCGGTGAACGAGAAGTGGCGATGGAGGCGGCGGCGAGAACGGGAGAGGCGGCGGAGAATGCGGTCAGGATCTGAGATACGGATGTTAAGACAACATTTGATGACAAAGACATAGTAGATGAGAAGGAATGAAGCGGTGCCGAGAATTCCCACAATGGCAATGACCACTATGGGAAAACTCATAGATGAAGATGAAGATGAAGATGGTGAAGAAGAAGAAGATGACAACGAAGACATGATAGAATTTTGATGAGTTGGGTGAGAGGAGGGAGGGGAGGTTGGAGTAGAAGGAGAGTAGGAGGAGGGAGAGGGATTTCAACTGATAAAAAGATGAGAAATTTTGAGTACTTATGGTGTTATTTTTTAATAATATTTTAAAAAATAAGAAGGATGGATGACTTGACTAAGAGGTGGGAAATGAATAAGCTAAAGTAGAGGACTTTAATGAACATAGCACAAAGTCTCTTTCTCTGATTTCTAAATTATTGGACAGAAGAGAACAGGGAGGGTGCCCATGGCAAGGTTGTATATATTGAATATAATATGGATAAAGAGTTGGTCAATGGGGCTTTCGGGTTATTTAATGTGTAGATTATCAGATCGTACGAGACCTACAGTGACCCGTAAGGTTTTCGAGTTTGGAACGAATCTGCTCCGTTAATTGTGGTGTGTGTATTGACATCCGAACTGTTAAACATGTGAGATTAAACAGTTGCAGCAAGTTTGTTTTTGACGGGATGTTCTTTTGATAGAAAACCTGTGACATGAAAAGTTGTTCTTGACTGAAAGTTTCAAGTATTGGCCGCCTGTTGTATTTAGCTTAGGCTTGTTTGGGACCGTTTTTTTATTGCTTCTCAGAATCATGTTTTGATGTAAAAATGTAAATTTTTATGCTAGAAAGTTATTTTAAGAAGCAGCAAGAAAATCATCCCAAAAAGAAGCCTTAATATATTTTTCTTTTGTTTTGAAGTTTCATTCAAACTTCATCTCTCACAAATCTAAGGGTCTATTTGGGGAATTTTTATTGCGTCCTCCCACCTGACGTAGAGATACGTCCTCCCAGAGCTAAATTCGCGCTAAAAAATGAGAAAAAAATGAGAAATACCGAGCAATACCAAACAATAACGAGGAATATCATCATGTGAAGACCAATACCGAGTTATACCGAGCTATACCGAGCAATACAAAAAAGTACCTAGTTTTTCCTAGAAAGAACTCGGTATTTTTTTGTATTGCTCTGTATTGCTCGGTACAGCTCGGTATAACTCGGTATTGGTCTTCACATGATGATATTCCTCGTTATTATCAAATAATACCTAACAATACCGAGCAAAAACCGAGTTTTTTGGCAGTGGGAGGACGTATCTCTACATCAGGTGGAAGGACGCAATAAAAATTCCTATTTGGGACACTTCTTTTAATTATTTTGATTTTCAGATTGCAATTACTATTTTTGTTTGGATGTTGCTTTCAAGAAATTTCAGTATTATAAAGCTTCTTTTAGTATCAGTTTTTTAAAAAATTAATTTTCACATGGCAGTTTTATAATCTTCTTTGCAAAAAGTAGAAGCCATCCCAAACAGACCCTAAATCTATTTTGCAGATTTTGTAAGTTTTATTTTGTGAAATTATTAAAAGTGTTATTGAATCTTGATTGTGAGGTGATTAAAAATAAGTTGTGAGATCACCTTTTACCATTATGTAGTTAGGTTATTTTTTTTTTCATTACTTTAGTTATTTAGATAATCTTTTTACTATTTTTTAAAATAATTTTTTAGTACCAAATTTTCTTGAACGAAAAATTTTGATACCAAAAAATTGTTTTAAAATGTAGCAAGAAAGGTGGCATTCTCCAAAAATATTAATAAGATCTATTAAAAATGTTTGGATTAGAAAAATGTTTAAACTAATATAAAAATTGAATTAGATTTATTTTTCATATATGAAAATTAGGTGATAACTTGCCATCTAAGAAGTTGTTACAAATGATTGGAAGTTTAGCAAAAGAGCTTTTTTTAAAAGAACAATTTGCATAAATAATATATTTCTATATTCAAAGGATAGAGACATGCTTCTATATAAAGTGATCCTTCACATATTTGTTGAATTAAAATATTTGAGATGCAAACTATCATTAGGCTAATCAAAGGTAGAGCTAGTAATAAAAATGCTCACTATGAGGCTAAAAAGTCTAGAAAAAAAAGTTTTTTTTTAATATTATAATTTTAATTTCCATCATGCTTTTGAACTATCTATTGTCTATTTATATATGGGGTTAATAATATTTTTTATGAATAAAATACTTTTTAATCATTATTCTATTAAAGTTATCATTAAAATTTTAATAAAAAATCCACTAAGTACACATCTGTAAGGGTTTGTTCGGGGAGAAATTATTCCATGCGTAATTCGGGCAGGAAGTTCTTGTCCGGACTGTGAGTGTACACATTGTGTACAAGTAGTGTGTACATTGTTTGAACCAAACGGTTTACAAAAATTATATATAGTGTGCACACTCACAGTCCGAACGAGAAGTTCCCCTCTGGACTCCTCATTGAGTAATTTCTCCTGTTTTGAACAACTATAATATTTTATAAAAAAAAAAGTTATGAAGCCATTATAAGGAAATATATTCTTTTTTTTTAATTCAAAAGGTTGATTTTTTTAAACTAAAATGCATTAGCAATTCATATTGTAAAAAGTAATTTTACCCCACATAAATTTTTGAGAAGTAGCTAGAAAATAATAGCGAAATCGAGATTGAATTGCAATTAGAAAAAATAAAGCCATGAGAAAGCTATCTCAAACAAATCATAAAGTTTTTGACCAGTGATTAAAATTATTGTTTTTAAAAATACTTTAAAAATGACAAAATTTAAGGCTTCAATTATCATTTTTTAATTAATATGTATTTATAATTCAAATTTATAGGGAATTTTCACTTTAAGATCGGAAATTAAAGATAATTGAACATATTAAAATTTAATTAATTAGAATGATTTCGTTTTAATTTTCTTCTACTTGAATATATTTGTGGTCATTAACAAATAAATTAGAATTATAATCACAGATTAATTCACGAGCTTTGTAAGTAGGTGTCATGAATTGATTGGTTGATCGAGCCTGCAAATTGGGTAGCCAACTGACAGTGATTGGCCCTTGAATTTAATTGTAGTTCTACGTCGCTGTCAATGGCCTTAAATGATGACGTGGATATAATTTTTTTAATGTGAAAAATATTATTCGCACCAAATCCAAATAATAAATAGGTAAAAAAATTCAAAATCCTAATCAGAATGCCTGAAGTTAACCCAAGAACTCATTTATTTAAAAAATAAAATTATAATTTCGTATGAAACAGCTTTCTTACTGCTTCTTGAAGTAGCTTTTTAATACATTTTTTTAATCATTTTTAACTTTTTTAATATTCTTGTACTATAAAGTTGTTTTAATAGGCAATAAGAAAGCCGTCTCAAACTAAGGCTTCGTTTGGGACGGCTTTTTTATTGCTTCTTAAAGCATCTTTCTAGTATAAAGAATTTTAATTATTGAACTAAAAAGCTGCTTTAAAAAACATCAACAAAGCCGTCTCAAACTAAGGCTTCGTTTGGGATGGCTTTCTTGTTACTTCTTAAAGCAGCTTTTTAGTACATAAATTTTAATTATTGAACTAGAAAGCTACTTTAAGAAGCAACAAGAAAGCCGCCCCAAACGAAGCCTTAGTCTATGACTTATTTATAGAGTTTATGTCAATTAATCAAAAATAAAAAAGAGTACATTATTTAAGGAAAGAAAATTAAACGGGCTGTTCTAAGGGCAAATTTGATTCGCATGTCAACTCGAACCCAACCCTCCAATTAAATGGGTCAGAATTCCAACCAAAACCCTAATTTGTTTATTAAGCAAGTCAACCAGAACCCAGATTTTCAAGTATAGTCCGAGTCTGTTATGCAAAATTTATTTTATACCTACATATATCTTTCATGATCATTGCATTTTCAAAATTAAACAAGAGAAAAAAAAATTTATTATCGGCTTAACCTAAAAATCAAATTAAGGCTTCATTTGAGACTGTTTTTTTATTGATTTTTAAAGTAAATAATAAAAAATTAAAAAGTTTATTCTAAAAAACTGTTTTAAGAAGCCTAAATTAAAACTATCTCATATTATATCAACTTTAATATAACTCAAGCTATAAATAATCCAATTAACTTTTTAATCCTTTAATTAAACCTTAATTAACCCTTTTATGTCTTTGAGGGTGAGACAAGCTATGATGATATGGATAATTGTAAGTGCATATTATGTTGATTGTAACAGTCAGAAAAAGAAAAAAAAATAATTACAAACTCGTGCAGTAAAATCATATAAAAATGCTGAGTAACTAAGCCTGACGTCCTCTACAAGCTAAAATTTAGTTAAAAAATAAGATGAAATGTATAAAATTAGAAGCCAAGTAGGCAGGTCTGCCGCCCAGTTTCGTCTCTTGTTTTGGGAGATTTTAGCTGTTGGTTGGACTGACTGTCTCCGAGACTGTTGACTATGATTGAGCTAAAAGCTGAAAATAAAACAAAAAATTTAGTGGAGATTGAGACTTTTGACATGTTGGATGGTTTTTTTTTTTCTCTTGATTTTTTTTTTAATTGGGATACAATATTTTGTGAGATAAGTAATTTTTTATACAAAATTTTGAATTCAAAAAATTTTTATATTAAAAAATTACTTCATAAAGTAGTAAGAAAGCTGTCCCAAACGAAACCTGAATTGAAATTTATATATCTCTTTTTTTTTTCTTAGGGTATTTTGGGACAGCTTTTCATAATGTTTTTCTTTTTAGATCTCAACATGATGTTATTTGGTTACTATTTTACGGCTACTTTCAAGAAGTTTTTTTACTTACATGATGCTATTTTTTATAGTTTAAAAAATTTTAATTTTCATACAATAGCTTTGTAATCATCTTTATAAAAATTTACGACCGTCATAAACCGATTCTTAACTTTTATATTTTTAATTATGCGATGAAGTGTAGCTTAAGAAGGCTAAGCCTGAGTTATAATAAAAGAAATTTAAAGGTTAATATGATAGAGTTAAGAAAGAATAATTCCTAAATCACTAAGACTTTATTGAGAGATTATTTTTCTTATCATTTTTATATGAGATATCTTCTTTGTTGCATATTGATACAATATAGATTTAAGATTTTATCTTATTGCTCTATATTTTTTCTTTCTTTTTAACAACATAAAATTTATCATTCGCCAGACAAACGAGTAGTATCATTATCTGCAAGATTGAATGGCAAAAGAGATAAAAAGTTAAATTGGGAGGCAAAAGAGATAAACAATTAGGTCGGAAGAAATAAGAGATAAAAAGTTAGCATCCATACTTGGATAATCCCTAATAGGTTTTCTATAGAATAATATATGGGAATAACAAATGAAAAAATTGACATGCTTATGAACACAAGAGCGATCCAAAGAAATATGCATCTCCTAATTACTTGTTTATTTTGTATAATTAGACCGATAAAAAATGATATCAGTGCAACTCAAGATTTTGGCATTGGCCTTAATGACAGGTTGGCCTTCAACCTCTAGATAGCCATCAACAAAAATAAAAAAATCAGAGGCACGTTACTTCTAATAATATGACAAAAAGGGTCATTGTGCACCAATTAAGATTTTTCAATACCCTCATCCCCAATATGCAATGGAGAAGAGGTAATTAACAATTATTTCATCAATGTGGCATTAGTATACTAATTATGTGACTATGTGCGATCATATTCTCATACATAATAAAATGAAGCATGGTTGATGAATTAGAATCAAATAATATGGGATATATATATATATACACACACGCGCGAGCGAGGATTATTTAAGTATCTTGAGAGGATATTCATGTACATTATTTATTCTATAACCAAATACTATTGAATAAACTCTATCATTTTGAATTCAAATAATTATTTATTTAAAGTTTGTATGACCTATATTATTATTTTTCTTAAGATAAGATCTAAACAAATTCATCTCAACCTCATGATTAGGTTGCTTAAGAGGAAATTTTTTAATTAAATTTAACTCATCACCACTATAAAAAATGACAAGGAACCCTTTGAACATCAAAGCATATTGGAGCTAGAAAAATTGCTAATCATTGTGCTAACCTACCAAAAACTACAAAAATGATTTAAGAATAGTAGATTTTTAAGCTTTCTTATAAAATGAAGATGAAGGAATGAGATCCACTAAAGAGGCCATAAGAGAGGTTTCAATTTGAGTTCAAAATCAAAGATCAACTAATGTTAACACTAATTAACTTAAATATTCGAGGAACTTTGATTTAAATTATCTGTATGAGTTGAAGTCAAGAAAAGGGAAAAGGTGAAGTTATTGGTAGTGAAAGAAGAGATTGAGGTGCCATCATTAGTTGCAGAAAGGCGAGGGCTTCGAGGAGAGGCTATAGGTACAATTGCTAACAACAAGGGGATGAGATACAGTTGTTGATGGTGAAAGAGCTGATTTATTCAATAATAGCTAGGATTCTACCTTGTGCAATGAAATCACAAATATTTAGCTGGGAGGCTTAACTGTAATAATGCACACACATTCCATTGGATTGTTATTCTCTAAATAGAATAGTCATGTGTTTTTATTATGAATGATGAAAAATAGTCGAAGAGATTAATTGATGAATAGAATTTATTCTGAGCTTATTTCTGTTTTCCCAAAAAAGGAACATTAGAAAACATTGGTCCAAGGCATTGAAGGAGGATTGAGCATTCAAGGTAGTTTACTTTCTATTGAAAACTAAAGGAAATTAACTATGGATAATATATTAAAGAGAAAGAAAAGGAGACCACACAATATTTTAACTAATTTGATATTATAGCCTATGTTCTCTATAAGAAAAAGGAGGATTTAATAACTCAAATGAGAAGAAATATAAAACCTCTTAATATCTAAACTCTCACTCCTTATGCTATAATTTGATAGAATATTCTGTCTTGAGTTCATATCTATGGCAAAATCCACAAGTCAGCCATAGACAGATTATTTAAAGGAACTAAGGCTTCCTTTGGGGCTGCTTTCATACTGCTTCTTAAAACAGTTTTTTAGTATTACTTTAAGAAGCAGTAAAAAAGTTGTCACAAATAAAGCCTAAATTGACTTGAGTTTAAAAAGTTGATTCAGACATATCTTAATCTTTTGAATCAACTTAAGGTTTGTTTGGGAGAACTTTTTGACCGCTTTGCTTTTTGGATAACAAACACAATTTTGTTTGGTTACTGCTTTTCATAAATTTCTATGATAGAAAGCTATTTTTTGCACTCATAATAGCGAAGTTGTTTTCTCCATAATAACTTCAACTAATAAATAGCAATATCTTTAAAATTAATAAATATATATATCTAACCTGTCTCAAATTTCAAATTAATGACCCCATGATAAATACAACCCTAAATTAATAAAGTTGTCATACTTTTTTTTTATTATTATTTTTTCTAGTTTCGCACTATCGATCGTCATACATGACAAGGTCCTGATAATTGTTAGGTTTTCCATCGTGCAGGTGACGAAATCTTTTAAAAATAAAATATGAAGCTACAGACATAAATAGATATTCATTATTTAATAGAAAGGTGGGGGCTTCAGCAGCAGCGGAGCTGATGGACTATGCCGCCGGCCATGATATATCGCTTTCTCCGTCGCTGTATAAAAGAAGCTTACAGTCTAAAAGCACGTTCGGGACAGCGCTTTTACAGTTTTTATTTCTTTAGGCGGTTGTCTTAATTTTATTGGCTATGTTTTTCTTAATAAATTTAAAAAATAATAAATTATGATAAGAGCCTTTTTGTTTTTTTTGCAATTATATGTTCTAATAAAGGTATGGTTTTGAAAATCAGACGGGATCGGCCGGTTCAACCGGCTAAACCGTGGCCGGTTCTATTATCCCTTATAACCGGTTTCGAATCAAACCGGCCAATCAAACTGGCGAACCGGGAACCGACGCCGATTCTAAAGACTCGTCCGGTTAAAAAAAAGGCGGATGTGAGTTGTTGATTTAGATCCAGCGGCTAATGAGTAAACGCAGAAAAGAAAAAAAAACCTAATAACTTCCAATTCCCTCCATACTGTAATTCATTTCGCTTCCTCCTTGTGTCCCGTTCGTCTCCGACATCATCCTCCAAGCCATTCGCGAACATGACAACGACATCATCCTAGTCGTCTGCGGCGTCATCCTTGCTTTTTCTCCTCCTATTAACCGTGGATGTAAGTTTTTTTAACCCCTAAAATCTTTGATTCTTATCAAATCTTTGATTTTATGTTGTATAGATTGTTAGATCATACTAAAAAAAATTAAAATGTGACGACGACTGATCAGGCTGTTTCTGTTTCCGTTCTCAATATAGGGTTTGATGCAGAGCATAAATGATTTCCTTTGAACTCATTATTGCCTTTACGCTTTCAAATGAATTATGTTAGATTACTCATTTACTTGCCTCTATGATCATGTTGTTTATGTATAGGGCTTTGATTCAAAGCATAAATACCTAAAGTTTTATTTGGATATTTTTTGCAGGGTGTTAATACACAAATGTGATTTCAACCACATCTGAGTCGATATCTTTTAGTTGCGGTAGAGAACATTGTGGCTATTACGGATGTTAAATAGAACTGGGATTTCAACTATGAATTGATGGTACTCATCGTCGAACTGAAGTATGCATTCCTTTGTGTTATATGTTATTTACTTATTCGTTTATATTTTATAGATTTTGTTGTAGTATTATTAATTTATTTTGAGTTGTTACATATGCTTAATAAATGTCAAAATAGTGTCATAGGAATCATAGGATGTTAAATGAACATGGAGGTGAAGCTAATTTATTAAATTTTTAATAATATTATTATTTATTACGCCATCCGATTTGATCCCGGTTGGACCGGTCGAACCGTGAACCTCTCCTTCGTCCGGTTTGTTGTCCGATCCTGTTTTCACAACCTTGGTTAAAGGGCGATAACTATAAAAAAAAATAATAGATTATTTGATTTTTTTAAAAAATATAATATTGATTGTTGCTCCGAGACGCTCAGTTTGACTGTAAGCTCGCTGAAATCGGAGTTCATATGCTCCCGAAATTAATTTTTGAAGTTTCCAACTAGTTTTTGCCTCGAGATTCGTGCCCGATCAAGATAATTTTTGCATGATGTATCATTGATAATAATTTTAAGAAAGTGATTTATCATATATTAAATTTTATGCAGATTCTAATCAAAATTAGTTGAGATTTCTCATTAATAATTAAGCAATAAGTCTAATTCCACGGGCGCACAGTGCGTCTATGAGATTTAAATAATCTTTTTTAATTTCTCGTGCATTCAATGAGTTAACGACTTAATTAGTAAGTAATTAATGTTGTTAGGTCCTCCTATATTCCATGGAATATGAATGAACATCTCTCTCTCTCTCTCTCTCTCTAGTGTAAGTAAGCCAAGCTAATTTGTGAGCCCGTTTGAATTGGACTTGCTCACAAGTTGAGCTTATTGAGCCATGAATTCGAATTTGAGCTTAAATTCGAGCTCACATGTTATATGAGATCAGCCTTGGCCCTAGGGGCAGAGCAAGCCTTAATTTTTAGGGGAGGACAAACTTATAAGTTTTTTTGGAATTCAAATTAATAAATAAAATGGTCAATTTTCTTTAGTATTTACTGGAGGCAATTGCCTAAAGAACATAGCATTTTAAAACTTTTAGGAGGGGCGATTGCTTAAAAACAATTGTAATAAAGATTAAAAAATAGATACGGAAAAAATTACCTAAACAATGATATAATATATTTTTTTTTTATTTCTGCTTCTTGGCCCGACCTGGCTCATTGGCTTGACAAGAGGACTCAATTAATATTAATTAAAACATCAACATTTATTTTAACTTGATTAAACTTTTTATCTAGCTTTAAAACAAAAAATCGATCTCCAAAACGAGCCAAGCTCAAGCTTTCTTTTTGAGCTCAAGCATTCGAGTCGAGCTGCAATTTTATATTTTTCACTCAGTCGATTCAAGATCGAGTTTTATCAGCTCAGTATAAATTAAGCTAGCTTAGCTCAATTAAGCAAGAACTCAACCCCACTCAACTCATTTAGGCTTCGTTTGGAACGGCTTTCTTACTGCTTCTTAAAACAGCTTTGTAATAAAAAAATTAAAATTTTTAACTAGAAAACTGCTTTAAGAAACAGTAAGAAAGTCACCACAAACAAAGCCTTAATCCTCTACTCTCTCTCTATATATATCTTGCTATATAATATAATTAACTAAACAACATTTGCTCAAACTTACATTCTGCATCTCAGGCGCATTTAAATTTGCATTTCATTTCATTTTGGACTGTTTTAATTACTGCAGCTAATGACATAATAAATTACTAAAAAACATTGATGACCTCTCAAAAATTATATATAAATTTTTTTGTCTGTATATTTGACAAAAGATAATGATTGAATTAATAACTAAATAACATTGATTGGCTCCTCACAACTTCTATCCCGCTAAGCTCATCTCTATTATAATTTTTGCTTGTTTTGTGGCAGAATAAACGGTTGCATGGTCGATATATTTTAGAATAAAAAAATTTAGATTGAATGCTTTGATATTAGTGCAATACAAATTGGTCATCTAATATAATGGACATGGTTGAAAATTATTTGTTAAATTTATCAAAAAAATTTATTTAAGAAAGTTTTCAATAAAAAGACAAAAAATTAAATATTTTTTAGTAAAATAAAAATATTTACTTGAACCAAATATATATATATAATCATACTTTTGTCTTGTATTAAAGTTAATTTAATAAAATTAAATCACCAAGCAAAAAAAAATCCAAAATTTCCTCTCATGCAAATCTCTTAGCTTTATACGGTGATGTAAGCAAGATATGTAGACTTAGACCTTTCATTATTTTTGGTTACAATGATTGAGTGCAAATTGACTACTTCTTATAAAAATTAATAATTAATTATTTATTATTATTATTATTATTATTATTAATTAGTATACTAATTAAATATTATTAATTAAACATGTCATTAGAGAAAACATATCAATATTAAACCTTTTTTAGCATCCACTATAAGTTTTTAAGGCACAATTTAAGGAAAGAAAGGGTGAAGCATAATTTTATTATTTAATGGTTTCACTTTAATTAATAATTTAGTTGTAGAAATATTTCATTAGAGCACAAGCTTAAATAGGTAAATGTTGAAATAAAAAATTATAGAAAAATTGGTGGTGGTTCTCATAATTTTATATTTAATAAAATTAATATATAAATATATATATATATATATAATATAAAAAAGTATCCTAATAAAAATATTTTAATAATTATGTAAATTATATATTATGCATTTTTAATTTAGGAAAAAAAATCTCTCTCGTATCATTTTTGATAGTGACCTAATAACATATTTTCATATATGATAAATATTTTTAAAAAATATATTTTATAGTGAGCACATGCCCTTAGACATCTCATAATTGTCTTTGTTTTGACTAATATATATTAAAAAAAATAGTTTATAGAGTTAGGTTGAATTTTTCTCAGGAAGAAAATAATTTTTTTGAAAATATTTTATTGTTTAGCTAATCGATTAAAAGGAACATTGCAACAAATAAAAATTATTATAAAATATGATTAAAAATTAGATTTTAATCACCATTTTTTAAATTTGAACTTAAAATTACCATTACACTTTTTCCTTCAAAAATATTTATCAATAATATAACTAAATATTTTAATCACCATTTAAAAAATGTGCTAAATATCAATAATTTAATGCTTTTAATGATGCAAATTGCTTGGAGAACTCTTTCATAGGACATGATTCATGCATTAAATAATATTGTGGAGATTATGCCTATGATGATAAAACTTGCCCATTATTTATTATTTAGATTTTTTAGTTTTTGAAGGATGTATGTGTGTGTCTATAAGAACAATATAAGATTTGCAATCAAACATAACAATTATGGAAATCATTGTAGAGAATTATTAAGTATTCTCTTAATTGGTTTGATTTAATATAAGAAAAATAATCTTTTTTTTTTCTTGCATGATGTTTTAGTATAGTAGATGTTCATGAAATCAATGTGAAGAAGTATATGTTCATAAAAAATTTATGTTATTATATAATTATATGAGAATGAAATTCTTCATAATGATCTTCACATGCTCAATTACAAGCTATGACTTTCACTTCTTTATGATTGTCATATCAATTTAATACTTGAATTTATTGTCACATATATGTCATTATAGTGATCATTATTACTTATGTCTTACCAGAAAGAGTAACGTGGTCATGTTACGAATAGAATCTATGATTATGTAAAAAATGGATGCATGGTAATTTGTGAAGGTTTATAGGTTTGCAATGATGACTCTTGTTACTACAAGTGAGCAAGTTATTTGCTTTTGTTTTGACTCTTCCTTATATAAGAGAGCTAGTCAGATAGTTAGTGCACAAGTGACCCTATGCTTTCATAGGATGGCAAGCAAAAGTTTCAGCGCAAAATTATTTGTATACTATAGCTAGAGATATAACTAAGTTCTTAGTGTAAAATTTTTTGGCTTGCCTAGTGCCCCCACCTACTTACCATAGTTCTAGATTTAACAAAATTCTCACTAATTTAAAGAGATTCATTACTTCAAGAATGATCTTTTCAAATTTTGGCCTTAAGATATTAATGATTAGAAGTTTAAATCTTCTCTACAACACATTTTTTACTCTCTTTAAATTATTGTAAAAATCATTAACTTTTCTCTCACTCAATGAGAGTCTTTGTCATGTTACAATTTATTGATTAAAATGCTATGGAAACACTACAACATTTCAATAAATTTGTAAAAGATAATTTTATCCGAACCACCAAAAACTCATTACAAATATGATTTTGTAATGGCATTTTCATTACAAAGTTTTGTATAAAAGTACTCATTCATAATTTAGTTTATTATGACCCTTCATTTTTGTCACAAAATTTAAATGGATATTCAATATGTAATTTAGAACAACAATTTGCATCCACTTTATCAAAAAAAAATATTAACCATGTCACTTATTTGGGACCAATTTGCATTTGCTTTGTGTTGGACAATTCTTTTGATTTAAGAATGAAATAACTTATACATGGAAAACTTATGATATATTTCATCGCAACTCCATTACAAATATGTAGAAACATTACTACTTTGTCACTGGTTTTGTGAAACTCATTAAGTAAAAAAAGTTATAAACTCTTAAATATCGAAGCACCTTTTGATATAATGATCTGAATTTCATTTAAAAAACTCTGCAGTTAAGTCACTACTGGAAAACCCGCTATTACCGGCGGATTATATCCGCCGGTAACATGTGAAATCCGACGGAATTCTGAGTTTCTGGCGCACTTTCCGGCGGAATTTCGTCCGCCGGTTTGGTTCGCGTCGTAAAAGGACTACCGACGTTAAAAATTTCGACATAAACATTTCCGACGGACTTTCCGGTGCAATTTCCGCTAGAAAAATATTTCCGTCGAAATTTTAATACGCCGGAATGCCAACAAAAAAAAATTCTATGAACGACCATAGGCCCCTGCCCCCGCCCATGGTGAACCGCGGACCTGCCCGCCCACGTGAACCGCGGACCTCCCCCCGTCTTCGGCAGGATTCGAACCCCTCCCACCCCCTCTCTCACGCACAGCTTCTGCCAACTACTCTGAAATTGAAAACTGTTACTTTAACGTGCGACGAAAATGGTTCAGACATTCCTATACCGTCGGATTTGCCGGCGGAATCGGCGTCGGTAAATTTACGGCGTATTTTGCGCCGGAAATGTTGCCGCAAAATTTTCGTCAAACGATTCCGCCGTTGCCTGCGCCGTTATTACCGGCGCACAATTATCCGCCGGAAAAATCCGACGGTAATCGTGTGTTTTCCCGTAGTGAGTGTGTTCATTCCTGATCGATAAATCATGGGATGGGTGACCTCCTAGGATATTACACTAACAGGACAAAATCATGAGGCCTTTATGCCAAAGCGGACAATATCTCGATAGTTAAAAATTTGAGTTATTACAAAGGTCAAAGGATATCAAAGCAATATACTAATCAGAAGATGAGAACTAAGTAACATATAAGACAAAGTACTACGCCATGGGAGCCATCACTTGAATCATGTATGTGACAAAGTACTACGTGGCAAAAGTCGCCACTTGAAATTGCTGGTGTAACCTCTAGAATCATATATGTCTCAGTTACATAAGTTGGGGAGATTATGAACTCCCTTAAATAAAAGAAGCTAACTCTTAAACATCAAGGAGGGTTTAGGTTTATGGTTAGAATTTCATTTAAGAAACTCTATAGTTAAACATGCTCATGCTATGATGGGTGACCTCCTGAGAAGTTACAGCAATATAACAAAACTGTGAGGCCCTTAAGCCAAAGCAGATAACATCTCGATAGTTAAATTTTTGAGCTATTACATGTTTATTATAAATACTATAAAATTGATCAATTCATTTCCAATTTTTCTCATATCCATGAAAATTACATACATATGACATAACCACATCTTAAACATATCATAAATTAAAAAGTAAACATATAACAAAGCTTCTAAGTCTTACGCACCTACAATTAAAATAAGTTTGCACATTTGCAAGTAATACATCATTTAATCATATCTTATCAAATTAGCTTATACAATCATTACTAATAATGACTTATCAAAGACATCAATGATTCAATATAAATAAAGAAAACAATTATTTAAAAAAAATTTGTTAGGTTTGACAAAATAATGTAATATAAGGTTCTAATGTTTATAACAAATTTAAATTAAATTTTTTATTGAAAATAATAATAATAATGTTTATAACAAACAACATAGAGGAAAACAATAAGCAAGTATATTCTTATATTTTTATTGGGGTTTAATCTTGAAATAGAGCCACATAGGTGCTTTAATTAAAAAGTCATCCTTCTTTTCAACTAGGAGGTTTTAACGAGCATCTTATCATTCTTAATAATATCATAAGTTCTTCTTCCAAGCTACCTTTTTCATCATAAATCTTTGTAATGACAATCTCTTGAACAAAAAACTTGGCCTAAGAGATTCATCAATGCTTAGAACTTAACAAAGTATTCTTTAACCTTAAGAATTTCGGCATCCCAAGTAAGGAGGATATACTTATTAAGGAAAGAATATTATGATGAAAGAAATGAAATTAGAGGAAAAAAAAAAGAGATCATGAAATACAAAGACAAGGTATCACAATATTTGAGGATTTGGTTAAATATTTCAAAAGTACTAATTTAAGATCAAAATTACTTTTCAAATGTGATATTTTTAACTCTATCCTCTTCATCCTCATTTGATCTCTCCGACCATAGTACCTTATTTTCCTCCTAATTTTCTCCCTAAATATTGTTCTCTTTAAAGCCATTAAAATTATTATGGCCAAGGAAGACTAGAAGACTAAAATAAGGGTGAAACACTTAAAAATCTCTTTGTGAAGTTATTTTTCGCAAGGCAGACATTGTCAAGCCGTTGATTAAAAAAAAATAGTTTCAAAAGAAAGTTGTAAAAGTGAAGTTGCTCTTACCATGATAATTTCTCCAATTAAGTTGGCTTTCTAGATGACTCAACCTTTGATGCTTCCTCAATAATTTATCCTCCATGATGACTTCTCGAAGACAACCTCCTCAATAAGTCAGCCTCCAGCCCTCCACGATAACTTAACCCAAAAAATTTCAGTCTTGTTCTCCTACAAAAAAGGCACTGTAATTCTAAGAACTTTTTAGCACCGTGGCTCTTTTGATCGCAAAAAGATGTCACCTAGAGCTAAGCATATGATAATTTTATTGAGTAATTTTTGTTTACTCTAGACACTTGCTAGATTATATCCCTACCTACTAATAGTAAACAAATATACATGTTTTCTTGCATGTTGGCTCGATGTTGAGATGTTGGCAGATTCCTCATAGATTGAAAAGACATTTGAGGGGTTAGCTTATTGATTGTATCTTTCCTTCATAATGAATCAAAAAAGTTCTGACCTTATATGCACATCGAATGACCTTAGACCAATATTCATGTTAAGTCTTATTAATCAATATGAATGGATTCAATGATCGAATTTTACAACTTCTCATATGCTATTGAGCCCATGTGTTGGCATTTTTATTATTTTTGTAAGTCTATAAATTGATGTATCGCCTTACACGTTTCATGTCCAATCTCCTAAAACTTCATCTTCATAATCCTTGCATCATTTCTTACTAGCTACTATTTATTCCGCACTTTCAACTGCTTTCTATCACAATATAAAACTACTATAAAATTTATCCCATTTTCATAATATTACTTATAAATCCATTAAATGAACATAATATTTTAGTGAGTTAAAACTCATTAATCAATGATAAATTTTGATATGCAAGCACCCTAATATTATTTAAAATTATTAGAAAAGCAATATAAGAGATAATGCTTGTTTAGGCATATAATTTTTTTAAAATCCCATTTTATGAAGCTATAATATTATATTAGTACAAATATTACATTATTCATACTTTAAAATATGAGGAAAATAAATTTCACTCTGTACCAAATCCTCAAACATTATAAAATATTATCTTAATAATTGTCTCTTCTTTTGGCACTTCAAAAGCTTCAACCACTCCTTTAATATTACATTTTTTTAAATTAAAAGGAAAAAGACGGCCAAATTAAAGAAATTATATATTTGCCCACTTGGTTTGGGACCAGTACAATAATTTTTAACCGGTTATCTTTCACATCATTAGGCTATTTCCTTTGACTTGCAATTTTTGATATTTTTGGCAAAAACATGCAAAATTATTTATAACATGAAATTTTTTATATATTTTTATTGTTCGTATCTTTTAATAAGAAAAAAGGTCATAATAGTTTGATAAAATTTTAAACAAAGGTCATAATAGTTTGAGAAATTTTTAATAAAAAATTGTAATTTTTAGAATAACTTTGAGATGAATTAGATATTCAATCTATTCTCTTCCTATAACTGTAAATAAAAGATTATTCTGAAAATAAAAATGGACTCATAAATAAAATATTTCACTTAATAAAAATTATATTTCAAATATTAAGAATGAGAATTTTCATATATTCAAGGGATATTATTTATCCTGATTGAATCAATTTTTATTTTTGTTTATTGAAATATTTTATTTTATATGAATTTCTTTTTTCATGTTGGTTGAATGTTTTATTCCTTGTTAATATTAGTGGTGTCGTGAGCAGGCTCGAGCTCGGCTCGATAATGTCTAGTATGCCAACTTGAGTCATCCTCGAGTTGACACGTTAGCTCGCAAGCTAACTTATTTTAATAATAATAATATAAAATGCACTTAAAATATATCAAAATTCAAGAGTTCAAATATAAAACTATTAAAATATTTAAAAATTACATCTCACTTTCTTATATTTGATCATTTTTTATTATTTATCTTTTAATTCCTCATTTTTTTTTTATAATTTTACTATTTTAATTGCTTGATCATAATCATTTTATGTCTTTCATTATAAACGAGCGGGCTATAATTAAGCTCAAGCTAAGGGTGACTCGAGCTTGATGGGTTCCTTTACCCCCTAGTTAATATGATTATTATTAAGTACCGAAAAAATTAAAAAAAAAAAATACATAACCTTTAGGCTTTGATTTGTGTGGGACAAATAGAGAGAATATAAAGCATTTCAATTCATAATTTTATATTTGTTGCTTAATTCTAATGTAATTAATTAGATATGATTATATTTATATAGAATATATAAATAAATGTACTTTGTTCTTCAATAAATTCCAATATATTTTAATGTAAAAAAGAGAAGTAATATTATTATGTAATCATTATGACTTGTATGCAATGATCTCATTTGTAAAATTAGAAGTGTTGATGATGAGAATGCAACTTTATTAAATAATTTATTATATAATTCTTTACAACTTGTTGAAATCATAATATCAATGCTTTGTATTATATTATTGAACATTTAGAGAATGAAAAAAATGAAAGTTTTAGGTGCGAATTGAATGATTTATCCATTTCAACAATTAGTAATTATTCATATTATGATTGCATGCTACTCACACATGTTATAAACTTACATATGCATATAGCATCTTTTTGGGCAATTTTTTAAACTAAGTACCGTTTAAAATTTAATTAAGCGATTAATCAACGAAAAATAATAATTTTAAACTCGCCAAAACGGGCGACTTACTTATTTAGGATAAGTCGCCCGTTAAACGGGCGACTTACCTCTTTTATAACTCAACTGACCGTTATTTGCTTCAGACCGTTATTTCTTGAAGTAACAGGATTATGTAAGTGTGGTAAGTCGCCCGTTGAACGGGCGACTTATTCATTGTGGTAAGTCGCCCGTTCAACGGGCGACTTACGCTTGTTAATAAAAAAAAAATTGCAACTAAATAGGATTATAATCAATTACTATATATTCTGTTTTATATTAATGATTAATACATTTAATTAGATTAATATTAATGATTAATACATTTAATTACTTAAAGAATATAATCAGATTAATAAATTGATTGTTAATTTTTAAATAAATTTAATCCGATTAATAAATTGAATAATATAATAAAATTGATTGTTAATTTTAAATTTAAAAGAAAGTTATAATTGTAGGAAAATTTTTTTATCTGTAATTAAATAAATGTTTTTTTTGAATTATTAAATATTTAAATGAATTATTAAAGTTTTAATAGAAATGTTCTAAGTAGACATTGGATTTTTCTGTTTAAAAAAAATAATAGATGCACATGCTGCTTGAATTACTTAATGAGAACATTGGATTCCTCTATTAGGAGATGTCATTGAAAGCATTGGATTCTTATGTCATCTAGCTGTACATGATTGGACAAATCATATAGCTGGCTATATCTAGTCCTAACAGATAGACTATAAAGTTAAAAGGTCCAATAATATGTTAATGTATATTTTGGCTGCATATGTTTACACTCTCCTATTTAAAGAGTACATACATAGCATATGAAGCATTTTTGTTAAGTCACTCAAAATGAGTTGGTCATATATGGAGATCATCAAAGGAGTACCCAACAAAGAAAGATTTGATGAAGAAAGTCGTAGGATTCATGCTTCTATAGCACGAGCCGGTGATACTCCATTAGAGCGAAAGGCGAATGCAAACGACTATATTAACTCTTTTCAGGTCCTCAGTAAACGACAAACTAAGTTTACTGAGTACTTCGACGTATCATATTTTAGGGATTTCAGAATTCTAATCTTCAGTTGCTCTAAGTTCATATTTGCAGATACTTGCAACGGCCGATAACTACCCCCAACATATGTTGGTGAATATTTATCATCTAAAGACAAGTGCCCACCATACATAAGAATAAAGGATGCTCCTCGTCCAGACATTGTTGCACTATTAAATATAGTTTATGATTACCTACAATTACCCATACACAATCTTACTATACTTGAACAAATAAATTCACACATAGGAATTTAACTAAATATATTTAAATAGATATTTTTTTATTCACATTTAACTTTCTATTTTAATAGGGAAAACCTTATATCAAAATCTAACCCTAACACGAACATATGACTTTCGTAGTCATATTTGTCAAAAAAATATCATGCTGTCTAAGAAACGAAAGGAATTTAACAAAAAATATCCTTATATTAATTTTAAGATATCTTTAATAAAAATTTTATTCAATTATACATGTATTATTTTATTTTTTTCCCAAAAAATTTTCATATAATATATGCTCAACATATTATATATCTCAAAAAAATGTAAATCTACATTTGCCCAAAAGAATCCTAGCAAAAATTAACTTCTTTCCACAAATCAAAAAATTTCTCAAGCTTATCCTAAATAAAATACCACTTTGCACACACAAAACCTAAATCTAAGCACTAAAGGAATCCTAAACTTCTAAAATAAGTCATTCAAATGAAAAAACCACTAAAGGAAAGAAATTTAACACAAAAAATGCCAAAAAAAAAACTCCTAAAACATCCTTACCTCGCGGATTTGCCCGGATTCGCCGAGAGACGCCGAGACGAGGCAGAAACGAGCTTTTTAGGGTAAGAAAAGGAGTCTGCGCGGGTGATATAAGTGAAGGGTAAGTCGCCCGTTTAACGGGCGAATTACTTAAAATATAAGTCGCCCGTTCAACGGGCGACTTTGGCGAGTTTAAAATTTTTTTTTCCGTTGGTTATTCGCTTAATTATATTTAATATGATGCTTAGTTTAAAAAATTGCCCCATCTTTTTCAGAGAACATAAATAGAAGTATAAATTTATTTATATAATATGTCTTGCCTAATATTACATGATAGAGTATCCTGCAAAGTCAAAATTGTCAAAATACACTTGTAACAGTTGTGAGAACCATCTTGTATTACCTCCTTAAAAATTATGAACATATGATGACACTTCATCGTCTTCCAGCCAACCAGATTTGACTTGCTCGTATAAGTGCGGAGGATAAGCATTTTGAACTATGAGGAAGGTTAGTCTATTAGTAAAGTGCTTAAGCAAATCTAATGGCATCAAAATAGAGTTGTGATTGATCCATATTTTTTAGGAGATTATGTAAATGAAATTATTTATGAAAACCAATTAGACATTTCCACTGAACCATCATTATTAGATGTTCCATGAAATATTAAAGCTACTTTGAGGTGATATAATTGTTATGTTTGTTGTTAGGATTGCCACTAACAGTGATCTTTACTTAAGATAATCTATTTTCAAGTTCATGGTCTTCAACACCGAGACTTTATTATAATTAAGATTAATCCCCTTTTAAAAAAAAAAAACCTACACGTTAATAAAAAAGGAATTACAAGACCTTAAAGAATCAAAAGCCCCCTAAAAATACAAGAAATAAAACAAAATCTATGAGCTAATGATCAAAACAAATACGAAACACAAGCAAAAGAAACAAACGACAGCCTATAATAAGCAAACCAAGCAAAACAAAAACCCAAAGAAGGCCAACCAAAGAAGTAGAAGCCAATAAAAGCACCACAGCAATCCACGCCAAACAATCATCAACAACCCAATACACCAAGGAGGAAAGCATGACAGGAACAGAAGACGGACTCAGGCCGCCACCGATTGCAAGGCTTAATTGAGATACATCCCTTGATAGATAGTAAGAAATTAGATTCAAATATTGCTTACGATTTATTAGTGTTTATAAAAGGCATAGTTGATCTCTTAAAGAACAAAAATTTTAATATTTAGATTTTTTAAAAAAATTAAAATAGGTGTAACAATATCTTAGTTTTCTAAATAATAAATTTTAGATGTTATGTAAGCCACATATATGTGATTGCCATATTTACTTAATGACATTAAAAAAAAAAGAATTAAAATTTTTAAAAAATAAAATAAAAAATACACTTTCACAGTTTCACCATCGAACAAGAGCGGGACAATGCCACGTCTACCATGTGAACAGAGTCTCAGCTTTTATTTTAAATACAACGAAATTACATCACTACCCACCGGTTCTTTCTTAGAACTCGAAGCTCATCTTACTTTGGAACGCAAGGGTAATTGAGTAAAATATGCTATGGAGATCTGGACACGATGGGAACTAGTCATATCAATTTACAGTTGCCACGTTGGCCCATTATTCTTCGGTTGGGCGGACAGTACTGGCCCATTTAAGTGGCTTTATGGGCTGGCCTAGCCCGTAAGCTAAAAAAGGGAGAACTTTTTTTAGGAAGTTTAGCTTATCACATTAATTTCATGAATGTGAAAGTCATCTTTATGGGCTTTACAATAACTTTTAATATTTTTACCTATATACTATTTCAGATTTAATTTTTTTAAGTAGCTAAAAATTTTCAAATATAAAGAAATCATACAAAATACCATTTGGATTGTTGAAATATGATTAGAAGTTACACAAGCCACTTGGCTTTCAAATTTAGGCTTGTCATCCTTGTGCAGGGGCTATGCCAATTTTTTTTTGTATCATTCCAATTTTATTGGGTTTCTCCAAACAGGTAGAAAAACTTGGTTTCCACAAAAGTTATTGGCTCTCCAGCTTTGCCAAACAACTACCAAGCCGATAAACATAGATACTAAAGCTTGCCAATAATATATATCGACACGTCCAACTAAAGGCTCCAACTCCACGCTTGCAATTACCCCCCTTATCACATTGATCAAGATGCTGACATTTTTAGACTGATAATTTTCATGACTTCCCTTTGAAGAGGAAGCCTCCTTAGAGTCCTAATCCCTTAACATCTTCGGATAACACTAAGAGAAATTTTTGGCAAGTATATTTAAAAGAGTCTTCCTCCTATATCTCATCCCTTGCTCGTCATCCGGCAACCTAATGGAACGAGGTGAAGTTGCATTTTGTATATTTAACTCTTCATAGGAAAATAGTCTCTCTTTATGCTCTATGATGTAGGTTACAACTTCGAACCATAAAATTCCACAAAGTATTCTCTCTATGCTCTTTCGCAAATATCTCATCAATAAAGACAATTGATTGCACTCTCAAGAATCTAATCGACAACATCATGCTTTATTTTGCTCTTATTCAAAGCCAATAATTATATATGCCTAAAAGGCTATTCCTCATGGCCTCTATTGAGACCTCTTAAGATAAATGAGGTGTCATCTCAACTTATGCCCATTTCTCAATGCTCACAAAATCATGAATAAAATTAACTTCCTTAATCATATATTAGAAAAAATCTATTTTTCAAATAAAATTATGAGTTATTTTATAAATAATTAGTTTAGATAAAGTTTAAAAAAATGTACTTGCAAAATGAAAACTTTTAATTAATTTATCTATCAAAATAAAAATAAATTTGAGAAAATATCAAATTGAAAAGTTGATACTAAATAAAGTCCAAAATAAATATAAAAATTTAAGTATTAGACATACAAATACAAATTAAAAAAAAAAACATTTATATAAATCCCCTACCTTTTATCAGTATTTTGAAGCTAGAACCTTTTTATAATTATTTAATTTCAACAACATAGTAACAGAGCCAATAAAAAAAAAAATTTATGTTTAGTCTATGATCACCTAATCATATTCCTCATTGATTAAATATTTGGGTAAGCAAATGATTTGATCCTTTCCCATTAAGAAAAAAGCACAAATGATTTGGTCGCATTGAAAGAATGCTTTAAAGTCTGTCCTTTCTCTGAGAGATTAATTATTCTGTGCGAATGCCAAATATCGTATGGAAATCAATCAGAATATGCCACATCATCCATTCGCTCGATACCATGACTAGGTGATACTCGATACCGTTGTCATGACACATTTTGATTAGTCGCCAAACAACATTCTACGTCCGAACTCCGCACAGAATAATTTCTCCAATTGGGAGGTCAATTTTGAAGACAGAAACATGATGTGCTGGCTTGGCCCGCTTGGGACAGCTTTCTTACCAATGGTATCTATTTTTATGAAAAAAAGAATCAAACTGATACTCATTGAAGGCCTTGCCCTAACTCTGCCCTTGATGCTCAACTATGAGGACCCTTGAAATAAAAAATAAAAAATTAAAAAAATCAAAATTTTAAAAAATTAGGACCCTTGAAATCAATTTTTTTTACTTTATTTTATTTATAATATAAAGTATTTAATAAACTAAAAACATAAATGACAAAAATGACCGACAGTCGCCGATGTGTAGCGCCAATAGCGATAACACCAATCAAGTTGATTATAGTGATGGTTGCCACCAATCAAGTTAATACCCTCCCTTCAAACCCCCATAATAATTATATCTCAAAGGTCGACTCACAACTAAGATTTCGTTTGGGACAACTTTCTTACTGCTTTCTAAAACAACTTTTTAATATAAAAATTTATAGTTATTAAAAAATTGTCTCAAAAAAACCTAAATATACATGATTTATGTACTTTTTCTTCCTAAAGCAAAATTTGTGCTTCACAACTAAAACAGTTTCTTGATAACATTGATGTGAACTACAGTGATTCAAACATCAAAACTACAAGCCAAATACATTTTGCAATGAGAAATTCTCCAATGAGTGTGGAGAATCTCCACACCAAACCCTAATCAGCTGGAGCTTCATCAGACATTGGAGCTGCTTCATTGAAAGGTACCACAACAGGAGCGAACTGCAATTAATTGCAGAAGCATATTATATTATCAGGAAAAGCAGAAGTGGATGGAATGTGATAGACTTACCTCATCATCTTCATCCAACATGGGATCCAAAACCACAAAATCCCACCCTAATGTGGTCTCCAGAAATTTCTTCAGTTTCTTGGTCTGCATTGCAATGAAGAGTAAGTTGAAAGAATAATAAAGATGTAATTTAAAAGATTAAAAAATCAGGCTTTATAGAATTAATGAGAAAAGTATTGAATTGGTTCTCTAATTTTTTTCTGAATGATCAAAATAATCCTTTTACTGTATAAACTATCAGTTTGAGCACTTCTCTTTAAATAAGAACTACATTAGTTCTTTTGTGCGATCATATAGGTCTCTATTTAAACAGTCAAGGAACTAAATGAGACTTTTAAAATGATTATTTTGAACTATTTTGATCCTTATCTCTGTATAGTGGGGATGAAATTCATAGTTATCATTCAATATTCTCTTATCAGAAGATTAAGGCTTCATTTGGAACGGCTTTCTTATTACTTCTTAAATGAGCTTTTCAATACAAAAATTTAAATTTTTCTACTAAAAATTTGATTTAAGAAGCAGTAATAAAACCATCCCAAATGAAATCTAATTCATACTTGGTAACTTATATTTATTATATAAACGGAAAGGTAGATTGAAAGCTAAGTGGTTCAATGAAAATATTCTGAAGTACCATAAGAGTATTATGCAATAAAAACATTATGAAGGATAAATTATAGCTAAGCAAATTATATTGTAAGAATCTATATGTTAGACAATAAAAAAATATTAACTAAATTGAATCAAGAAAAATATATATAGGTAGAAAATCTAGGAAGGATAGATTGAGCGATGATTATCTATTAAATGAGCTTTAAAAGTATACCTATTGAAGATACGATAGCATTCAATAGATTTCAATGATTTTGACACATGCAAACAAATGGGGAAAATATAGACATAAGAGAACATGAATATGCGAAGAGGTGTAGAACAAAAATAACAAGAATATATCTTATGTAAAAAGATTTGTAAATGATAAGCATAACACCATAAACGACATTTGATAGAAATCATTGAAATTTTGAGGATTTATGTCAGACCCAAATAGTTAAGATAAAGTAAATGATGATTTTATTGACCCTACATTGCAAAAAGGTTCATGATCAAACTCATTACCACCAAAACACAATAGAGACAGTCTCACTTCTGACTCAATGTTTAAAATTGCGTATTCGGGTATTGAGGCGTTTTTGACACATGCAAACAAATGGGGAAAATATAGATATAAGATAACATGAATATGCCAAGAGGTGTAGAACAAAAATATAACTTATGTAAAAGATTTGTAAATGATAAGCATAACACCTTAAACGACACTTGATAGAAATCATTGAAAATTTGAGGATTTATGTCAGATCCAAATAGTTTAAGATAAAGTAAATGATGATTTTATTGACCCTACATTGCAAAAAGGTTCATGATCAAACTCCTTACCACCAAAACACAATAGAGACAGTCTCACTTCTGAGAGAAATTATTTTGAGCGGTTACCGGACGGTCCGAAGGCGAATCAGGATGCGCCATGTCATCCGGTACACAACACTGGTACATAGCTAAAAAGTAACATAGCGCATTCTGATTTGCCTCCGGACGGCGTCCGGTAACCGCACAAAATAATTTCACCACTTCTGACCTCCAAGATATAGCAATTTGCACATCAAATATCACATGAATTATATTACACTTAGAAAAATATGAAGCATTAAGGAAGTAAGGTGAGTATTCAAACCCATGACAGAAGGTCTCCATCAATAACTTCTGCATTTAACACCAACCGAAAGAACTCCTGAAAATTATGACACTCTTCGTAAGAAATCATTGTTGAAAAAAAATACATCAATCAACTGGTGTTGAATAAATAAGTTTCAACATAAATCATGACTACCAATTTTGTTTCAACATAATGAAATTAAAACTACTAATTCGATGAGGAAATAATGTTTAATGTTGTTTATCCATAATCATGCTGCAAGAAGTATTAACTGTTAAGTAATTGTCTTCAGCTTTGTCATTTCCAACTATAAAATAATAGTTGCAGCTGTTTTTTTTTTTTTTTGTCAAACTCTAATATACATTTAGCATTTATTATCATGCAGATTTAATCATTAACCTTTTTAAATGTTTAAATTTAATAAAATAATAAATATTTAAAAATCCGAATAAGCATTCGAGCCTGCTCACAAGCTCGTGATACGAGCCTCATCAGGCTCGAACTTGAGCTCGTTTAAAAATCAAGCTCGCGGCTCAATAAGTTTGACTCGCGAGCTCATCATCAAGTCGAGTTCGAGCTGACTTAGCTCACTTACACCCCTAATTCCAATAGAAGTGTGGAGATGCTTGAGAGATCAAAGAATTTCTTGGCTAACTAAGATTTTTAATATTATTTTCAATGCTAAAGATATCAGATAAGTGAAGGAGTGTGTTGGTCCTATTTTAAATAATAAAGGTGATAAACAAGAATGTGTGAATTATAAAGGATTAGGTCAATTTGTCATACATTAAAATTATGGGAAAGAGTAATTAAGCACACCACATGATACTAATGTTTCTCAAAATCAATTTGGATTCAAGCCGGGTAGGTCTACTATGGAAGTAATACATTTGTTGAGAGGTTTGATAGAGAAATATAGAGAAAATAAGGAGGATCCGAGGATCCATATATGATATTTATTAATTTAGATAAAGCATGATAAATTCCAAATAAAGTGCTCTAGAGAGTTTTAGAAAAGAAATGAGTTAATAATGCTTATATTCAATTCATTAAGGATATGTATAAAGTAATTGTTACTTGTGTCCAAATACTAGGTGATTTGACTAAGTACTTTCCTATTTCAGTTGGATTACATCAATGGTCAATTTTAAGCCCATATCTTCTTGTTTTATTCATGGATGTTCTTACAAGACATTTGCAAAAGAATGTACCTCGGTATATGTTTTTTTTTTTTTTGCTAATGATATTCTCATTGTTGATAAGACTAGAGAGGGAGTAGATGAAAAACTTAAAGATCTATTAGAAGAGTTAAATGGAAGAACGCATTTGGCTGTCTTAGAAAATTTCTTATTCTTCACATGGCCCTCCTCAAAAACCCTAAAAACTCTCTATAAACCAAATAACAGAAAACAGTAAGTATGAAGTCCCTGCTGAGCAAAAAATAACTATTTTAGAAGTTGCCTTCTTATCTTCTACTTCTAAGGGGAAAGTACCACTTCCTCTCAGTTAAGGGAGCAGCCAAATAGACTCTTAGGAAATGGGAAACATCAAATTAGTTTAAAAAAATGTTCATATTTTTAATCAATAGAAAAAGGAATACTTATTAAAAGACATAACACCAACTTGTTCAAAAGACAACTCATATCCCTTATAGAGACATTTTAAAAACATCTTCATTCTATCATGAGCAGGAGGTGGGCGTATATGCACTTGAACATAGTTGAATTTCGCCACCCCTTCATCAGGAATTATGAGATTATCAATATATTTGTTTTTGCTCGAACAGCCATACAGCAAGCCAACCCCTTAAAGTCTCACATACTAAAGAGACCATGATTTGATAAGCTTATTGAAATTATTTGTAGGCATTAATTGCAATAATAAAAAGTAAATAATTGCAATAATAACAAGTAAATAAATAGTTAAATACCATGCAAAGTCGGTATAGAAAAATATCCTTAGAGAACCATTCATCATCCAGGAACAGGGATAGTCCCTTATCAACAATGTCACCCTTCTGCTCCTTGTGAAAACCGTGCTTTAGTTGGAAATAGATTACTCTAATGAACTGAAAATTAAAAAAAAAAAATTAGATGGTAGATGCAATGGCAATCAACTTATTCAAGTTATTATCACTATATGATTAGAACAGTTCATAAGGATAAGATCAAGAAACATTATGTAATTGTAGTTACAACCATCAATATATAAAAATATATCTTAAAAACAATAATCATAATTATCATTAGCATCATTCCAACTATTTGGGGTCTGCTTTATGAATATTCATTTTCCATTTATTCTTATTAAGCACTAATTGTGGTGTTAAACTAATTTTTTGCAAGTCATTTTGAATAACTTATATTCATATTAACTTGGATCTACCATTATCTTTTCTAATCATCTGACACTTTAATTTTATCTGTTCATCTAACAAGTGCCTTTTTCTACCTTCCATTATACATGTCCAACCATGTAGATCTGTTTTCAATTACTTTATTTTTAATATAAATAACTCCAGTCATTACTTTAATAGTAATTCTTCAATTTATCATTCCTAATTTTATCACAGATTCATCATAACATTCTTATTTTATTGTATTTAATATAGCCATCAATGACCTGTTTTATTGCTCATACTCAGTTCCATACAACATCACTAACCTAATCGCAATTTTATAAAATTTAATTTTCTCTGTGATATTATTTTACTGCATCATACTCTTGAGGAATTTCTCAATTTCAACCACCTAATCTTAACTATAGAAGTTGTATCCATATTTCTATTTTCATTCTTTTAAATAATAGGTCCAATATAGCTAAATCTATCACACATAGGTATCACTTTATCTCCTAATAATTATCAATTTCTCTCTCCCTATTTCCCCCATAATTTCCCAGTCCCCAAGGGGTTCTCCCCAAATGTCCCGATCAAGCCTTCTATGCTCGTACCCAAACCTTTCATCAAAATCCCTCTACTCCTTTCAAATTCAGCACCACTTCGATCATAATCAACCCCTCTCATTTCAAATTCAGCCCTCCCATTTCAAAAGTCAGCACCCATCCGATCAAAATTAGCCCCTGCTTCAAAATTCCTCACTTCCTTGGCCGCTCTCTCTCCCCTTACTTTCGATGGCACTGTTTTGGTTTGGACCTCCTGCTGGTGTAAATATTAAATCTAGGCAGATAATGGGATAATTTTTTTTATTTCAGAGTACACTACGTGCATTAAAAATGAGCTACTTGTGCAAAAAAATTAAGAATCCATTACATAACTCGTAGTTTGAACAAGAAATGTACTTATGTTGATAACACCAAAAAATGGGAAATCGAATCCACAAGAAAGTAGCAAACAGATTGTAATACCCAAAAATTTTAGGTATGTAAATTTGGTTTAATTAAATTTATCTTGAAATTATAATTTAACATTCATAGTTAAAATTACTATTAATTAATGTAAATTAGTAAGTTACTGATATTTTTATTAACAGTTAATTAATGTAAATTAGTAATTAACTAATTATTACTAATTTTTATTAACAGATAAAAATTAGTAATATTATTAACAGTTAATTACTGTTAGTTATATTTTAAACAGTAATGAAAATATTAATTCACATATTAAATTAAACTAATTCATCAACCAATCAAAGCAGGCCACTGTTGGAGGAACTTTTATTTGGTCCGGTCACAGGACGTAGCTCTAGGTTCGGCCGCCAGTAGAATCGCGCCACACGTTCTCATTATTTACCTCGCGCCCCGACAACCCGACCCGGAAAGGACCCAGGATGGCTCGGTATTTCTCGATTTTGCTAGGTATTGCTCGGTATTGCTAGGTATTGGTCGATTTTGCTCGGCAATAACCAATACCGAGCAAATACCGAGCAATACCGAGTTGTATCGAGTTTTTCTAGGTATTGGTACAACACGATATTGCTAGGTATTGGTCGATTTTGCTTGGCAATAACCAATACCGAGCAATACCGAGCAAATACCGAGTAATACCGAGTTGTACCGAGTTTTTCTAGGTATTGGTGCAACTCGGTATAGGTCTTCTAGAAAAACTCGGTACAACTCGGTATTTGCTCGGTACTGGTCTTCACAGAGCGGTATTTCTCGTTATTGTTGTCATGCAATACCTAGCAATACCGAACAAATACCGAGTAATACCTCGCAATACACGAACATAGCATTCCCGGGTTCCGGTCCGGGTCAAGTCATCGGGCCGCGCGGTAGAGAGTAAAAGCACGTGGCGATATGTTATTGGCGGCCGAACGTAGCTCTATGTCCGGTTAGAGGACGTAATAATTGTTCCTATTGGAGGCTTCCATTCAATTTCTAGTTACTTTTCACGTGCACTGGAATCGAGTGAAGGGAGGCACGTGAACTCGAGTAGAGTGAAAGGAGGCACTGTTTTAGCATGCTAATAGAAAAAGGAGTGTGTGGTTTTAACGTGTGAAGGAGAGACTGAGGGCTTCGGTTCCAGCATACGAAACAGTGGGGAACAGAGAATTTTGAGCGAGAGTTCCGTGAGGGAACAAGTGGTTCTCGATTGAGTAAGAAGCAAAACATATTATGTTGCCGTGAATGAAGTATGACCAATTCAGTTGAATAAGAGAAGGGAGAAGAAGGGAAGTGAGGGAAGAAGAAACTGAGGTAAATAATTTGGTTGTATTATAATGTTTATCGTTGTTTTATAATGTTTCAAATAATAGTGAAAATTCCTAAAGGAGAGTGCGCCCAAATGTAGGAATTCAACTGTATATGCAGAGGAGAGGTTTTGAGTAAATTACAAAGAAAAAGGATACGAGGTGTCAGATTTGTGGAAACAACTCGTCAAAGAGGTAAGTAATGCAATTTTTTAATTGAAAAAGCAAATGTTATTACTTTTAGATAGGTACAATTGTATTTGACTTAAATAAAGGGTTAAAAGAATTAAGTTTATTTTATTTATTGAATATGAGTATACATCCAAGTGTTCATGTATAAACAATCACTTATACATTTAAATAATTGGAGTTTCAAATAAGATTTAGTATGATTATTTAAAAGTTTTCCTAGTTGTTAATATATTAGAAAGAAACTGATTACAATACATATTGTATACATATCTTTTTGTGCAAGTGGTATGGTAGGTAGATTTTTATGAAAGCATAAAGCATGACAAAGCAAGTATGAATTCTTTATTTTAAAGCCTAATGAATATCAAATTAGGAAAGGTTAGTTATAAAAATGAAATAATACCTGCGTTGCAGGTGGGGCGAAAGAGATCTCCATGTAGTTCAATGGCGATAATGTTAGGTTTATCTGGGCTCCTCTAAACATTCTTCTGAAAGCTAATAATATGAAAAATGATAGCCAGAATCTTAGACGGCTAATTATGATATTTTGTACAGGCTTCAAATAAAATGAAAGATGATCTTGAACGTATTTTAAGTTGTTTACAATTATCTTATGAATTAATTTAGTCATGATTTCAATTACATTATTCTTTATAATGTTTCATAAAATTTCTGTATTTGAATTGCATAACTTTTTGAGCTTCCTAACTCGTTGGTTTTTATACTGGCTATTGTTACAGGGAAAGGCAAGGAAAAGGTGAAACCATATTAGGCACAGGTTAATGAATTTTGTTTTTTATTGTTAACAGTATATGTGTTTCTACATCTGAGGTATGTAGATTGTTAAATTGTTATGAGTTTTCGGATTCTCTTAGTGGCTCTATAATTACTTTTGTTATACAATTGAAACTATTTAGATGCTTTCATTTATTTAGAAAATGTGTTGTACTGTGGTTAAATATATATCTATGTTGCACGGATACTCCTATTTACGAGGCGTGCTGTATCGGATACGTGTCGGATACGGATACGCCTCCGATACGGCACGGATACGTGTCGGATACGGCTTTGTCGTATCCAATTAAAATACTATTTAAATTTGACTTGACACGCGTATCGGATATGCGTGTCCTATTAAAAAAAACACTGAGCTGCAATTTACCCTATTCTTTTTGGCTTTCCACCGTTTCCGCTCAATATCCATATTCATTTATGCGGCTGAAACATTTCAAAGAGCTAGATTTTTTGTTTCCACACAAGTGTTCATCTTCTTCGTTATAGTTGAAGGCGAAGTGAGCAGTGAAGGTTCGTTTTCTTCATCGTTCTTCGTTTTCTTAATCATAGGCTCGGTATCGCTTGGTACCGAACGGTACTGGAACTCAGTATTACTCGGTACTGCTTGATACCGAGCGGTACTGGAACTCGGTACCGCTCGGTATTGGAACTCAGTACTGCTCGGTACTGTAACTCGGTATTGCTCGGTACTACTCGGTGCCGAGCGGTATTGGAACTCAGTACTAGTCGGTATTGGAACTCGGTACTGCTCGATATTGGAACTCGGTACCGCTCTGTATTGGAACCCAGTATCGCTCGGTATTGCTCGGTACCGCTCGGTATTGCTCGGTATAGAGGGGTACCGAATGGTACCAAGCGGCACCGAGAAGCTAAAACATGCTCGGTACTGCTCGGTATCTTTTCATTAAAACATGCTCGGTACCTGACCGGGCAGGTCGAACCCCGCCAGGGGGCAGCGCCCCCTTGGACCCCCGGCAGAGTCGTAACATATCTACACTTTCACTTAAATTTTTTCATGTTTTAAATTCATATGTTTTAATTGGAGCACATACTCATTCATCCAATCAATGAAGAGAAATAAAATTACTCCACAACGGGCTGAAGGTTTAGTTTACGTGCATACAAACCTTCGGCTTCTCTCAAGGAAAACTCCAACTTATATGGAAGGAGACAACAGGATGTGGGATGTTGCTGGAGATGGATTTGAATCTCTTGAGGATATGGGAATATTAGAAATTGCTAATCTTTCACTTGATGAGCCTGAATTAGAAGCTATGGTATTTATTAAAGATGATATAGAAACTCAAAGACAAACCACTGAACAAGCTAATCCTATCATTCCTTCTATTGAATAGTTGAAATTTCATGAGCTGGACAATTTATCTTCTTGTTTTTGTTGATGTACTAGACATTTAAATATTTAATGCTTACTTTTATTTCAATTTTTTTGTCATTTCAAATATTACACTTTGATTACTTCTTAATTTTTATGTATTATTTATATATTATAATGCCATATCCGTGCTGTATCTGTATCCTGTATTTTTAAGAATTGGCATGTCCCGTATCCGTATCGTGTCGTATCCGTATCGCCGTATCCGTATCGGTGCAACATAGATAATATATACATGAAAATTATTAAAATGTATTAGATATTGAGAATTATGAATGTTATGTTTCTATGTTACACTCTACATTATTGATGTAGGTATCGTGGGGTGTTACACAGACAAACTACAGAGGCAATACCAATAGTTATGTTATCCTAGTTACCTTAAGCTTCAAGAATCAAAACTAAAATTAGGCAGGGAGTTCTTCCAATCACATATTATATAAACAAGATGATTATTTAATCTTCAATGTGGAGCAAAAAAGATGTTAAGAAAACTGAAGAAATATATCCAAGTTCCTGGATATTACCTTTGTAAATAGCTGACTCCTCGTCCGGAGTGGCTGCATAAGAAAGAGAAGCAACAAAACATTAAAAATAAAATATGATTATTCACAAAACAAGAAAATCAAGAAATAGATCAAAACGATCCCTGAGGTTCACATGGAATATTTTCATGATAAAGTTTAACTTCGTTATGCGTGGTGAATAATATCAATAAACAGGGTCATTTGGGTTAAGATTGATTTAGAATGAAAAATTATAAATAATGCACATTCTTCTAGTTTTCAGCTCTTTTGTCAAATAATTTTTGTTCGTTTATTGTCAAATTTTCCAAATGATAAAAATGGAGAATGGAGGATGGAAATCTTGAAAAAGGCTGCTTGATCTCATGTCATATGTTGTATTTAAATATTAAGGGACATCTTTCTTCATTATATCATTGTACCTATCATGCTTACTGAACATCATAAGTATACTACATGTGAAACTTGGCTGAGGACATGAATACTATTTTCCCTCTTCCTTTGTTCATGTTTACTCGCAAGGCATAAGAGCTGCTCTCATCAATATCGACTGGTTTTTTCCATCTCTTCCTACTCAAATATATCCAAGTGGCGAGTCTTTCATCCATGGTCAAATCTTTTTAGACCTTATCAGTTCTTACTCTTTCATCCAACGCAGTTTATCAAAGCCTGCATTATGTGAAATTGAAGAAATGGTAAATCCAGTTTCTATGTTTGTTTCTACTTTCTAGCAATTTAAGACACACTAGAACATTTGACAATTGAAAAAAAGCCAGCTGATAGCCATTCCAAAGCCAAAAGCAGTAGTGACCCCTTCAAGAGGATCCTACCATGTGTTGGAGCTAACGACGAAGGAGAAGAGCCTAGCCAATGTAGTACTAGAATCATCATATCGCTTAAGCCAACAATAGAAATTCGATGGGGGCGTTGCTTTGAAGCGCAGACTGAGGTACCTAAAGAAGTCGAGAGCATGGAAATCAAATAGGTCTCTCTGATAGTAGAAGTTAATAAGTGATTGATTAAGCCTCCTCAAACGGCTAGCGATGCTCATGCAAATTTGATCCCAAAGATTTCTAGAGTTCAAGAAACCTCTGGGATAAAAACAAGCAAAAGTCTAGGGGTAAATATAGCCCAGGCACAAGATAATTCAGCCTCCTCTGAAGCCATCACCGGGGCCAAGTTGGAAAACTTAATCAGCAAAAAGTCAAGGCACTTATAATGCTAGAGCATGACAAGAAGTTTGTCGGCACGATCGCACTTACATAACAGAGCCCAACCTAGGGCAATACCCAATAAGTAATGAGTTTTAGAGTTCAACAATTTCAACAGAAATGGCCATCCCAAATAGCACTTTACATAGTTCAAAGCAACTCGCAGCAAAACTAAAGGCATAGATGTCTCTCTCTTCCCTAGTTTGCTAGTATCCTCATTATATTTGCTTTCAATTAGTATTTCAAGCTTCTCAAGACTAAGGTTTCATTTGGGACGGCTTCTTACTTAAAGCCGCTTTCTAGTACGAACATTTTAATTTTTTAACTAAAAAGCTACTTTAAGAAGCAGTAAGCAAGCCATCCCAAACGAAGCTTAAGTCAATAAGTTCGTCGAGTTGGCCAGAACACTAATGAAGTGGTTCTCCAGCGAAATTGGATAAGATCACAATCTCTGACCTCTCACAAGAAAAGCACCAGGATGAATCATTCACAGTCTCACTAGCTGTTAAAGTATGACATGAAGTGATCAGTTTATTATCATGCTGGAGATAACCAAGTTATTGCTCTAGGACCAACTGAATTTCCAATTAAATGGAATGTTAATTTGTATAAAAAAACAATTAAATTGACAACAGCAGCAAATCCAAAGCAACATTTGCTTCATGACTTTATAAACAATTAGACCACAATTTGTAGAGGCACTGCTTTCCACCTTTGGACTACTAATCACCACGATTGACAAAGCATTAACAATGTAAAGTTCAAGTTAACGTGGTGATATGGGACTTGAAGTGCGACCATAGTACGTAAACTATGTAATGCAAAATTATCAAAAAGTAGTTTATAAAAAAAAAAGGAAATACCGAATAAACTGCAGAAAGTTATTGAATCCAACTCATGAGTAAATAATACTTACTGCCTCAGTACAGCTGAAAAGAAGGCTTACTAGATCTTTCCACTGCATAAAAGCTTCCAATGATTGCCCCATCTGCATTTCTTCGCAGTGTTAAATGCACAAAAATAAAATGCTAAAAATGAATAAATTTTTTAAACAAAATACTAATGAATATATGAGTACCATGAACGCAATAAAAGAAAACTGCAGCTCTCCTAGAAGTAAATCTTCTTCACCTCCAAAGTTTGTCATAAGTATGTTCTCAAGTAATTTCGTCTGAACAAGAAAAGACACTTATTGGTAATTGTGGACTTATTTTGGTTTCATATGAGCACAAATTTTCATATAACAAGTTTCAGAGAAATCTTGAGCTATAAAGAGAATGATGTTTTTAACAAATTGAAGAAAACCTCTTTAATGGTTTTAGCTCAACATTTAAGACTCCCAAACAAGACAAACTACTAAACAAAAACTAGACACATTAAGGTAAAATTCAGGCCCCGTATGCCAAGCATTATATTATATACTCTCAACATTTAAGAATCTCAAACAAATTGCAGAAAACCTCTAAACAAGACAAACTACTGAACAAACTACTTGGAAGCTTGGCCCAACAACTGCAGAAAAAGTCTAGTTGTATGAAAGTTATTAGACGATAGCTTTCCTGGAATGGTGGTGTAGGTAGCTTCCAAGAAAAGCACTTAAATGGATTTTAATTTTTCTAAATAATTATATACAAATAGAGGTCATAATATTCAATTATAATTGCATGAAATTTATAATAATATTTATTCCAGTTATTCAATCAACTCATATTAGTGTTAGAAATTTTGTTACCAAATTGTCCAACTTTTACAGCATTTTACTTGGCAACCTTGATATAATTTTACTAAATAATCATCCATTTTGACTCGGTGTATATCATATCATAATACAGCACAGCATAGCACAAGACAACAATGCTATCAGAACCTTCATAGCCATCATGATGTTGCAAGTCTTATTATTAGTCATCATTCATATTATGTTCACTATGTTGTAGATGATACATGACAAATCTACTATTTTAACCCCCTCAAAACCTAAGGGCACTTAACTCAACTTTAGAAAGAAGCCTAGAGCTCCTAAAAGCATAGGAAGCCATTTCACATTTTGAGCCACTATACATTTGGGGTTCAGAACGTGAGTGGAAGGGTATTTTATGTTTTAGAGGCTATATAGTGACATAGAAGACCATTGTTTGGCTCCTTAGCCTTTCCTTTCCTACAATCTTTTATAGGTCCAAGAATTTTTATTCTAAAAATGTTATGGATGAGCCTACTATCTTAAAAGAGCGTGCAACACTCTATTTATATAGTAATTCAAGGATGATCTTTTCCTAACTTACCACATTGTATAATGTGACTAAAAGGTGAGTGGACGGGTACTTGTTATCCTCTTGATTTTTATACTAGTTATCTAAATTTAAAAATAGGATAGAGTAACCTTTCTTTAAGACTAGATTAAGGTATTGATAGGCTTATGGGTATCCACAATCACAGTAGCATTACATTGACAATTAGCATCACTTTTCTATTTTTTAATATTTATTAAGGAGATGCTTACCAAAAATAATCAAAGGTGCCATGTTGTTTCCTTTCACAGATGACAGTTGTAATTGACAAGACGTCTATTAAAATAAGATGAAAGTTAAAATAATAAAAAAATGGAAGATAAAACTTGCAATTTGTAGAACAAAATTGAGTGTATGATATACATTTTAATGGGTGAGATATTATATTAATTATTATTTATCTAGCCATGATAGGCTTAAGCATCTTGAATCTAATATACAAAATAATGGGAATATAGATAACCACATAAGATTTAAAGTTAAGGCAGGTGATCCAAAAGAAAAAAATGTGGATCGCCAATGCCTCAATCAATTCTGATGAGGATTATCCTTTGCTCAACTTTCTCAATGCTTTCTTGAGCAAACCATTAGATCAAGATGCACCTAATTGATAAAGAAAAGGCTAGCTTTGTGACTAGTTATGACACTTATTGCTACTGAACCATGCTACTTAGTTAAAAGAATGCAGAAGCAGCCTATCACATGTTGATAGATAATATCTTCAAATCCAAAAGGGAAAAGAATTGTTGAAGTATAAACTGACTGTATCTAGTGAACAGTTAGATCGCTTCCAAGCACATTGAATATATGCCTCGTTAAATTTAAGTATATTATGAAGCTCAATCCCACTGCGTATGTTTTCAATGCCAAATCTGGGAAGTTTATTTGTTATATAATTTCTATGAGTGGAATATAAGCAAATTTAGACTAAGTTTAAATCATTCTTGAGATGAAATCACTATTGGCTCAAGAAAAACGGCACGTCGGCACAAATCTTGCTTTACTGACATAAGATTTCATTCCCCTTAAGTCAGATTATAATTAACCAGATTTTCCCTGAGGATATTTTCAGGGTTTAATTAGATCTAGATTCTTAGTTCTCATGAGCTCAAGCACTCATAGTTAATTACCCCTCTTAACATATAAGAGAATACTCTCAATTAAGGATGAATAAATTACAACAAAACCCAACACAATGAATCCAAACAAATAAAGGTTAAGAGTATCCTCAAGCTTAGAACTATATATGAGTACTTAAAAATATTTTATGCATGATAGTTACAAATATTTTCTCTTTTGGAATTAATTTATCTACCTTCCAGAGGGATCTAATGTAAAACCCGGAATTCGTCATTTGAGTGCGTCGCACGCATTTCGATGCGCCGCGACAAACTTAAGTGAAATTTCGATGTCGTCGGAATTCGACGAAATAAATTTTATTAAATTCGTCTCGAAATTTCGATCGAAACGATATAAAGAACTTATATCAAATTTCGCACAGTTTTGAAGTTAAATTTCGCACGATATAAAATTGTTTAAGTAAATTTTGGCTAGATTTTCCATTTTTAACCCTAAGATATCTTAAGGGAAATGAGTTTGGCAAGGGCACATGCGTAAAATGGTATTTACATTTTCTCTAAATCCCTCATAGCCCTAAGGAACCGAATTATTCGGTCCCTTGTATCTTTCGGCCGAGCATGAGAGAGAGGCGACGGGAAAAGGGGAGAAACGGCGTCGGCTTGGTCTCTCCGGCAAGATTCTGGCAAGAGTCTTTAGGAAAAGCGTAGGGGAAGACTTGAGGTAAGTTCTTCTTCAAGTATATGAAAGTTTTCTTGAGATTTTTCATAGAAAAATTTTAGGATTTGATTTTTTTAGGGATTTCTTTAGGAAATCTTTAGGGTTTGTTTGGATATATGATTTCCTATCAAACATGTTAAAATTTTTAGAGAAAAACATTAAATCCGAAAATTAGGGTTTCTCTTTTTTATGAAATTTTTATGGGAATTGTTAGAAGAACATGAGAGAAGGCTTTTGGTATAAAAAAATGTAAGTTTTCCTTAAAAAATTTTGAGTGTAAAAATTTGGGAAAGTTTAGGGTTTCTCCAAACTTAGTTTTTGTAGGTTGCATGTTCATTAAGGATGTTTCTAAGGGCTTAGGGAAGCCTCTAATTGAGGAATTTGAAAGAAAAACATTTTTCCTAATTTTTATCTAATATTAATCCGAAAATTATTAATATTATTTACTAATTAGATGAAGGGAATGTTTTGGCATGCTTTAGTGATGAAAATATCAAATATTGAAAGTCAAAATTTTGGGATTTTAGATAAATCCGAAAATAATATTTATTTTTAAATAAAATTAACAATGTTGGAGATTTAAATGCTTGTAAGAGTAATTGAAAATCTCTTTTCCCTTAGGTTGGAATAAGGAAAGGTGGTAAGGAATTGTGCGGGAAATTGTGCAAAGAAAAACTTGAGGGTAAGTGACTCTATATGCTAGGGAACATGTTCATTTCTTTATATATATCTAGCTTTATGTTATTATTTGCAAAGAAGATAGAAATTTCATGTTCAAAGTCTATATGCCATGTTCACACTAAATTATATACCATATACATATTTCATAGAGATATTCATATGAAATCATGAACATGAGCATCTTTTTACCATCTTCATGCTTAACTCTATCATACACATGATATATGAAATGTGTACCCTCTTAGCTTGAGATAAATGAAATGTATGGCTTGTGATTGTTGATGGCGGAGTACCAATATGTGGCTCTTTGAGCAAATACGGCCTTTGAGGCAATAT
>NW_021319083.1:6831606-6838973 GCF_001605985.2 Dendrobium catenatum | reverse complement strand
CAATCTCAAGAGACGGTTCAAAGAATTTGATATTAGAGATTTTGTATTGGTTCGGATTCATCCGGAGCAATCCCACAAGGGACCGTTATAAAGTTATATGCTAGAAGCGTTGGACCGTTCAAATAACAGCATAAAATTTTAAATAGTAATGCGTATGTGTCAGACCTTCCTGAAGGTTTTAACATTAATCCTATGTTAACATCGAAGATCTTGTAATCTTCGGAAGTCCAGAGTGTAACCCTCCTATTGTCACACCATTGATATTTGATCAAACAAAACCTGATCCACCATTAAATGTTACGTTTGCTGAGATTGTCCTATTTAAGGAGAAAGATACACAGACCATCTAACTATTCGATATTCTATTTACCGAGATTATCCTTCTTGAGAAGGTTGAGGTATCTTAGACAATGGAAGTATGCATACATGTTATGCACAAAGATCCTCAGCATGCTATTAGTGACACATACAATAAGCAGTTGCCTATAGAGATGCCCTTTTTATATGTTCCACAGCTTATCTTGGACCATTTTCTTACATTCCTAATATTGACTTATTGGATTCGATATTCTATTTACCGAGATTATCCTTCTTGAGAAGGTTGAGGTATCTTAGACAATGGAAGTATGCATACATGTTATGCACAAAGATCCTCAGCATGCTATTAGTGACACATACAATAAGCAGTTGCCTATAGAGATGCCCTTTTTATATGTTCCACAGCTTATCTTGGACCATTTTCTTACATTCCTAATATTGACTTATTGGATCGTACTACACTTTCATTGGCATCACTCTAACATGATTCACCTGTGCCATCTAGTTGACATTACAATGATGAATATGCAGCAATAATGTTTCAAAGCTATCCATCGTTTAAATATGCTTACAGTGAGTATTCTTTAATCCACAATCAAGTCCTCTGTTTTATTAAATTTAAGATGTTGCTCAGGAACATTAGACCACATGAGTATCAACAAACTTTGCCTTCTATTTTATATGTTAATCCTCTTTCCATTTCATTTGATTTAATATTAATTAAAGGAATAGTGAAGTTTGAGTACTACTAGAATAAGCCAGTGAAAAGAAGCGAGGTGCACTTTTGTAGGTGGTTACATTAGCGTGTATACCTATATCCAAAAACACCCAACCATCACGTGATGCGGGCAGTTGGAGCTTAGTGTTCTTGTGTTCGCCACAACAAATTTGCATAGCAAAGTCCTTTCAAGTGGGAGAGAGTTCATATAGAGCATCAAAAGGATTCATATTAAGAGGAGCTCCATAACATTTACACTATCTCTTTGATAGTTTAGCAATGGTGTATTAATTGTTATGTGGACCATTGTTATCATTTAAAGTTTATGTTATAATTGTAAATGTGAACTTTATTGGTAGTTAGAAATGATATTAGATGGACTTAATGATTGTATCAGGAGAAATTAGGATGTATTAAATTAACTTTTCACGGGTCACGCAGCCAAGCAAGGCAAGCCATGGAGGTCATCTAAGAACTAGTGCCAATTCAATGAAAGGATGAATCTACGAGGAGCACAAGCATGAAGTCATTCTCCCATGCCATGCACGTCCCAAGGTGATCAAAACCCACGGGAAATAAAGCTCCAACCATCAGCCACTTCCACCTCCTAAAAACATAACACCTTGCTCCCTGTCTCCATCATGTGTAAATTGTCACCTACTACTATCCCCCCTGATGTAATGGTGCATAAATGATGTAAAATCTGATGTAGAAGGATTTTTTTTAAATATAAATTCATAATAAGAGGCTTTTGAAAATCTTGTTTGGTGTCTTGATCTTAAGATTAATTGTTCGGTGGCTCAATATCGACCTTAATTCAAGCTTTTTCTTGTGTTCCCTATGATCTTCATCTCCATTAGCATCCTCTACATATCCACATTCAACAGCATTCACCGCCATATCACTTCCATAATTCAATCTACAAAACTCCACTCAATTTTAGAACAATTTAAAACCCTATGCAGCACCACTCGTTTCTCACAATCCATAACACCCCCACCTCCCTCCATCAACCTCCAAATTTACTCCTCACACCCTTAACTTGTATTATACCTCCCATTCCAAAGCATAAACCACCCCCTTCACCCTTACAAAAATTTCCCAAACCCAAAGAGAGCTCTCTGCCTCACCCTATCACTTTCACCCTTGCTACCCAACTAACCATCTCCTAGCCTCCACACCCAAGGGTGGCTCCTCACCAACCACTCCATCGCATTCCAGCCTCTCTAACACACTCCAAATCACTCTTGGTCGATCCCTCAACTCCGTCCAACGTCCACAAAGAAATCCCCTTCAAGTTCTCCTCCTCAAGCACCCTACATTGCTCTCCCCTTTACCACACTTGAACACCACCACCCCAAAAACCTCTTCCCCGACATCCACACATCTTCCCACCACCCGAAGAAGGCAAGACCACTTTCATTTCCTAGCTCAAGGGCCCAATCATCAGACTTAGTTAGATCTGATGCATATTGAAACATTTAGTTTTAATATAAAGCATTTCTTTAAATGATCTCAAATCTTATGGTTATTTTCTCGTAGGAGATCCATTTCTTTTTCCCCACATTTGGATTATATTGCTTTCCTATTATTCTATCACTCAAAATAAATAATTACTTTTGATAGGTAGCTTGCTCCTTTCAAATTTTGCATGGTTATGCTCATATTTGTTTCAATTAGATTATGCGAATGTATAGCATATTATATTTGCATTTTATAGCAAAAACTAGATCTTAACATGTCCTGCATCAAGTTAACTCTGATATAACACGTAAATATCATCAAAATCACATATGGTGAATTCAGTATTTTGTCTATTCGGTGAGAAATTGCAAACTAGTTTGTATTTTATAGCAGGAGAAACAAGAAGAAGATCCATATGAGATCAGATGATCATCATTTATCATGACAAAGGCAAACCCTGTAAGAAACAAGCTGATGCAGAAACATTCATGACAAGGTAACACTTAACATTTAATTCATTATATTCTAAAATTATTCCATATCCAAGTAAACTTAGAGAAAGCAAATCTAAATACTACACTGTTTTCCCAAATAAAGGCATAAACCTATTGCAGTAAATCTCAGTGAGAAGTCGACAATTACTTTATCAAGGTTCAAGGCAGTAAGTTCTTCACCGGTGATGTTCTTCGATTTAACTATTTTAGGAATAGTTGTGTAGAAGCATCGTCGCTTCACACTTTTTTCTAAAGAACACTCTGAAAAACTGCTATTCTTTAGTTGTACCAACCATCTCTTCTCCATTTCCGATTTTTTCCCTTGATCAAATAAAACAGATTCATGTACTATACTAATCTCTGCCCCAATAGGTTCTGTGAAAAAAATAAATCAAATTAATATAATTATGCTACATAAAAATACACTGATTTTGGACATTAATATCTACTTTCAGAAGCCATAGTAAGTTTGGACTAAAAATTTTTGAAAAATATTCTCAATAACTAGTTGAAACGTAGTGTTTTGAGTCGTTGGACGAGGTTTGAGTAATCTATCATGTACTTATTATGACCTTCATTTGAAGGGCAAGCCAAGTCTGATTAAGCCAATTTCAATAAACATGGACACTTCTAAGATCTAAGTTGTGGCCTTAAATGCATCCCTGCATTGACCAACAAACATAAATACAACGTAGAAGCTCACCTAAAAGCTACAGTAGGCTGAATAACCCAAAATTCAAGATAAAATCCATGTTTTGACAGTTGCAACGTTGAACACCACGAGAATCTTAGGATCAGAACAGGAATCTACAAAGGCATTCTAAATTATTAGCTTCAGTATCCAAGGGTCATAGAAATAATGCTGTCCTAAAAAGACTCCAGCAATGACCAAAATACCTAGAATTGTTGCAAGCCTCAATACATAAAATTAAAATTATTTTAGCTAAAAGAAGCATACCAATCCGTGAAATTGTACTCTCTGAAATGTAACAAGAAAGGTGTTTCCAATTGCCATAATGATCCAAAGGATACGGTCCAAGGTGTTGGTCAAATTCCATCTGTTTCACCATTTCAGAGTACCTGCATTCCTGTAATAAAATTACAATAATGATGCCACTTTCAATAAATAAAATAAAAACTTTACTGGGGATTTGAAAAGTAATTTTTTCCAATACATTGTAGATGTACTCGTATACATGGGGTAAGCATACTGACTTCTTAATCTAATCTATTTTTAGCAATGATATTGTAAGTTATCTAATGCTTCACCGCCAAATTATGGACAAAAAAGAATGTTATTGAACATTTAAACTCGTTAATATTTTCTAGGAATCAACAATGTCGCTGTCAGATAAAAGGCCACTTCTTCCAAAGTATACTGGTTAACACATCTTAAAAATAAATGTTCCAATTAGGTTAAATGCTAGCTGTTGTTCATAAAACTATGCTCAGACTCCCACAATACTGACCTCAAAAGGATCCAGATGTTTTGCTTTTGGCCAAACAAAGTCACATATTTCGTTAGAACATATGAGAATCATTCAGACACAACCTATGGATTGGGCATTGTTTAATAGCAAGTGGTACATACTTAGAAAGTTTCAAAACTGTAGTCCTAGAAATTTTCACGTATTCCGAATCAATCTAATGGATTTACAAGATATAGTCTCTTTAATGGCCCTTAATAAATAATGCATAAATGAAACTGATTTCCTGTGTAAAATAGCCATCTGATGCATACAAATCATTAGAATCTTAGGATTTTTGCATAACTATAATTCTTTGAAATTTTGTTTCAAATGGCTTCTAGTCGACATCAAAATTGGCTTTCTAATTTGCATGAGTAGGATCATCATTTCAGTCTGGCCTACAAGGGCACTTCCCGACAGGCTAATTTATAGGAAAACTAGTTTGCCCACTTTCTGATTTAGCCATGGCAGAAATAGCTCTTAATGCTGTTGTAGGCATAATTTGTTAGCCTATTTAAGGCCCCCTTTATCTCAGCCTGAACCTTCTTCAATAGGAATTGATCCCACGCGTATGATACACTTTTGTTCTGAATTTTGTTCTTTACTTGCAACATATTGTTTCTATTTTGAAACTATAAATAATGTGAAGATAAAAACAAAAAAATCATATGTTCACATAACATGTGCTTACAAAGCATCAAGCGCAATGTGATGCTCAAGGATTCCTTATTCTTCAATACACAAAAGCGAAGCCGTGCTTTGCAAACTAAAGCATTCAAGCTCATATGACACATTTGCATATGTTATGTGCATATAATAATCATTTCATTAGCAACATGTAAACCACATTAGGTAACAACTTTCAACAAATACAATAATATGTTCAAATATAGCAATTTTTAATCCATCCAAAAAATTTTCAAAAATAAAATGAAATGATGAAAAAGAATACTTAAAAATCAAGAATAATTGTGAGATTGAGTGAACTACTGACTGAGAGGCGGAGGTAGTATAAAGCAAGATAGTGTGAAGATGAGGCATTCAAAAGCATTCTTGGGAAAAACTTACATGCGAGAAGATACTAATGCTTGAAGCAAAAAACAGTGAGAGATTATAAAAACCTAACATGTAATTGAGCCTTCTAAAAAGAACCACCAAGAAGTAACTAGCACCAACAGGGGAAAATGTAGGACAATTGAGAAACAATTCAATGACTACAAGAAAATTGAGGAGAAGCAAGCATTTGTGCCTAGTTATTGAAGTCGATGAATAGAATTATGAAATTTGAACCGGAATTTCATTTTTAACCAAAGCCAAGAATGAAGCACTACGATGTGATGCATTGAAGCAGTGTGACACATACACGTCGTTATGGCCTTGTGCTTGATGTTGCCTAGAGTCAGCACTCTTGATGATGGCTTCAATGTGTTCGTAATCTTCTCAAGAGTGTTTAGAAGTGTATTTAGACTTTGGTGGTACTGGAAAATAAGTGAAGTTAAAGATTTGGCTAGTGGCCAGCCAAGGGTAAAATTAAGTTAAATCTGAGAGCTTGCTTCAAGAGGAATAGGTGTTTTTATGTTGAGAACATATGAAACCTCGGGACTCAAAAATACTTGGGATAATTAAGGCAGTATATCTAGATTAAATATGGAGAGTTTCATAATTTTCAGAGGATTTACAAGGGTTAAAGAGTGGTAGGAACAAGACTAGATCTTGCTGAAACCTCTCTAGTCGACAGCTTAATGGCTTAGTGGAGGAGTTTAAGGTTTAGATTAAAGGTTGGTAATACTTTTTAATGATAGATGAATGTTTATAGATTGATGCCGGAGTGTTCTACTATTTTTTAAAGAGTTTGGCGGCAAAACCATTCGGTTCAGAGGGTCCCGGTTCATAGTCGTTTATCTTGCGGTGCCAATTGGCGGCAAAACCGCCGGTCAGAGGACACGTAGCACATCCTTACTGGCAGGAGACTGTTTGAAAATGGATCCTAGTGATATTTTCAACTAAGTATTAGCTCTATGTAAGCTGAAGTAAATTTTAATTTGTCCACCTCAACAAACTGTTGCGGAAGGTGGATGGATTTTGCTTTAAGTGATTTATGGTTAAATTTTGGTTTTAAATATCTGAATTTGAATGATTTTTTGGATATTTGGGATGGCATTTTAAATTTTAGAGTTAATCCCTCCGGTTAAGAACTACATTCAACATGGCCATCAACAGGGTGTTTGGTATCAAGGCCTTTTATAAAAAAAATTCACATATTAAAATATGTACTTCTGGTTCTGAAATCTATACAACCCTGAAAGTTAGAAACCAAACCCGATCCTCTATTGGCAAGCAAACATAGTCACAAGATTCAAATAATGAAGTGAAATTACTCACAAACCTCAATGGTGGTCGTGCTAAATGTGAATATCAACCGGAGGGTCTCTATCTTTTAAATGCCCTCAAATCTCAAAATTAATCACTTGGAGGTTCAAATTATAATAAAATTATAAATATGATGTTCATCAAAATGAAATTAAATCACTTAAAAACATAAAGCAAATCCACCCTCTACAACTATTTTTTGATGGTGATAAATTTGAGAACAAATTCAGCTCACAAAGAGTGAATATAGTGTCGGGTGTATCACTAAGATTCATTTTCAAATCATCTCTTATCAGTAAGAAAGTGACTCGTGTCCTCTAACCAATGGTTACGTCGCCAAATGGCACCACATATAGATTATGATCGGGGTCCTCTAACCGGGTGATTGATGCAATCAAAAATTTGAGAGGGTCCCAAATTTTTTATCACAAAAGAAACTCTTTCTAGGAACAAAATAAAGACATAAAAATACTCAAAAAGACACAAATACTATAAACCACAACTTTATATAAGAAAATGACTTACATACTTTGA
>NW_021319083.1:6816801-6830601 GCF_001605985.2 Dendrobium catenatum | reverse complement strand
AACAAAACCCGCAGGTTTACATTTCCAAAAATCATTCATATAACATAACTCTCTAAAACAGCCACATAACCATCTATATGTAGGCACAAAAGAGGAATCTAAACAGCCATAAATATTGAATTCCCACAGGAATCCAAGCATCACAGACCACGAAAATGCCCCCATCATTTCACGGGAAACAGTCCAGCCAGGGAACTGAAGATGCAGCCACGGGAACCAAAGAGGCCCGCACATAACCGAGGCGCCAAAAGACACGGAAAGGCCACCCAGCTCGGAAAACCAGCAGTCAACCGGGAAAACCAAGGAGCCATGGCACGGAAATCCAAAGGGCCATCCACAGGAACCAAGGAGCCATCCACGGGAACCAAAGGGACAACAAATGGGGGGAATGAACCTCAATTTATGAGCTAAAAAGGCTCTCTACTAGACATTAATGAGCTGATTCTAGTAGAGGACCTAGAAGCTCACCAAATTCATAATTCATAATTCATAATGTTTTGACCCCCCTTTTGCCTACATCAGTGATAGTGCCGCCAAATGATACAATTAAATTACGGTCACGATCAGAGCACGTATGTTCCTCAATAGCTCTAAACCCTTAAGTATTGAATCATAAGGTATACTTGATAAGGCATTAAACTATCTATTAGCTAAGATCGACTCAAACATATCCACTTAGGCAAACATTCACCTAAAGTCTACAAAGTATTATTGGACAACGTAACCATGACTACCGACAAGGATCCTCCGATTAGATTAGGTCGACTACCTCTTCTGACTAAGTAGACTAGGGAAGATGAAAACTCGAGACGACGGAATCATGAGATCTCAGGCCCGTCATCATTCACTATCACCTGCTTTAAGTGTACGGTGATAACTTTCATATTTTAAAAACATACAAATTCAATTTCAAAGCCCTATAATTGTTGTTACTATACACTGTATACTTAGTGTCTATTTAATAATTAGACTTAATCAAAAGTTTTATCGTTACCAAGAGGGATAAATAACCACAAATGCTTAACCTATGAAAAAACTAGACCTCATATCATAAAGTACTCGAAAAATAAGAGCAAAATCTATGGGTGCTATTTTCTCTTAAAATTCAATCTGTCTTCTGAAAATTTATCCCGGAATCTAAACTCGTTAAAACTCTCCCATCGACAAAAAAGGCATGGAGGAGCCGGAGCGCGAAATTTAAGAGCCCATATGGATACAGCTAGAGAGAAACTAGAGACAGGGCACTGGACACCATGAGAGGGAGCGAGAAGCAACATGATATAATTTATTCATAAGTTCAAAGATCCTTTAGTTTATATGGTTCTCTAATTTTGTGGATAGAAGACAAATGAAATTTGATGACAATAAAATAATAATAATAATATGTCCTTTTAAGGAAAAGGAATACAAAAGGGTGAGATTTGGATTAAGAGGGAAACTTTCCTGGGTGGTCTAGACTATATGAAATGTTAACTTTCATGGTGCGAAACTCTTGAATGTTTGTAGCCTCTATGACATCGGACCGGAGGGGGCTCGACGAATCCACGTCGATGATCTGGTGGTCGTGGCCGGATAACTCCAAGAACTTCTCGGAGGAGAGGGATCACCACCTGAAATCCTTCAGGATACAGAAACCCAAAAGAGTAAAACTACTAAATTCTTATTCATCTCCACAATCTATATTTATTACAAGCTTTGGCTACCTATTTATAATCAAAAGGAAGCAGCATAATAGGCTACATACAAAACAAGAAAGCATTACACCTCTATAGCCCTATACTACCAAATAAACTTAATATAGCCTGAAGTTTAATAGGATTGATTAGCTCAGCTCTGGCGTCATACTACCGGGGTAGGAGGAACTTCAGGCTCATAGGAAGATGTCCGGTTGGCCACAAGAAGTAGGCGGGTGTGGTTGACTAAACCAGCCTGGATACTTCCACCCGGTGTCAGTCGCCCCGTCTAGAAGAGTTTGAGTTGCCTGACGAGTTCTCAGTATTTGATACATCTACTGCAATGTCTGCTGCCGCATAAGATCAGCCCGTCGAAGGAATTTTTCAAGTGTTCCAAGCTTGCTCATGGCAATTGCCATTTGGTTCAGGTGTAAAGCTTCCATTCCCTGAAACAAAGCATATTCGGCTTGTTGTGATGACTGTTGGAGTTTGCATATGCCTATCAGTTGTTGATATGTTAATGGCTCCAGGTGGCTAACAAGCATCTTGAGAAGTTCAGAAGCATGGAAACTGCCAAGCCACATAAAACATCTTTTGGCAGGTGTTGTCCACAATCCCGAAAGCACGTGAAAGACATCAGACCTTGTACAAATGCTTTTGAGCTTGAAGACAACATCATAGTGTGACATTAAACCATCAACAAGAAGTCTTAGTTCTTCATCATATGCTTGAGAACTAAAAGCTGATCTCAGCTCACTTATTTGGTTTTGATGTTAGTCTAACCAACGAGCATACACCATATCAAATGCCAAGACACCATTCACTCCAGCTAAAAGGCCAATATTACTTAGGTAACCACTAGCAATGAACAAACCATGCTGCCATACTCGCTAAGGCTCCTGTTCTAGTGGTATCAACTTCAACCGACTATTTTTGAGATGATGAACATATGCTTGCAAACAACACTCTTCAAGTGTTGAATCGGACTTGACATCAAATTGATCCACTACATAAACGTCGTCATCCACAGCAATAGTCTCCAAGGATTTTGTGTCGGAATGTATGAAGGTACCAAGGAGATTGTCGTGGTCCAATTTGGTCATACCAATTTCGCTATCAATGACGGTGAGCATATTTGTTGTTTTATCAGGAATGATATGAATGACTATCTCCAGAGGTGTATCCACCTTGCTCGTGTCATCATCATATACAGGTTGATTAAGATCAAGAACTCCTACGAATGTGTCATCGTCGTACACATCATACACTGGCTCATCATAAACATGTAAAGACAGCGATTTCGGCAACGAATCTTCAATTTATTTGAGGCTGAACTCGATCGAGGGTGGGGTGGAAGAGATCTGATCATCTGAAATGCCCTCATCATCGTCGTCGGTTCGTAAGGATCTTCGTTCAATGTTTGACAATCTTAATTTGAGCCAGGAAATTTCTTGGAGCAGATCTTCGATTTCTTCTTCTTGAAGTGGTTGCTGATAATTTCGGCGAGGTGACATCTTGCAAGACTATTCTTCAAGAATCTATTCAAGACAGTCAAAAACGGCTGCCGAACTTTCTTAATCTATTCCGAAAATGGAGGTTTAGGAGGAGAGCAAGTTTGTAGGGGCTTTAGCACAAGCAGGTTGAAGTTGGCTATTCCTCACGTATTCCTTCTTAGTCTGTTTGTTCACTCAAAGCTGCCTTCACTTTTGTGAAACCCAATCTGTCGAAGGCTTCCAAGAACTAGAAGCCAATGATTCTCAGAGAACTCCACCCGACTATGGGAATTCAGCATCGATTCCCCCACGCGCGGTATATGGTGGGTAAAACAAGAAAGCATTACACCTCTATAGCTCTGATACCAAATAACACAGGACCAGAGGGGGCTCGACGAATCCACGTCGATGATCCGGTGGCCATGACCGGATAACTCCAAGAACTTCTCGGAGGAGAGGGATCACCACCTGAAATCCTTTAGGATACAGAAACCCAAAAGAGTAAAACTACTCAATTCTTATTCATCTCCACAATCTATCTTTATTACAAACATTGGCTACCTATTTATAACCAAAAGGAAGCAGCATAATAGGCTACATACATAACAAGAAAGCATTACACCTCTATAGCCCTATACTACCAAATGAACTTAATATAGCCTGAAGTTTAATAGGATTGATTAGCTCAGCTCCGGCGTCACTCTATATCATTGAAACTTCTATGCAACTCCATTTGTTCCCTTGGAGCCCAAAGTAACTTAATGCACCAGCTAGATTGGGCTATAGTAACTAAACATATTGGTTGGGTTGGCCCAAAAAAACCAATTCAGGTTGAACTTGACCATGTAGCTAATTTTGGTCAACCATTTAGTTTGATGGAGAGCCTCCTAGATTACAACTCCCCCCTTCATATCATTTGCTACTATTCATCATCAGAAAAGATGAGGAAATTCCTCTCCATTAGGACTTTGGGTGCTCCTTAAATTGGACTTTTATCATATTCCTCATGCAAGATACCTAAAAGAAATGGCTAAAACAAACATCTTATAGAACATACATATGCTTTTTTCTTTCTTAGGAAAACTTCTTTCTTTTGGTGATGTTGACATCAATATGTGTGCCCATGTTCAACATTGAAGTAGGCCGTGATCCAGATCATTTGATCTCATTCGTAGTCCCAAGGGTCCACATCAACTCAAGAAACGATTCAAAACCAACTTGTGCCACTTATACTGAAGCCTCTTGGTAGTTCAAACTAATGACAAGGTACAATTATGTATGTATGTATATATGTATGAATCATAGCACATATAATTATAAAAGATATATATACATACAAACAAATTCGCACACAAACACACATACATATTCCCTTTAGTTGCAACCACTAGCTACCTACGAATCCCAGCCATAAGGGAACAAACTCTACGCAATTCCAAACAAAAGAAAAGGCAATTATAGATATCTGCCAAACTTTCCGGTCAAAAAAATAAAAAATAAAAACTACAAATCAAATCTAGAAGAATTCAAGCCACCATCCACTTGATTCAAAGCAGCAAGATCGCCAAAATAAGCAAAATATTAAAGAGAAAAAGACGTACAAATAAGAGTGTAAGAGATAAAAACAATTGAAAGTAAGCAAAATAAATAAATCAATGATGATAAAAGCTCTAGAATTTAGCACAAGCAAAAAATCAAAACACATTGGATCTTGCTCAGTCACGAACAGATCTTGCCTACCAAGCCACCCAAAAGTAGAGAAAAAAAAAAAGATAGAAATCCACATAAAACCAAAGAATACCACCAAATCTAAACCATCCAAAACTCCAAAAAAGCTAGTAACCAGTAGGAACTTGGGTAGGTGAAAACCACGCAGCAATAAGCATAAGCATCAGTCCAACACACACACACTCTACACACACAAACCCTTATAGTGAAGTTCATCAATTAATATAAACAATACAAATAACCTAAAAGGTTATAGGATCCAGAGACCTCAATTGCCATTTAAACTAATCACTTACAGCTCTTCTTAAACTTTAGTCGGTAAAAATCCTTGGTAGGAGTCATAGTCCACTTGCCTTACACTTTGCAATATCTTAGTAGGAAGATATATGGGTTAGATAATAACCTCATCTTCTGAAACTTTGATCAGTTGTTCCTCTCTTGGACACCATTTACGAACAATTATCTGCAAAATCATCTCATGAAGAGAATTAGTCATTATTACATTGAAAATGCTGTTAGAAAAAATTCTTCAAAAGATGAGCAACTAAAATAAGTTGTCAACAGTAAAAGAAAGTATTTAGAATCATTATTTTGAAGAGCTCATCAATAAGCAATCCAAACTAGAGGGTAAAAACTTAAGCCGAAAAACTCTGCCTTTAATTGAAGCCTGCTCTTTCCATTTTTCTTTAAAAAAATAAGATAAATAAAAATTAATTATCGTGCTCCTTAGCTTGAGTTTCACATGAATTCTCCTCACTGAAATAGTTCAAAAGGCTTCCACATTTTTATAAACATATGCATGCTTTTGTAGCTACTGATTCATTGAACATATTCCAAACGATTTAACTTATCTTTAGTCAATCAAAGTTGTTTTAGTAGTAAACATATAATATTAATGAATAAGAATATAGAAGTTCCCACTTACAAGGGAGATTGGATATTCTGCATTGTTATCTAATGATAGAAAATGATGATTCGACAAAGATTCCATTTGGTTTAGAACATATTTCATTTTGTGAGACCCACTTTCTATTTCTAAAAATTGTTTGGGTCTTCTCAATGATAGCATTTTAATTTTTGCTCTAAAATAGATTAAAAAATGTTGTGCCTTATAATATCTTTGCCATGTGGTAGGGAAAATTATTGCCACAATGGAATGGTGTTAAAGAAGTATTCTCTATATGCAACTTATCAAATATCATACATCTTGATTAGTTTATGATAACATTTTAGTTTTCAGTAGCAGCAACAATAACAACATCAAGCATTTATCCTACTACATGGGATCGGCTACATAAATCCTTTTTCTCCATTGTGTCCTCTTAAGAGTCAAATTCTCATTTAAATCTAATAAAAATGGTAATTTCTAATATTTTCTAACCAAGTTTGTTTAGGTATACCTCTATCTTTCTTAACATAGGTCAAATCCAATACATGTAGTCATCTACTCTCCTAACCGGGTCATCGGAAGGCGAAGTTTTATATGACCAAATCATCTTAAGGCGACTCTTTCTAATCTTATTAGAGAAAATAATTCCATAAATTTAGGTGCAATTACACTTTAACCCAATGGGTTAATTGTTATGAATCATCTTTCTTCATACATTCTTATTTTGTTGCAAAAGGCATTAATATTATTATAATCAAATCTTTTTTCCACAACCTTTAATCATGTTACTTTTGATCTACCCTTCTTCCTTCTTTTATCTTCTAGTACTAATTTTAACTGCCAATTTTATGGGTGCATTTATACTGCACATTATGGACATTAAAATCATTTTAATCATATTCTCCGCTACTTTATCTTCAATAGATGCTACTCCAACAATATAACTATTTCTCAATCAATCCCTTCTAGTTTACAACATACCCATCTTAACACTCAATTATGTCATGCTCAGCTTGCCTATAATTAACATTTTAACCACTCAATGCTCAAATTCATGCAAAAATAGTTGTCAGGTTGTCTATTTAAAAAAAATTACCTTTAAGCCTCCCCAATATTCTCATCTCAAAATATCCTAGTGCGTTGCTTATCCTTTTTAGCCACTCAATCTTTAACTATAAAAATTAAATCCTTATCTATTATCCTCATGATTTTGTATATTAGATCAAATATATTTAAAACTAATACACTAGGTATCACTTCATCTTCTAGTAATATTGATTGATAATTTGATAATCATACCCACCTAACATATTAAATACTTAGTATGTAATCAACTAATCATATCTTATTTATCTTCTAACAATTTTCTTCGTCATTATAACTTTTCACTTATTTCATCATTTGCAAAATTTAGATGTCAATGAACCATGCTTTGAAAATCCTTTGAAATAAATATTTAATTCAAAATATTAATTGACATACTTAAAAAACAACACACAAAAAGCCCCATCATGCGCTTCTTTTAATGAAATTACTAATGATTTGCAAGTATAAAATTATAATCTTATCTATTTGAAATAAGGATAGCTAACTACAGCATGCTACAGAACACACTTGCCAAATATTCTATGGAAAAATACTACAGTTTGTCTTCCAGTAACTTTCAAACAGTATTCTAACTGTAGATGTTCATCAAGATCCTCGCCATAAAAGAACAAATCCTAAGCCATTCAAAGTTTGCTAGAGTGAGGTGCAATTGTAAGCATTCACGTGTAAAAAGTTGCTTTAGTAAGAAGCTATGTTGCACTGATACACCTATTTATGAAGGCGTGTTGTATCCGATACATCGATACACGGATACGCCTCCGATGAGGCACCGACACGTGTCGGATACGGCAAAGCCGTATCCAATTAAAAAACTACTTAATTTCAAAAGGACACGCATATCCGATACGGTTGTCCGTTGAAAAACAAAAAAAAAAATAAAAAATAAAAAAGATGCGTTGTATTTACTTCTGCGGCTGCGAGCGAGGTTCACTCATTTCCGAGATGGATTTGAGTCTCTTGATGATATGAGAATATTAGAAATTGATAATATTTCACTTGATGAAAAGACAAACCACTTGAAAAGCTAATCATATCATTCATTTTATTGATAATATTTCACTTCATGTGCTAGGCAATTTATGTTTATGCTTTTGTTGTTGTACTAGACATTTAATACTTTTATTTTCATTGTATAAGCTACAAGGCTACAAATGATGTTGCTTTCATTTTTTTTTTGTAATTTTAAATATTATACTTTGATTGCTTTGTTTAACTTTTATGTATGATTTATAAATTATAATGTCGTGTCCGCACTGTACCCATATCCTGTATTTTTAAGAATTGGCTAATCAACGTGACTTTTAGGAAGTAAAATATGTAATGAAAAACATGCCAAGCATCAAAAGATAATAACCCTCTATATATAATACCCCTTTGTGTTCTCCCCATTAGATATCTGGGCCTTCCCTCTCTGTTGCTGGAGTGATTATTCCGTCAGGTTACCGAATGCATCCGGAAGCCAATAACAACACGCCACGTCACTAAAGTGCTCGGTACAGGCGCTCGGTACATGCTCGGTATTTCTTACCGGACGCAATAAAAATTCCTGTTGCTGGTCTTAACTATAGCTTTTGCCAGCCAAATACTGATAAGATGAATAGTCATGACATGTATGTAAAGGTTATGCCTCCACCTTACTGATAGACATCATCGGGTGAAAAACACTCTCCTAGGACGTTCCACTGGTGTCATGGTTTCCTAAAGCTCTTTTGAGGAAAATCTCCTCCATTTGCGACAGATTTCTACTAAACGCAAGCACTGAGGGAAATTTTCAACCTGTTCATTGGAACACCATCTGTCCCCAAGCTTAATCACCATTCTTTTTTAAATTTGGCTGGAAACTATTAAAAGAATGGCTAGTGGTGGTCTTACAAGCACAGTAAATATATTAATCACCATTCTTTTTGGTTAGCAAATTCAGGTGCATTCTCGAGAACATCTCTTATATTTTGGCGATGGACTTTCATGTAACCTGCTCTTTAAACTCTGGGTGAAAATCAGAGCCTAATTAGCCTTTATGGTTTTGATATCATCCACCAACTAACCAAAACCCGTTAAGTCAAAGATCGCATCTACCTTCATTCCAATCATTGGGATATCCCTATGGATAATTGATCTTGCAAAGCATCTCAATAATATTTCATCTAGGGGAACTAATACACTCTCGGCTTCTCAAATTCCATAAAAAAAATCATTAATGGTCCAAAAAAACATCAATTACTACAACTTCATTTGTTTCAAAGATGCAAAGCTTAAATTTAGTCTCTATGGCTGGATGACTTCTTTCAAAGGTTTGAAACAGTTGATGTTTTAGATCTTAATTTGTATTCCTAGTGTTCTCCTTCTTGGTTTTAGAGCGCTTAGGTCGCATCAATTTGGTATCAGTCTTAGGTCGTATCAAACCTTGGGTGATCAAATCATTAAAAAGAGTACATATTTTAGATATTTCATATTGTTCAAAATGATAGGGATATTATTAGTAGAATTTAAGTTGGATGGTTGAAGTGGATGAATGCATTGGGCTTGTTGTGTGATAGAAAAGTACCCCTAAACTCAAAAGAAATTTCTATAAAATGATAGTGAGACCTGTAATACTTTATGGCATAAAATGTTGGCCATTAAAAGAAAAACATAAAATTAAGTATTGTAGAGATGAGGATGCTCATTTGGATGAGTGAGCTCACTCTTAGGAACATAATGCGAAACGAGTATATACGTGAAAAGATTGGATTAGCTCCTGTGGTATATAAGATTAGTGAGAGCCGCCTTAGATGATTTGGTCACATAAAACATCAACCTTCCAATGTCCCGATAAGAATAGTAGATATGTTAGATTTGGCACATGTTAAGAAAGTTAGAGGCGGGCCTAAAAAGACTTGGTTAGAAAGTATTCGAAAATGACCTTTTTTAGATGTAAACGAGAATCTTACTCTTAACAGGACACAATGAAGAAAAAGAATTCATGTAGCCGACCCCACGTAGTGGGATAAATACTTGATGTTGTTTTTATTGTTGATAGTTGATGTAGATGGTTAGTTTGTGTTGATGATTATCCTCTGGCCAATATTTGGGTTTGATTTTGTATCTATAGCTGATGTTGTATGGATATGAATGTTAGGATGTAAATAATTCATTGATATCTAATTTGAATGTGACAAAAACAAGAATATTAAGATAGATGCATGAAAACAGCTTAAGAATCATACATCAAGAAAATGTTATATCAGACGAAAGATTGGAGTAGCATCTATTGAAAATAAAGAGACTGAAAATAGACTTAGATGATTTGAACTATGTGAAACGAAGGATAGGAAATTTGCTCAATATACAAATTAACAAAATTATTGTCAGGGATAAAGAAATTTGATAGAAACAGCATAAATGGATAGAAGTTGCAAGAAATAATATATAAAGAATAATTTTAACTGCTTATATATCTCTCACAAAAATGAACGAAAAATGAGGATTCATAATGCTTATCTTAAATAATTGGGAGAAGGCTAATGATGATGATGATGATTGTCTTGGGTATTGATAATGAAGAGATTGTTTTGAGTTTTCCTTGATTTGTTTCAATCACTTTTTTTTTTCTTTTTTGGCTACTTTTTTAGTTTAACTTGATCTTGACTTTGTTTTGATTTTCTTTTATATGTGTAATTAGATGCAATTTGGGTCTATCTTATGTCCCTTGTACATTCTTTATTTTAAATCAACTCTTGGGCAAAATCCTCAAAATTACTCAAGATACAAACCACCCTTATAACAAATTTGATGTAGACAAGGAATATAGGGGACCCTATATTTCTTGAACACAAAAGACACACAAGAAGAAAACTGACAATTATCAAATGATGGTGTTGCATAAGATGAAAAAAAAAATCCATAAGAAATGGAGAGAAAGAGATCTTGAACAACTTTAGAAAGGAGAAAGGAAGAACATTAATATCCAATCAAACATTTAGGACCCTACAAAAAGCTCGAAGGTGGTCGGCACATAACCTGAAATTGAGGAAGCTAAAAAAGTAACCCGAGAAGAACAAATTGGGTTGACCGAATATATTAACAAAGATAATAAATTTCATTCATCATTTATTATGAAAATAAGATGTCCTTGATCTTTTATATAAAGAGCATAGGAGCTGCAAACCCTTGTTAAGCAAACTACTTTCCAAAAAATCAAATTAAAGTAGAGGGAGAAGTCGAACAACATGCGAGGGAAAATGAGAGAGAGCTTGAGGGTGTGTAGGTTGTGAATGAGAAGAGGAGTTCGGTAAGTTTAGGGTTTTTTTTTTAATCTGAAGCAATAGGGACAGGACATCGCGTGGATCGCAGGTGTAAGAGGTAACAAGGATTTTTGGTACAGTGTGATTATGTAGGATTTTATTTACATTTTTTTATTTAACTAAAAAAAAATATAAAATGCCTGTGTGAATTGACATCTTGCGCAATTTCTCATCGCTTGCTTGAATCAATTTTATGACATCACCTCACGTGAGTAATTTTCAAATTATTCTCAAGCAACGACCCATGCAATATGAGCGTCCTTCCTTAGTATTTTCAACGCTCCATATGCATTAGCGTGGTTCGTTTACAAGACCAACAACGATTGGATACTTTTCATGCAGGCGATGAATTTTGAGGTAGACTTGAATGATATTGCATCATTTTAACATCATTCTTCATAGTTGTCACATTTAATCATGTCAAATTGTGAAGCGGGTATTGAGGTCAACAACATATAATACAAAAGCAGTCGTTAGTGCTTTGGGAATGTTATTTCAAACAACATGCCACAAGTATCCACTGCTCTATGCTATTTGAGAAGTAAAATGGTAATAAGGACAACATTTGAAGATAACAAGATCAAGGCTTCCAAAATCAAGTATACAAGCAAAAAAGGTAATACGGAAAGTAAAAGTAACATAAGGGTACAACATAATCAAAGTATGGAGTAACACAACGAAACTGATAAGACCAAATAGCTTTATTAGTTTAATTTTGACATTAGGTTTGGTTTAGGGGTGGTCACATTTTGTATAAGCCACTAGTTTGGTTTAATTATTGGTTAGAAGTTCAAAAAGAGCAGAGTGGATCAAGTTGAACTGGTTTATCTTATTTATGAAGTGTATCTACAATTGATATTAAAACTATTTTCATACTTGATTGCTACTACCATTTCATTAAGGTGTAGCAATCCCAATAAAATCATTATAAACTAAATTAGATCAAATAAAAACAGACTAAACCTAACTATATTTTTTCTTAATTAAAATAAAAAAACAACAGCAAACCAAATTTTCATGTATCAATTTGCATTTTGATAGTTTGACAAGTTCATATATCTATATATATATATATATATAGAGAGAGAGAGAGAGAGAGAGAGAGAGACACGATGTTTGAAGTTACGGAGGTCAGTATGCCCACCAACGACCATCTCATATCTACATAGACTAACCTATGCAAATTCAAACACCATGCTTTTTTGTTTTACCAATCTACTTCATTACATGGGTACAACTCTTCCAGATTGTTTACTATCAATACACGAAGTCATTAGAATATACCATAGCCTTAAAAATCATAATCATAGTTAAGAAACTTTTTAGAAATAAAATTATGTCCAGCTGGTAGAAGAGAAAGAAAAGAGATGCAAGATGCTCACTTGTTTGAGGAACAATAATAGACAAAATGTGGCCCTGGAGGGAGCATCTTTATACCCTTAAAGTTCGGTCCCACAGAAAAAATCTAGAATACATTCAGAATATTATGTAATGAATCTCATGCACACACATGTATAGAGCATATAGTGATCTCCTCAGCTAAGTTCCTTTGAAAAAATAGATGTTTCTTCCTCATATGTCAACAAAAAATTAACATGATCTAGCATGAATCTTGATGTAAATCTATATTGAAATTTTGTAAATTAAAATAATTTGGACCGTCCAACCTCTGATTTCAACAAGCTTATAGTCAAATTAAACATCTCAAGGAGATGAATCCAACGACACCAAATTCGACCCAATCCGAGCCAAAATGAGCCCAAATCAAAGGACCAAAACCTACTTAAACGCTTCAAAGAATTAATTAGATAACCAAATTATATCCAAATAAGACATGTTATAGTCGAATTGAGCGACTCGACAAGATGAATCCAACGAGCTCAAGATCACTCAATTCTGACATCCCTAGGGCATGTAAATGTTTGATAAATGCTCCATGATCAAAAGAATCATTATGAGCCGCCTGATAGAACACTTCAAAATTATCCTAGATCTTTTTCATATTTACTAGGCATGTCACTCACAAAAAATTATAAACAGACCACTCATTGTTCACATGAAGAGGAGGAAGAGGAGAAAACTAAGGAACTCTCTAGATTTTTTTCCAGCTATCTAGGTAGCCAACAACCATCAACTATTGTCACCGACGACCACATGCTATTGCCGCTGACAATCATCATCCGTAATTTCTATTGAGAAGATTAAACCCTATTGTTGGGTATAAAAGTCCTCCATAAACCCTATTGAAGAAATCAGATCCTATTGTTGAGTCATCTTTGATTTCTATATACTCATTTTTCTTCAACTGTGAAGAAAGAAAGATCATTGTATCACTTGCTATCTAATGGATTTTGCTACTCTTATATGTTCATGCTCAATCTTTGTACAAAACTGAGACATAAACCTCGCACTCTATTAGCTCAAATTTTCTAGCATGCAAACCTCCATATGAAACAGGAGTTTAAATTAGATATATCACGACCTGTGCTCCTAGAGAGTATATGGGACCTATGTTAAACTCATATATTGTTAAGTACAACACCTAATATAAATAGCAATATCCTTTCTACTATTCTTGATAAAAATTAATCTAATGAAATTCACTATATAACCAATGGAAACCCTAA
>NW_021319083.1:6814452-6816701 GCF_001605985.2 Dendrobium catenatum | reverse complement strand
TGTAACTCCTCTTAACTTACTTTCCAAATTTGCTAGACCTTGATTAGGAAAGTAATTAAGGGGGAGGGAAAATTCAAAATTCGCAAGAGGGGATTAGGGGAAGGAGGCGGCGGCAAGGGGCTGGACGGTGGCTGTTGGTCGGAGGAAGGGGTTGCAGGCCGGCAGCCTTGGTAAGCCAGGGAGGGGTGGCGGCAAGGGAAACTTTGGGACTCAACGTGAATCCAAGTAGGGGCGGCGGCAGGGAAAGTCATAGGATTTCAAATGTGACTTCCACTCTCCACAATTGCTTCAATCCAAATCTCCGCAGTGACGATGTGATCAAGAGAAATAGAAAATTAGAAGAGCAACAAAAACCTAGAACTCACAAAGAGATCTAGTTTCTCCTACGAACTCACTAAGAGATCGTGGAGGTTTTGCACTCACAAAGAGAACATGAAATGCCAAATTTTCATTCATCAAAAACTAACTATTACATAAGAAAAATGCCATATATATAGGCCTCAAAATGACAAAGAGAACAAAAGACTCAAATGCCCCTTGGGCTACAACAGCGACCAAATACCCATAAGGGAAAAAACGGAAAAACATAAATAAAAATAAACTACTACATAAAATGATGAAAATATAGATCATGATCGTGGTCGTCGATCTCCGGCTTCTCCGATGGTACACGTGTCGAAAATACTGACGATGTCCTCATCATTCTCCCCAGGTGGGAGATAACTCAACCCCGTCGAGTAATCATCTGTAGAGCTCTCGTACCACTCTAGTAAGCTGGGGTCCACTCATCTGCAGCTCCTCCGGATCAAACCACATGTCCTCCGTCTTCGATTTCCCTTTCCAATGAACTATGTACCTTTAGCACCCACCTTCTTTAGTGGATATGATCAAGTATTGCTTTAATCTTTCTGTATTGGGTAAATATGGCAAATTGGGGAGTGGGGGTAGGCTGGGGTTCTCACTGGGAAGGTTCACACAAGGCTCATTATATAGTGGATTGGTAGGGCTAAACTCTGGTCCCTCGAAGGTTACAAGATCTTTAATATTAAACGTAGGATTAATGTTGAAACCTTCAGAAAGGTCTAGCACATAGGCATTACTGTTTACTTTTTGAAATTATTTTAAAAGGTCCTGCTCTTTGAGCATGTAACTTAACGGCTCCTTGAGGAAACCGTTCTGGATGAATCCGCGCGATCACAAAATCACCAACTTTGAATTCTTTAAACATTTTCTCATGACCAGCATTAAGCTTATAATTAACATTTCTTAACTCAATTTTCTTATTAATCTCATTGTGCAATTCCTGAAGGAGAGATGCAAATGCTGATGCGAAAAACCTGATGTGCATGATGAATGACAAGACTTGGGGCTTACACCAAAGCTCTGAACAGAGACAAACTTGACAGGAAACAAACATGCAAACACACAGACTCACAAGCACACATAGATAAGCATAACAATTGGTTAAACCTAAAATGAGGGGACTTAAAGTTTCCAAATTTAAGGGAATTGGTTTAGGGGGGGAAATAAAGACATCCTTAGCTACTAAGGCATTTCTATCGGTAGTTTCAGTTAGTGTCGACAGCAGTCTCCTAGTGGGGGTAGTGTAATCGAACAAATTCATCCAACTAGGATATAAGTGATCATTCTCATGGTAGGACGAGGCTATAATGGGCAAAATGTATGAGTCAGGAATGACACACTCTATTAAATACAGATCTAAATGAGAGCCTATAATTAGGCTCTAATGCAACAAGAGGAGGCTCATTGTTCAAATCAGGCTCAAAAACTTTCAGACTCAAAGTACTATCTTCCGGAAGAGACTCAGGTTTGGTTGCAACCCTAAGATCCATGGGTTACGTTTCACTTAAATCAGGTGATAAATTCGATTGACTTACTTCCAACTCGAGATTACCTAAGTTGCCATCAGAATTATCCAGAATTAAATCAGAATTATCCAAAACTAAATCAGAACTATCCAAAATTGAATCATCATTATCAGAATTATCCGGAGTCGTCTCAAACAACTAAATCAGGATCTTCCAAATTTAAATTCAAAGTGTTCGAAGTCCAATTGGCTCCTTTCGAGATCACATTACTATCATCCAGGCATACGTTATCCAAAGGCTTATCCTCGAGGAGACTAGGATCGAGGTGGGTTAAGGTGTCGATATTTAAAGGTTCTTGCTTTCCTAGCTCAGGGTTTAAGTCATTCAGGGAGTCTGATTCAATCTCTTTAGTTTCATCCT
>NW_021319083.1:6812387-6814093 GCF_001605985.2 Dendrobium catenatum | reverse complement strand
TTGACCTGCATATTGATAGCATCGCCGTGCTTTGATTTCAGTTGTAGGCTTTCGTGACCTGCTGGGCTTTGTAAGCTAATTATATGTGGTTTAAATTTTCAGGTCCGAGCAAGGCAACTGGAATGGAGTTCGATCAGAATGTCAGACGAATCCTTTCACTATTTGATTCTGGGGCATCACATTAGTGATATCATTAGCATCCACGAAATGGATGCACTCAGTCTCAGGTTCAGGGGACTTCTTCTTCTTAATGCCTTTCTTTATTAAACTTACACTCGTAGGGTCAGGGACTAGGGAGGCTAAAGGTTGACTGGGATTGCTAGAAGTGGGACTCAGTGGGGAGTCATAAGAGGTTGATCTATCAGAATACCCAATAGAGGATCGGCCATTAAGGTTAGGTGAAGACCTACAGGGTGGGGCAGCAACCCTGATGTTATTAAATGAAGGTTGGTTTCGACTATAGTGATGTCCATGGTTTGTCCCAACGAAAGAGGTAGGGTGATGCTCTAGACGACAATCACTAGTAGGGGGTCGGTATTTCAAATTAAGTTCTCGTCTCATGTCTTTCCAAGTAAGGTACTCACCGCGAGACTCTCTATGATCTTCCAATCTTGCCCAAAATTGAAGAGCTCGACCTTTAAGGTGAGACTTAGCGATGTTAATCTGGTGGGATTCAGGGATATGACATGATTCAAAATAGTCATCTAGTTGTCTAACCCATTCCCTAAAGCGGTAAACGTCCAAAGAACCATCAAAGGTAGGCAGACGATAAGGTGACTCTAAGTGAGGTCGTTGAGGCCTAGGCTCAGGTCTCGGGTTATAAGCTGAGTGGGACATGTAATTAGAGTGGGGATAGTCAACGGGTTTCTCCTTCATAATTCTAGTCATATTGCACACTAGGTTAACGATGTCATCTAAACTCTTTTGGAGTCTTATCGGGTCCATTGGGAAACGTCAAGCGACACTCAAAGACGATTGGGTGTAAGGGACGTCACTTAGACACTAAATTAGACTCACTACAAGGCGTAGAAAATGTTCGGACAGCAAGCTACACTAGTGGGTTAAGTAACCTAGGCACTTAAGGAGGTTGCTAAGGCTTGGACAGCACCTAAATCAGAGGTTAGATCCACTTAAATGCCACCAAACAGTACAAAATTCTGTGTGGACAGCAAACTACAACATGGCATAAAGTTTTCTAAGTGTTATGGGCGGTTAAACTGAGTAGACAACAACTTAAGACAGGTTCTAGGGTCACCTAAAGGCCACTAATAGGTGCAGCAAATTTCTGGACAGCAAGGTTCAGTCGTTGCCTAAGTTGTTTAGGTGTTTGGAAGGTTCCGAGGGGGTGGACAGTACCCAAACAAAGACTAAAAGTTCACTAAACGATGTCTAACAGCTGCTGGAACAGTGAGGACAGCAGTTTTACTTCAAGGTGTAGTTGCTATAGACACTTAGAAACCTTACAAACAAAAGACCAGCACTAAGACACTAGTTAATATGACCTAACTCAACTGGATGCTTGCAGGAATTGTAAAAACAGTGGTGAAAAACAGTGAATAAACTTAGATAGTCGATGATATGCATGCAAAAATTAAGCAATAACACAATACTAGACCCTAGGATGTTTTTCTAACATGTCGTGCATGCCAACCTGGCTCTGATACCAAGATGATGTGAAACAACATCGGAATTGCAAGGAGACGTAA
>NW_021319083.1:6806010-6808758 GCF_001605985.2 Dendrobium catenatum | reverse complement strand
CAAGGGGTTCTCCCCAAATGTCCCGATCAAGCCTTCTCTGCTCGTACCCAAACCTTTCATCAAAATCCCTCTACTCCTTTAAAATTCAGCATCACTTCGATCATAATTAGCCCCTCTGATGGGGACATCAGATCGTGGAAGGTTTATCAGAGACGTGGCCGCCGATCTACGGCCACGATCGAGTCATTGTATTTTTGAGTCCTTTTGTCATTTCATTATTTATGTGTGTTATTTGCTTATTGTTATTTTGGTCTTTCCGTTTGTACCCCTTTGATGGGATGTGTCATGTATGAGCCCAAAGGGAAATTGAGTCTTTTAGTCTTTGAGTCCATTGTACTTGGCTATATATAGCCCTTTGCTTATTGTTTTAAAGGAATGAATGATTATGAGAAAATTTTCCTGCACTTGTCATCTTGGAGCTTTGAGAGAGCATGAGAGCGAGAGAGTTAAAGATCTTGGTGGAGCCTAGGAGAGGCCACCCGTCGTACTCAACTGTCACCACCAGTGGCTCTTGATTCTCCTCCCCTCTTTCCCCCATTCTCAATCCCACGGCCAATAGCCCACCCGAGCCTTTCTCCCCCTCTCCATCTCACGACCAGGGCTTTACCCGAGCTCCTTGGCCACCGGCCTTAGGCTTTCTATCCGCCGGCCACCTTCCCCTTTCTCCCTCTTTGGATTTCCTCATCTTCTATTATTTTCCTATTTTGGCTTAGCTATATTTAGGATTATATTTGAATTCAAATTCAAGTTATTTGAAATTCAAAATATTTCCTAATATACAAAATCTAATTTAGGAAAGTCTTTACACCTCATTCAAATCTATTGATATTTGATTAGGATTTTAAAAAAAACTCCTTTCCTAATTCATATATCCTAAATCTAGCATACATTGGCTAATTGCCATAATCCCTCTTCCAATTAATTGCCGCCAGCCCCTCTCTGGAATTACATTAGGAAATCTTTCCTAACAGCCAAAGTAATTCTTTGGAAATATTTTCAAAAGCTGAGATTCTTCCTTGGCCGAAAATCTCAAGGCCCCACCTACATTAATTCCTTCCAAAATCCTGCTTCTCCTTTTTGGAATTCAATCTCTGCTTTCCCTCTTGCTCCACCGCCATCTTCCTCTCTCCTTCTTGCCCGAGAAAGCTCCCCAAGTCAAGAGCTTTTGAGTTGGAAATTATTCACAGCTTTCTCTCCACCTTTAAGGCTAGTTTATTCTCTCCAAGTTCCCTATAGTCTAGTCCACTGAAACCTGAAAACTCTTCTCAGATTTTTGTTTGGAATCTGAAACTGTTTTCAGATTCTACAAGAGAAGGAGTTGGTGCTTGTTCTCCCTCCTCTTTCAAGTAGATTCTTTCTATTGGCTACCTTCTCAAGGGGACGTATCAAGAATCAAGGAATTTTATCTTCCGTCGTCCATGAATGGCGGATCCGGAAACTAATTACGGGATAACTTGGGACGAAGACGGCTTCACCAACATCCTACATTCCACCTTCGACGTGAATCTTGAGATTGACCGCACCGTTGAAGGCTACGTGGAGCGCATCCTATTTGCTTTGACGGAAGCCATTGACGAGCACTTTGAAGGCGTCGAGTGGAGGACCTCCACCTCTCCCTAACAAAGGTGTCTCTTTTCCCTTGCGTCTTATTCATTTTAGTCTAAATTCTCATTGGTTTAATTGCAGTCACGACGGACTCTTCCAATTGCTCTCGCTTAAGCTTAGTAATCGTAGGATTTGAGCGCACCTCGATGCATCATAATTCTCATTGTTAGATTAGGGATTAAATTGAAAACTACTACTACGTGTTGTGTTAATTTTTCTATTTATTTTGGAAGTTTCAAAACTCATAGCATGTGATTTAAACCTAAGTGAATAACTCCTAATCGTTTTGAATCGTTTGAATTCGCTAGTAATTTTATTCTTGAATTATTCAAATCACAAGTTGTGCAAACTGCTTTTAAGTTATATTGCATTTCATTTACATAGTCCTGCATCACCCTCTCATTTCAAATTCAGCCCTCCCATTTCAAAAGTCAGCACCCATCCTATCAAAATTAGCCCCTCTGCTTTAAATTCCTCACTTCCTTCGCCGCTCTCTGTTCCCCTTACTTTCGATGGCACCGTTTTGGTTTGGACCTCCTGCTTATGTAAATATTAAATCTAGGCAGATCATGGGATAATTTTTTTTATTATTATTTCAGAGTACACTACGTGCATAAAAAATGTGCTACTTGTGCAAAAAATTTAAGAATCCATTACATAACTCGTAGTTTGAACAAGAAATGTACTTATGTTGATAACACCAAAAATGGGAAATCGAATCCACAAGAAAGTAGCAAACAGACTGTAATACCCAAAAAATTTAGGTATGTAAACTTGGTTTAATTAAATTTATCTTGAAATTATTATTTAACATTCAAAGTTAAAATTACTATTAATTAATGTAAATTAGTAAGTTGCTGATATTTTTGTTAACAGTTAATTAATGTAAATTAGTAATCATTACTAATTTTTATTAACAGATAAAAATTAGTAATATTATTAACAGTTAATTACTGTTACTTATATTTTAAACAGTAATGCAAATATTAATTCACATATTAAATTAAACTAATTCATCAACAAATCAAAGCAGACCACTGTTGGAGGCTTCCATTCAATTTCTAGTTACTTTTCACGTGAACTCGAGTAGCGTGAAAGGAGGCACCGTTTTAGCATGCTAATAGAAAAAGGAGTGTGTGGTTT
>NW_021319083.1:6798745-6802633 GCF_001605985.2 Dendrobium catenatum | reverse complement strand
TTTTCTCTCAGCTTTTCCCTGTTTTTCCCACTGTTTTACTGTTTTTCCAATTTGCTGTAGAAGTGATTTGGAAATACTTGAAATCAAGTATTTCCTATCAGATTGTTGATGGCGGAGTACCAATATATGGCTCTTTGAGCAAAGACGGCCTTTGAGGCAATATGGAACGAAATGAAAATGATGTGTACCTGATCAGTACAATTCGGTACTCCGGGACGGATGTATATAATATAAATAAACTGATGTATAAGCATACGATTGCACGATTGCATATCTCATGTTAAGCAAGCATATCTCATGTTAAGCAAACATATCTCATGTTAAGCAATCACATCTCTTGTTAAGCACATAGTCAACTTAGTACATGCTTCAAGACATACATTACGACATACATTAGCATTTGTTATTAACCTCCAAGTTATCTTCTTCTTTTATATGCACATGAACTTTAGTTGTAGTTGTCAATTACTGAGCGTAGCTCACTCTCGAGTTTTGGGAAATTTTCAGAAGAACCCTCTCATAAGTGATGGCGGATCACCCGAGATTTACTTATAGTCGTCGCGCAACGGGTGACAGGTTCTTACTGTTTTCCTAGTTATAATTTTTGGGTGGTTTTATCATGAATGAATAGATTAAGTTTATACCACCTTGTACATGAAGTTCTTTTTGTAATGGTTTGAATGTTATATACATGTTTTGGAAAAAGTTTAGAGGCGCTTTTATGTTCATATTAAAGTCTTTTGGAAAATGTCTTATTTGAAATATGATGATTAAATTGTTTTGATCGTCCGACTTCGTTCCCGCCTCGTATATACGAGCTAACCGGGCCGGATTGTGACATCTAATTTATAAGTCAACATGATAAGCAAATTGAGTCAAGCTCAAGCAAAGCTGAAATTTTAAAGTTTACTTAGAATGTTAAGCATTAATGAGCCAGCATCCACCAATTGTTTTTGCTTTAAAAGCTTATTTTCATAATTTTCATAAATAAAGATATAAAATTCCCACCATTATTATGGATAATTACTTTGTTTAAAAAAATTCTACAACTTGATTATTAATCTAATAACCAATCTCTCTCAAGGACTTTCCTCCTTCAACAGCAGCATCCATAAGAGCGTTATCCACAACAGAGATCTTCAGCAAAATTGCACCTCCCTTGATGAGAAGCCCGACATCAACCACCTCAACAACCTTCGTAGTGGCACCATAAAGCATCAGTAGAGGAGTCGAAAGTAATGTTGCTAGTGATATATCAAGTCTTCATTTCATCTTTGAGAAAGGTCTTCTTCACAGATAAATTAATTGATTTTGATGTATTGGGTTGTCATATGATATTTTGTGATCTAGTTATTGTTGTCTACTTAGATACCTCCACTACAAAGCTTAGTCAATCACCTTGAATTAACCCCAACCTTTTTTTCCTTGAATATTACATGATGGAAAGGGTGTGATCCACTCAAAATCAATGACCATACAACCCACTAAATGTGAATAAAATTTTAGCACCTAGGTATATTTGTTTGATAAATTTTTGGAATAAAACTGTGAATTTTATTTTTTGGTGGTGTAAAATAGTTATAATGCATTTGCTTTGATTTTTTTTTACTCGCTTCATTTCAGCCACTGTACATTATTTAAATATTTTTTTTTTAAAACCAAAAGCACTTCATTCCATGTGAGTGTACATCATGCCACCTAAGTCAATAGTCATGGATCACCCATAAGTGTTAAAAAATATATGGAAGAGTTGTCCACTGGATTTCATAATATTAAACATAGGAAGCAATAATCACTAAGAGAGCTAAGGGCTCAAATATAAGACTTATCCACCCAAATGCAAGCTATAATGAACAAACTACAAGAAATATCGTGTTAGCTTACTAAACACCTCCCTCCCAGTTACTATTAAAAGCCCAGTTTCCATCAAATTTAACCGTTATGAGGATGAAATATAAAGTGATATCCTCCCTATAGACATAGCCCATATTCTCTTAAGCAGACCATGGTTGTTTAACATGAATGTTGTCCACTATGATAGGGATGACACCAATGTGTTTAAATATCATGGCAATGACTTAATCATTTCCCTATCAAACCTTCTGCTAAGGAAGCCCAATTTGCATAGGACTAGTTCAGACCTCAACCTATCCCACATCAGAAGAAGAAGCCAGCACCATTTCACATAATATTCATTGACCAATTCCTTATTACAACTACCTTGAATAGCCCTTTTATAGGCTAGGACACCGCGCATCTATGATGACTCTCTTATGCATTTACATTAGTCACACCATTGATATTTGATCAAACAAAACCTGATCCACCATTAAATGTTATGTTTGCCTGATCCACCATTAAATGTTGTTTGCTGAGATTGTCCTATTTAAGGAGAAAGATACACAGACCATCTAACCATTCGATATTCTATTTACCGAGATTATCCTTCTTGAGTGAGAAGGTTGAGGTATCTTAGACAATGGAAGTATGCGAATACATGTATAGCACAAAGATGCCTCAGGCATGCTATTAGTGACACATACAATAAGCAGTTGCCTTATAAGAGATGCCCTTTTTATATTGTTCCACAGCTTATCTTGTGGACAACATTCTTACTATTCCTAATATTGACTTATTGGATCGTACTACACTTTCATTGGCGATCACTCCTAACATTGATTCACCTGTGCCATCTAGTTGACATTACATTTATGATAATATGCAGCAATAATGTTTCAAAAGCTAGTCCATCGTTTAAATATGGCTTACAGTGAAGTATTCTTTTAATTCCACATCAAAGTCCTCTTTTATTAAATTTAAAGATGGTTATGACCTTCAGGAACATCTAGACCACAATGAGTATACAACAAAACTTTGCCTTCTATTATATGTTAATCCTCTTTCGCATTTCATTTGATTTTAAATTATTAAAGGAATAGTGAAAAGTTTGATAACTACTTAGAATAACGCCAGTGACAAGAAGCGGAGGATGCACTTTTTGTTAGGTGGTTACATTAGCGTAGTATACCCTATATCACAACACCCAACCATCACGTGAATGCAGGAACAGTTGTGAGCTTAAGTGTTCTGTGTTCGCCACAACAAAATTATGCATAGCAAAGTCCTTTCAAGTGGGAGAGAGTTTCACTATAGTAGCGCATCAAAAGGATTCATATTAAGAGGAGCCTCACATACATTTACACTATCTCTTTGATAGTTTTAGCAAATGCGTGGTATATAATGGTGATTATGTGACAACATTGTTATCATTTAAAGTTTTATGTTATAATTGTCTAAATTGTGTAACTTTATTGCGTAGTTAGAAATATAAGATGGACTTAATGATTGTAATCAGGAGAAAATTAGGATGTATTTAAATAAACTTTTCACGAGGTCACCGCAAGGGTCAGCCACGACAAGGCAAGCCACTGGAGGTCATACAATAAGAACTAGTCGCCAATCAATGAAACGGAAATACATCATCGAGGAAGCACAAGCATAGAGTCCATTCTCCCAGCCTGCCACGTCCCAAGGGTGATCAAAACCCACGGGAAATATGAGACATTTCAACCATCACGCCAACTTTCACAACCTGCCTAACCAAAAACTATAAACACCTTGCTCCCATCACGTGATCTCAATCATGTGTAAATTGTCATCCTCACCTACTATCCCCCTTGATGTAATGGCTGCACTTAAATGATGTAAAATTCTTGATAAGTAGAAACCGATTTATTTATAACATCTATAAACTTCATAATAAGACGGCTTTTCGAATCAATCTAATGTTGGCACTGTACTATAACATGCTTAAAGACCTTAATTGTCGGTGGCTCAGATATTCGACCTTTATTCGCCAGCTTCTGTGTTCCCTACGACTCCATCTCC
>NW_021319083.1:6793779-6798645 GCF_001605985.2 Dendrobium catenatum | reverse complement strand
CACTATCGTGTAAAGGCAATGGAGGACATTCTGACAACTCTAGCAGACAAGTCACTTCCCTTTAAAAGCTTGAAGATGAAGGAAGAACCACATCACAATCCTTGATTCATCAGTAAGCACAATTAATTATTCAACCACTTTCTCAAGCTCTTATGTCACTAATGATAACTTTAATTGAGAAATATCATTTTTTTTCCTATTTTTTCTATCCTCTCTTGCACTAAGGAGCCTCTGCAAATGTGATTTTAAGAAGATGAATCAGCATTTGAATTGGGCAACAAAGAATCATATTGGGATGGAGAAAAGTAAACATTGAGATATAATCATCCTTTCATTATCATAGGTTGAAATGAAGATTGTCCAGCTCAAAAGAAAATATTTATCTTGCGTCGAAGAATCCAAACTTGATAGAATTTCTTAATAAGCTAAAGAATCGAATATGTTAATTTCAATTCAATTAATGCCCACCACCTAATGACAATTTTATGCATTTAATTTATAATATTTTTGTTTGTTATGCTATGTTACATCATAGAAATGAAATAGTATTGTATAAAGTTGGGATTGTTGGATGAAAGAAAGGTGGGGTGGGGTTTAGAATTATTGCTCGTTAGGAAGAAGTGTTTCATGGTTACAAGCCTATAACACATCAATTTATGTATAAGTATCACCATTATTTCTACTACTACCTCTATTCTTCTTTAAAATTAGGCTTTGTTTGGGACAGCTTTCTTTCTACTTCTTAAAGCAGCTTTCTAGTACAAAAATTAGAAAATCTACTTTAAAAAAAAGTAAAGAAGCCGTCCCAAATGAAGCCTTAGTTAAGACGCTCAAACCATCTTGAAGTTGTTCACCTTCAATCAACTTTAAGAAACCGGCGTCCAATATGCGCCGTAAACTAGCCGTAGCTTATTTACGAAGCATCTACGGCGTTTTCTCCGCCGGTAATGTCCTGCGGATCAATACGACGTAAACTTCCGGCGCAGTTATCGCCGGAATGTCCGATTGAAAATCGCCGGCTTGGCCAGCATTTTTTGCGCCGGAAAATTTTTCGGCGTCTCATAAACGTCGGAAAGTTTTTTCCGACGCGAACCAAACCGGTGCACGAAAATCCCCCTAAATGCCCCGGAAACCCGGGACTACTGGCGGATTTTATGTGTTACCGGCGGATATAATTTGCCGGTAATAGCGGGTTTTCCTGTAGTGTTATCCTTATTAATGACTTTTTGAATGAAAATATTTGCTTCACTTTCCCTCAACATATAGACTTAAATAGATTTTAAGCTTAAAATATTTTAATTTTGAGAGTTCTATTTCAGGATGGAGTCCTCTTACTCCATGCCTTTTAAAAGAAAAAAATAAGTACTTTTAGGGGGAGAGGCAATGAGGTGAAAGGAGGGGACCAATAATTACCTAAACAATGTGAGTGGAAAGAATCAATGTCAATGGATATATTATAAGTAGTCAAAGGTCCCATCCATCATAAAAAAAAAAAAAAAAAAAAAAAAAAAAAAAAAAAAAAAAAAAAAAAAAAAAAACTAACTAAATAATACAAAAAAATAACCAACTTCAATAAGAAGTATTCTTTTTAAAATTTTAAGAACATTGAAAAATGATGAATTTTATTTTCCAGTATTTAGTTCAAATTGTGAATGTCCCCTACACTTATAAATAGCTAAGTAAATAATAAAATTAATGGAAGTTGTATTTTATGTTCCATTATGGAATTCTTTCCATCCACATGATAATGGATGGGTTAAACTGGATTTGGTGACTTCAAATCATATTTAAATGATTTCTTTAGTGATAAATCATGTGCTTATGCTTATATATTATTGCGTATTTATCTAAACCCGTTCTTCCGTCGTAAGCTGGTTCAAGGTGCCTTTTTATGGGGGCGTATGATGTGATAAGATAATAATGAGCTAATGTAAAACTCGTTAGATTTAAAATATGCTTAGATTTTTTTATATAAAATTTAAAATTGTCTACTAATTTATGTAAATATATGTGTTGAATCAATTAATAAAGTAAAAAAAGTAGAATATTGAATCCACGAGGTAGTGGTATATTATATTGCAACAACATTAAACTTGTCGGCATTGCGGTGTTGCCCGACACTTGGAAAAATAAAAATTAACTTTTTCCTGTACAATTCTCATACAAAATAATTAAAATAACACATTTTCACTGTGTTTAATATAACACAAACAATATACAATTTATACTTACCTCCTTCTTCCATCTTAAAAGTTCAAGATCTATCATGAAATAATTATTGCTTTCTTGATCATGATTTATTTTCTTATCATGGCTACACTTCCATCATCCTCCTAATTAAGTAAATCTAAGCTCTTCCTCACCTAAGCTTCACATCTCTTCTCCACTTGTTTGAGCCCCTCACCATCCGCAAAATAATTATTTCCTAATAGATTGTTCTTGGCCAATTAACCATAGAGAACCGTCTTCCCTTAGCTAATATCAATTCACATTCATTTCATCAATCGCCTCCTACCATCACCATATCACTGCTATAAAGGAGAAATTATTCTGTGCGGAGACTAGACGCAGAATGTCTTCCGAAGACCAATCAGAATGCACCATGTCAGTGGTATCAAGCCGCGGTACTGAGCCGTGGTACCGAGCACAGGGATGATGCGGTGCGTTCTGGTTGGTCTCCGGACGGCGTTCGGCATCCGCAAAGAATAATTAATCGTTATCTATCAAGAGGGCCATATCCTCTTCTGAAGCACCACCTTCCATTTGTAGCCCAAAGATAAATTACCTATTAAAGAAATATAAGCAAACAATCTAATAATATTCTATTATCACATTATACATTTCATCAGGCTTAAATTTAAAATTAATAGAAAACTAGCCTTATTTTTTAAATAGCAAAAAACTATTATATATTTATATCATGTATGGTCTTTTTTAAAATCAAAATTTAAATGTAATTATATTAAATTAAAATTAAAATATAATTATTTTACATTAAATCATATTTTAATTCTAATTTATTTACCCAATTGTTATTTCTTTTAATTAAAATTAGGTGCCATAGTATAAGTATTTAGTATCAAACTAATAATTAAATTTAATTTTTATTTTTTTTTGACATTTTAACAAATTAAGGATATTAACTAATGGTATTCCAATGGGTTGGAGCACCTACCTACTCATCCTGTACGGCCAACTGCCATCCACCACCAAACGACCCATCCTAACAATGGATTAGGACCATTATGAGACCGCTAATTTCCTCCCAACAAAACAGAGCATGAGAGACAAGAATTGACCGATAAATTTCATGTACTAAAGTTTATCTATGGATTAAGAGAATTAAATTATCATTATCTTTTTTTAATATTTGTTATAATTGTATGTCTATTTTATTTTGTTTTATTATTTTTTAAAAAAATTGATGAGAGGTTGGGGTGGCCCTTGATATGGGTGTAACTGAGTCAAGCAAATTTTGGAGTTAGCTTGGGCTCGATAGATAAATGACTTGTGAGTTGAGCTCGATGAACTAACCAGTCAAGCTTGAGTTAGCCCTGTCTCAACTTGTTAACTTGTAAGCCAGCTCATTTTAAAAAAAATTAATATAAAATGTACTTTAAGTATATTAGAATTCAAAATATAAAATTGTTATTGATATATCAGGAAAAAATTATCTTGATTGGGCACGAATCTCGAGGTAAAATCAAGTTGGAAGCTTCAAAAATTAAATCTGGAATCATTTGAACTCCGATTTCAACAAACTTATAGTCAAATTAAGCGCATAGGAAATACAAACAGAACGACATCAAATTCAACTAAATCCGAGCTCAAATGAGTCCGAATCGAAGATCCGAAGTGCTGTTGGAAAGTTCAAATCAAAATTTGGATTACCAAACAGTTTTCAAACATTACATGCTTATAGTAGAATCGAGCGACTCGACGAGACAAATCCATCGAGCCCAAGATTACCGAATTCCGATATTGTTAAGACCTTCAAATGTTTGACAAACGGTCCACGATCAAGGTATTCAATTTCGGCCGTCCATCCAAACCAGTTTGCCCTTGATCCTCCTCCTATTTACGGGTCATGCCATCCTCAAAAAACTATAAATAGCCCCCATTTCTCTTGAGAGGGGACCCAAGCAAGAAGAAGAAGAGAAGATAAGGAGGGAATTTAAGAAGCTCCTTCTCGACCACCACAGGAATTCAGTTCGACGTCCAAACGACGTTGGAATTCTGTCCGACTTCCAAACGACGCCGGAATTTTGCCAGACTTCCAAATGAAGCCGGAATTCTGCTCGACCTCCAAACGACGTCGGAATTTTGTTCAATCTCCAAGTGACTCTGAATTCAGCTCGAATACACAACTTGTTTGTAATTGGATTTCAATCTGTAAGTGAATCATTGTAATCTGATCATCCTAACTTTTAAGGGTGAGTCAGCCTCTTATATCTCAAGCAAACACTAGTGAAAGTCTTTCAAATGGGTGTGGCCCGGTGATTTTTTCCTTTTCCAAGGTTTCCACATAAAAATCCTGATGTTTTTTTTTTCTCTACTGTTTGTGTGCTGGATATCCCTACAATGCTGGGACGAAATATTTCTAACTCTATCACCGTGTATATTCTTGTCTGCAACCGTTATATATGTTTAAAACTATATCTTACCTTTTTTACATTTTATAATAGCAAATGCTTATAATCATTTTCTCTCTTTCAAAATAAATAAAACGGCTCAAAGCCTTAAAATAAAGCTCCAGTTAATTAATAAAGCTGATGCTCAAGTTCAAATAAAAAACAACTTAAACTTGGTTCAACTTGTTTACACTCCTAATATAACCCTCAAATAATTTAGGCTTCATTTGATATA
>NW_021319083.1:6784452-6787807 GCF_001605985.2 Dendrobium catenatum | reverse complement strand
GTGCCTGATCAAGCTAATTTTGTGATGATGTATCACTAACTTTTAAATATATTTTTTCATAATTTTTTTATCTCCAAATTTAAAAATATAAGATGATTTTATGATAAATATTAAATGACCAGCTTAATTGCATTTACATCCTTTTAATATTTATTATAAAAAATAATATTAATAAATAAAAATCTTCATGCACTAATCTTTCCCATTTATTTTAACATAAAAAAGAAGAAAAAGTGAGGAGAAAGAAAGAAAAAGCTAGGGTTTGACGGTTATATAGTCATTTATGTCCATTAGTCCAGCTAGAAAATTTGTTTACATATCGAGGTAGGTTACAATTTCCCTGTTTCAATTTTCAATAATATGATATATTTTTTATTTTTTCGATCAAATTTGTATTTTTATTATCAAAAAATGGGGATAAGTTTGTTTTGATAAAAATGTTAACACATAATTTTTTATATGTTATAGAGATTGAGATTATGAATATTTTGAGTATATTATGAAAAATATTTGCTTAGTTATTTAAAAAAAACAATAATTTTGTATATTCAAAAAATTATTTTAACATCTCATAATAGTGTTTTAGATCAATTAAAACTTCAAAATGCTGTTTTATACATTCTCTGATAATTTGGCTATATTTTAAAACAGTGAATTTTTATTTAGTAGTGTTTATGTTGCCTACCATTGAAGTGTTTTGATATTTTTTGAATTTAATCTAATTATTCTTTAATTAATGAAATGGATATGTGATGTGATGTTGCATGATGGGATACTCTATCGGTGCTAGTGAGCGACCGAGTTGGAATTCTGTTATGTTGGCACCAGTGGGAGACAATGGTTGGATTTTGTTATGCTAGCGTCAGTGGGCAACCGAGGCGAGATTTCGTTATGCTGGCGTCAGTGGGCAACCGAGGCGAGATTTCGTTATGCTGGCACTAATGGGAGATCAAGGTGGGATTATGTTATGCCGGTGCTAATGGGTGACCGAGATAGGATTCTGTTATGTTGGGGCTTGCGGGCTATCGAGATGGGATTATGCTAATGAAGCTATAAATATTTACAAAAATTTGGGTTGGAATACATGTTAAGAAATGAATATCTACTTATAATTCATTTGGTTTCAGTTTCAGCTTCTATTTTAGTTTCATTCTCAATTTTCCACACAATACTTTTACAATACAATATTTTCAATTCTTTTAGTTCCATTTATTGGTTTTTGTTTTATGCTGCAATAGTTTACTGAGCCGTGTTAGCTAATTCATACTCTTATTTCTATTTTTAAGCCAGTGGAAGGGTAAGGAACGAGTTGAGTAGTTTTAAATAACACACCCTGATCTGTGTTGTAGATATATTTTTTGTTAGTTTTAAATTTTTACAGTCTTTACTTTTATTTTATTATGCTCACTATTGTCAATCGTTGTTGTAGATAGATTTATAATTGTATATATATTTTTGATGATTTATAGAAAATTATTTTGAGATTTAGTAGTCTTTTGTTTTATATTACATTCAGAAGTTGCTCTATGTAATATATAAATTCAAAGTTTTATTTCAATCATTTTCCAACCAGATCAATAGGTCAGTCTTGCCACAATTAGATATGATATGACCTATGTGTTTTCAAGTCATATCTAGCTGTGTTGTGACAATTAGATAGATCTGATTGTTATTATTAAAAAATAAAAGATATATTTTTTTAAAATTTAAGTTATGGGATGTGACAATAGCTGGCCGGAGATGGAGGTCGACATGATGGTGTTAGTGGTCGAGCGGTGGTCGGCCGACGACAACGAGTGCGGCAACAATTATAATGAATTCCTCGTGCATTTGGAACTCACCAAAATTTTAGGAATTCCAAATATATCAAAGAATGAATTAGATGGTGAATTCCAAATGCAATAAAATTTTATACTGCATTGATTTTACTTCAAACAAAATATCAAGATTCTCAAAACTTCTAAATTTGAAATACTTTGCACCCATTTGTAGTCATCCAGATAACCCCTAAAAGAAATGCAGAGTAAATTTTTGACGTATTTGGAATTTATCATATAGTTTAGTTTCTTGGAAATCGTTGGATTTGGTCAAGTTTCAAATACACCGTAAATTGTTTGTCATTGTTGTCACAACTAATTTTTGCTACCGCCCACCTCTGCCCCTTGCCAACCACCACTTTGTCGTCGGTGCCTGCACCTCCACCACCTTCTGCTACTCATCGTTGCCGCCACCGCCTGCTATCTTCGCCTTCCACCAGTCCTCTTCATTGCCCGCCACCACTGTTACCGATCGTCGGCCATTGGCTACTATCATTGTTTGGATTTTACAACGTATTCATATACTCAACTCAAATAAAATAAGAAACTACCAACATTTGTTTTACACTTATTAAAACAACTCCACAATATTTTCAATATATTACATCCTTTTACGCTGCATTCTTTATACTCTGAATTATTTCTCAAACTAATCAAATGGCCCCTAAAGTAGATTTAAAATTTATGAGATTCAACCCCAGCATATATATATATATATAAGCCCAAGCCCAATAATGTTCAAAATTGAAAAAAAAATTTCTTGGAAGTTCCATTTAGATCAAAATGCCCTTACATTTTAATAAGTTGAGTCATAAATCTAGCAAATTAGTTTTAAGTTATGTTTATTGTAAGAACTTCTTGACTATTCCCCTTCCTATCAACTTCTCCATTTTTGTCAATTACAAAGTCTCCATATTTGGTGTGTGGCAAAAATTATGATAACATTTCCTACCATTCTTTTTTTTTTTTGAATGTTAGTGATGATTTTTTTTTAAGAATCAAAAACAAATTTCACACTCCACTCTAAATCTCTCTACCCTTAAATTTCAATATAGATACTACTTGTGAACACCATTTTTCATTAGAATGTTGATAAAATCATTATCAAATGATCATAATAATCTATAAAACATGTTTAAAATATATTCAATCCTTATAAAAAAAAGTTTGGCCTATTCAATGAGTCATAATAACTGACTCAACCCACAATTTAATAATATTTGAACCAACTTTGATGTTTTATAGACTGGTTGAACTTCTTTGAATCTTATTCAAACAATCGATCAAATCTATGTTCAATCCTATATCGATTATGTCTAACAATATTCAAAGAAGTTCAATATATTATTATTGTATAAGCAAATCATGACATGGATGGATCAAAGGATCAATCTTATGATATCGAGCATATAGATTAGAGAGGGAGGACTGTGGGATCAACACTCGACTATTATATGCATAAATAAGGAGATGGCAAATCTAGGCGTTGAAATTATATAAAGCACCCACCGTTGCTTAGCTAGGTTGGTGGGCGAGCG
>NW_021319083.1:6780822-6784352 GCF_001605985.2 Dendrobium catenatum | reverse complement strand
CTCAGCTTTACCTAATTACTTTCACAACTCAGCACCAAACGAGGCCTCACCTAATCCATGGAAACTTTAATCGAGGCATGGCAATTTAAAATAGCCACATTTAAGGATCTCACTGGGTCAGCTAGGGGTATAGAGGGATGTAAAGTGGGGATAATAGCTGGGGTGTTAGGAGGAGGGAGTGGAGGTCTGCCCTGGGAAAGACTCTGGATTCTCCCATACGATTGGGTAGAAAATTGGGTTTTTGGTTGGGGATTTCTTGGACAGAGGTTAGAGGATGAACCAGGGAGCCACAACCAAAACAAGGAGTAGGTTTCCAATCATAAGTGACTTTAAGATTAACATAATCTCCATCTAAAGAAATAGGAATTTCATCAGGGAAGGTAGATTTTCTCGTTGCCAGAATGTAAACCCCGACGAAGGTGAGACATATTTTACGGGCGGTAAGGGCATCAACGACAAAAGGATGACCAATAGAACTCGTAATTTTGGAAATGCCTAGGGGGTTCCATATAGCCAGCAGCAAATCAATAATTTTGATCCACATAGGAATGGAACTAAATTCATCATGCATAGGGATGAATTTAAGGTTCCATTTTTTGCAATATAAATGGCCTTCCGAAAAAAAAACCATGGTCCTCCCAACCATGCAGCTTCTAAATCTTCAACCCACAAGAATTTCAAAAGGAAAAAATCATCATTTAGAGAGAGAGAATCTACCGCACCTTTAGGGCTCCATGCTTTTTTGATAACATTCAAGAGACTAATGTATGTTAGTCTGGGTCCAACTAAGTATCTGACTAAAGAGAGGCTCCAATCCGGAGTCCCTAGCTTTAAATCATCTGCGGAGAATGGTATTTTAGTAGGGGGAAATGAATGAAAGGAAAAACTCACTAGCCACCAGATCTTGGTTTGTTAGGTTAGAGATGAAGTTGAGTCCAGGCGGGGCAGCAAAACTAGGAGCACCAGGACTGGGAAGAGGAGGAAAATAAGTGTTGTAAGAACGAGAGGCCATCAGGAGAGTGATTTGGGGAGGGATAGATCCCTCCCTGGGCGGGCGGTGTAGGAAACGTAGGAAGAGGGAACACAACTACAAAACCCTAGCAAAGCTCTCTAGTTCAAAAATAGTGACGAGAGGAAGTGAACAAGCTTCTTATCTTGAAGACTACTATCCATGACCTAATTCTCCAAACAACTGACCCTTCTATAATTCTATCATTGTCCCTTTCTTTCGGGTCAAGAAATATGCTGCAAAGATTATTTAATATTTTCAAGAAAACCTACCATTACTAGTTCTAGGTCTTTGTCTTCTTTTCTTTGCCTTGTACAATATTTTTAGTGTTATAGTAAGAAAGAGTAACAAATAAATAAATTAGTAAAGTGCCACAGAAAAAATTACGTAAACTTGCACCAATTAATTAGAATTTAGAAGATGGCATGCTTATGATTTCATAAGCAACTCGGTTATGACCTTTCATCCCACACTAACTACACCGCATCCTTCCCCTCATTTAAATATAGTATAATTAACCACTGTACATAGAAAAGTAATAAAAGCATAATAATTGTGCCAATATTCAAATAAAAATGCTGAGAAGTTAAGTAAATAGAAATTCATATTACCGAACAGTTCATATTTCAATTTTAGTCCCTCTCTTTCTGCTTATTGCACCATAATATGACTTTTAGCCACAAGAACATGTCTTTATTTGATCATGTAGATTTTGAAAGAAAAAAAAACATGTGTCTTATAGGTACCAGAATATTCTCGTACGCATATAGAGTCTCAAAGGATTCTGGCCTCTTATATTTTCTAGTCATAAGCACATATTTCATCACATTGTAACAATTAAAGCATGATTGAGTATATTTCATAATTACACAGTTTTTATACCAATAAGCAATAAGAATTAATATTGAGTAAAATTTCATAATTTAAAAACATTATAAAATTATCGAGGATTATGTAAAATACTTTTTAAGACTTTAATTGAACTACAATAATAATTTTCATAATTCATATTATTTTTTATTAAATAAACACAACACAAATTTTAAAATGTCTAGTATAAAGTTTCTAGAAAATATTCAAAATATTTATAATCTCAATCTCTATAGTATATAAAAAGTTATACGGATAAATATTTTCTAGTGCTAAGTTATTCTCATTTTTTGGTTACAAAAATTAAAATTTAACAAATTCTTTTTGAAAAAAAAATCATATTTTTAAAATCGAGATAGGCACAATGTAACATATCTTGATTTGAACAACTTTGCCAACTTGACCGACTTTTAAAATGACTTGAAGCAGCTCAAAATCCCTTGTTTGTCTCCAAATCTCTCCCTTTCTCTCTCACACTTGTTGACTATGATAAAACAAAATGAATCTAATAGTATATTTAGTTATTTTTTATATTAAAAATTAGACTAGTTTTGCAGCACAATACGACACTAAGCACAAGATTCCTCTACAACTTTCAAGCACCACAGCATCCACTGCACATCGAACTGTAGAAACATTCATCACTACAGAAACATTCAGCACAAGGGCACTCCAGAAAAAATTTATATTTCAAAAGCATGCTTTTGAACTAGTGAAATCAACTATAGAATATTATTAGTTGTTGAGTTTAAGAAAATGTTTTGCTATGGAATGATGTAAAGCAATTTGAAATTTAATATATTTGAAAATTTTAAAATTGACTTTTAAATTTTAATCCTAAAATTGAACATACCATCAGAAATGATATATCACATCGAGAGGCAGAAACTAAATTTCTTATTGGAATTCAGATTTATAATTATAAACTTCATCTTGAATATCGTATCAAATTAATGAATGAACTATATATGCCCATAAGGGTCAAAATGAGGCTCAATTTAGTAATTAGATACAATAATTTGGATGGGTTATCATTAATTAAAAATTGGATATCATAACAACGAATGATATATCTTCTCAAGGGAAGAAAATTTTATTCCTTATTAATTATTCAAATATGACAATAATGATCGTCGATGATTTTGATTTTACCAAAGAAATTAAATAAATTTTTAAAATTGATCTAGGGTCTTTAAATCTCTTATGAGTGCAACCGATCATAATTAATTATATCGCATGAAATCTAAGTTTCCTACAAAAATTCTTGATTAAAATAATGGTAGAAATTTTATTTAGATATTTTCAAAGATTAATATCAAAGGTGAGGTTCATATTTTAACTGGGATTGTATTAAATTTTGAACACTTATTTCTGGAGATCAATGAAAGAGAAGTACAAAGTATTTTGGTATTCTAAAACGATTAAAAAATGTCTCAGTCTAAGCTTTATATTGAGCATTATAGTTTATAGAAGAAATGATTTTTGGTTTGAGTTAATAATTTATTAGAATGTTTGGTTTATAATTTCAAAGGTTGAGATCTTATAGATTTGAGTCAATCGCAGACCCTAAGTTTATTTTGGGCATTAAACGTTAGTGGCCTAAAACCTAACTAATGTAATGCAGAACTGGACTTACCCCAACCTGAATTGG
>NW_021319083.1:6773471-6780722 GCF_001605985.2 Dendrobium catenatum | reverse complement strand
AGTCCGGGATGATATAAATATCATCCCGGACGATGTTACAAAAAATATAATTCTTTTAGGGCATAACAGAAAATCTTCCAAGTTACAAAACATCAGATGCCACACCAAATACAACAGACTCAAGAAAGGAAAAAAGATTACAAACTGACACAGACATAGTCTACCCAATCTTGAGCTGGTTCCAAATTGTAGTCTGATCGTGTGGACCTGAAACGTTAGCACATAAGGCAATCATAGAGTAATAAGGAATGTTTGCTATCATCAAAATCATAAACCATAGATCCGCAACAAGAAGCAACCATAGAACATGGCAAAGCAGCCTTATCGTGCTTGACATCATTCCGATTCTTCCAAGAGAGGTAAACTATGGTGCAGTAAATTTTGACAATAGCAGAGTTACGGGCTGTTAGCTTCTTTAACTCCTGTAAACAGCAATCCAGAGAATGGAAAATAGGGATATGAATACCCCATTCAAGAATCTTCACAATGAATTCAACCATATATTTGCAATGAACCATGATATGTTCATACGTTTCATTTGATTGGAAGCCTCTAGCACATAGAGCATTCTCAGAAATCCTGCGGTTCTTAAGAAACACATTGGTTGGAATTGCTGATTTACCAAGCCTCCACCAGAAGATTTCCACCTTCTTGTTAAGCTTAAGTTTCTGCACCCATCTATAGTAATCATCATCCTCCAATGTACATCTGTTGAATAGCAATTGCTCATACACCAAAGTGGAAACTATTTTACCCGAACACAGTTTCAGCAGCTCTACCCGATCCTCCTTTTCATATTCAATATGAATTTGACTAATCTATAAGATTAGATCAGGATGAAAGGCCCTTTGTAGCAAAGTAAAATTCCACTCACCATTACTTAACAAAAGCTGCTGAACATAAACCCATCCAGAAAATCACAATCAACATATGTTTGCCATCGGTTGATGCATTTATCAAGGCACCATGCATCATTCAAGACATTAATCTTGTCACCCTTGCCCACTTTCCATCTAACAACATTTTTTAAATGTCTTCCACCATTCAACAAAATTTGCCAAGCACTAGAAGTAATCTTCCTTTGGGCGCCATTCATAACATCACTACCATTTTTAAATTTCATTGTTTGATGAAACAACAAATTCGGCTTCTGCATAAAGTTCCAAGCCAATTTAGATCTTAGTGATCCAATTATGAGTAAAGGAGAGTGCAAACCCAGCCCTCCCATACTAAGTGGTTTGCAAATTTCTCCCCAAGCAACATAGTGCATACCATTGGTCCCATCTGTTTTATGCCAAATGAAATTTCTACAAAGTTTTTCGAACTCATGTAACACCCTTTTGGGAACCAAAGAATGAGAAATTAAGTAATTTGGCATAGAAAGCAAAGAGCTTTCAATGAGAGTGAGCTTACCTCCCATTGACAAAGACTTCTTACCCCAAACATTGAGTCTATCCATGACATTACTCAGAAGTTCTTGAAAGTCAGCCATCTTGAGTCTACTAAGAGAGATCTTCACACCCAAGTAATTCATCTCCTTAACCACTTTGAAGCCAAGTACTCTAGCAATCTTCTTCTTCATAGGGTAACTAACCACCTTGCCGAAAATAATCTGTGACTTGCTAAAATTAAATCTTTGACTAGTCCACTTACAGAAGTCCTCCACAATGATCTTTAATGCATTATATAAGGCAATGGAAGCATGTGAAAAAATTAACACAATATCATCATAAAGGAGATGTGTGATCTTTGTACCTTTAGGGGAAATATGAATGCCAAGAGTCTTCCCCCTTTGCACAAGTGAGTTGGACATGAGTTGAGAACACAAAATGAAAAGGTAAGGTGAAAGTGGACACCCTTGACTGAATCCCCTTTGAGCATTAATCCATTTGGAATAATTTACATTGATGATAATAGAAAACCTCACATCTACAACGCATTCCATGAGAAGGTTAGAGAAATCAGTAGGAAAACCGTACCAATTAAGAATTTGACAAAGAGTTGTCCATCCCCTCTGTTGCTACCTTCTGGTTTTCTAAAGCCAATGGCCAGCCCGTCAATTCACAATTCTTGTATTTCCATTTCTTCTCAAAAAATTGTATGAAGACCTTCTCAATTTGATCATCTTCCTCTTGCAATTTATTAAACACATCTTTAATTTGATTAATCTAGTTTCCATTACTTCTAGCTGTGGAAAAATTATGAAAAAGCTTTGAGATTGTATCTACTTCCTCAAGCCACCTTGCTTTGGCCCTTTGATTCCACCAAGTAGACAATCTTCTCAATGTGACAATGAGATCGTGCACTTTGTTTCTAAGCAAAAAAAGGTCTTCAACTGACCAATTATCACCCAAAGCTTCCTTGTTCTTAAGTTCTAGGATTTCCTTTTTCAACTTTTCCTTCAACATATTCAATTCTTTGTACTTATTTTTATTAAAAAAAATAGTACTTTTAAGGTTCGGCTAAGCTTCCTTTGCAAGATCATATACTCATCACCAAAGTCATTTTTCTTCCAAGAGTGAAATACAACACTCTTAGCTGCTGGGTATGATATCCAAGTATCCTCAAACTTAATGGCCTTAGACTTGAACCGTACCCTTTCATCCAACTTAAGAACAATTGGACTATGGTCAGAAGCCACTCTTGCAAGATGCCTAGTAATAGCTAAAGGAAGCTTATGAAAAGCAACCGAGTTCAACAAACATCTGTCCAACCTCTCCCATATCCGAGAGGCTTCCTCTTTGTTGTTACACCAAGTAAACCTTGGTCCAATACTACCAACATCATGAAAATCTGAATTCATCATAAAGCATTTCATCTCCCTAGGTCCTTTAGAAAACAAGAACCTCTTACCTCCTCTCTTCTCCTCCTTGTTCAGGATACAATTAAAATCCCCGCCAATAATGGAAAGAATTGAATCCTCCATACATTTCTCAAGTTGACTCCGAAGACTTCCCCTCTCCTTACAGCATCTGCTCCCATACACCGTGGTAACTTTCCAAGTTCCCAAGTTAGGAACTGAGAGATCACCAACAATAACTTATGAAGAAGTCTCCTTAACATAAAATGACACCAAATTCCTGTTCCATAACACCAAAATACCTCTTGAGGTACCAACAGCAGGGTAATGAAAATACTCCCAATTATTCCCAATTAGACAATCAGCCTCACTTCTATCAGTGCTAGACAGCTTGGTCTCCATGAGCCCAATAAAGAACACATCCTGATCTCTAACAATTTCCTTTAAGTATAAGGAAGCCTCTTTTTTCCTAGCCCCCCTACAATTCCAAAATAAGATGGACGACATTTAAACAAGTGCAGGGGATCTCTCCCCATTAATGGAAATCAACCTTCCATCCCTCTTCTTCTTTTTACAATTAGGTTCAACTGGCCTCAATGATCTTAATTCTTTGGCAAGCTTAATCTTTGCAGCACCACTATGAGAACCCCGACTAATGTGACTGACGTCTGGATCAACTATATCCATGCCCCTTTCCAATGCTTTGTCATTTCCTTCATGATTTCCAATACCTCCTTCTTCATTATTCTCAATCAAAGCAGCAAACATGTTGGTTAAGTGAATTTATGTCTCCTTTACACCAGCAGCTTCCTCAGCATCTGAACATTTTCCTGGAGCCAGGATAGATTTTTCTATAATAGCAACTACCTCTTCCATCAGCTAAACTTCCTCCTGCATAGTAGCCTTTTGGTTATTATTTCCCCTGCTATCAGTGTTAATCCCATTGACAATCACTCCTCTACCAGTAACATTGTCTCTGTTAACTCATCTGTTCTTGAAATGAACATGAATCCACGGGCCATATTCGGAACTGATCACAGAAGGCTTACTATCAGGCACAACCTTCTTACTTTCCTCAGTAACTGCATCCGTCTTCCTCATCATTTGGTCTTGAATCCCAAGAGTTACACTTTCCGGACAAGCCTTCCTGTCATGACCCACTCTACCACATTGATATCAAAGAAGATCAATGTTCTCATACTCCTCCTGTTGGAAGAATCTCCCAGTTGAGCCTTCTACCCAAACACCATTTGGTAGCTTTTTCTCCAGATCGATCCTTACACAGACACGAGCAAACTCTCGTTTACCCCAGGGAAGAGTATTTCCATCTATGTACATTGGTGACCCAAAGCAAGAAGCAATTCTCACTGTATTATCCTCATCCCAGCAGTACAGTGGAAAGCATGAGAATCTAATCTAGACGGGAGCGAAAATTCCCTTAAACTAATTCGGATCAAAAGCATGGGACCATCTATCCATGTCGACAATGAATCCACTCACGTACCAAGGTTCGCCATTCAGAATTTCTTCTACCACCTCACTCGTCTTAAAAGAACACAAAATCAGTTCATACCAATTGACGTCAAGTGAAATCCACTGTATTTGCTCCATTGCCTTCTAAGTTCTAAGCTGCAAACAGAGAACGGCACATTGTTTCCCAAAACTTTAATTACTATCGAGTTCTTCAAAATTTGTGAATTCTTCGCCTCCATATCTGCGTTTAGCCTGACAGCAATACCATCTTCACAAAATTCAACTTGGTCTCTGATAACCGCTATCTTGATATGTTTCGGCTTCGACCAGGCCTCAGCAACCTCTCCAATACCCTCATTTATGGAGTTATCATTCAAATTGGTCTTCAAGCCTCCAATACTCATCAAATCCTTCACAGGATCCTTAGCATAATCCAAATTATCATCAACCTTCTGACCCTCCACAGAATTTAGATCATTTTCCATATTACGACCCTTATGCGCATCAAGAACCCCATAAAACTTATTCAAATCATCCGAAGCCGAAGATTCAAGAATTTCCAAACCTGGATTTCTCTTCAGATCCTTATACTTCTTTACATCCATATCCACAACCATAACATTCTTCCCCTTGCCCTCAACAAGACCTTGATGGCTCGGAGGTCTTACCCCTTCTCTAATCACAATGCCATTCGATACTCTACCATTGGTAAGTAGAGAACTAGAGGGTCGCGGAGCATTCATGACACCGGCAAAAAAACACCGGAGATCATCTGGCGCCTACTGCACCGACTGCGGAAAGCCAGCGCAAAACCAAATTCGAACCAGACGGAGAACGTTCCTCTCTAGAATTCCAAACGTTCTCTCTCTAGAATTCCGCCTAATCGAATGCCCTCCGAGTTTATTGTTTTCACAAATATGAAAATCTTACTGTTATCCATTGGACTTTATTCAAGTTCATTGTATAATATATGAGTTCTACATCTACCTAAAGAACTCAGTAAATTATATTCATTCCTAATAGTGTACTCTAATACAACGTAATATATGAGTTGTGTTCTAAAGTAAATATTCAAACCCCAATAACAACTTAGCTCAAGTAAATTTGAATGGCTAACATTAGGTTCTAATAAGGTTCAAGAATGATTAAAAATAGTTCAAATATGTTTGAAAAAGAATTTGGACATGATTAAAACACATAATTTGAGACTTAAACTATATTTAAATCCCATATTATATGTTTAAATATTGTTCATAACTCATTTTCGAACCAAGATTTTATCTTTATTGTGGTTTCTATTATAACTTAGAACTGCCAACTTTGGAAGGTGATGAGATTAGGAGTGTTAATATTTGACCCGATTAGAAACCTGTCTCAGACCTAACACAAAAAACTCCAGGTTCAAGTCAACCCATTTACCAGAAGGGTCGGGTTCGAGTTTCAGTTTTTAATATATTTTTAAAATCAGGTAGGGTTCGAGTTGACCCGGAAATTTAAAATCAAACCGAAAGACCCAGAAACCTAACCTGAAACCTCACCTGCAGAAGATCTCCCGCTTGCTAGCAGTGCTCCCACTCATGTCGCACTCACGCCCACCCGCAGCGACGGTGCTAGCAGTGCTCCCGCTCATGTCGCCTCCACATTGCAACGAGGCCTCCCAGGTAGGTCGCGCTCGTGTCAAGACTCTGTACTTGAACCTATGCCCGCACCGCACACCCTTCGTCATGCTAACATTCCAATCTGCGCCCTCACATTCCTGAACTTGTTGCGCTGGTTGTATTTTGGGTTCGCGGGTTTGATCAAGTCAACCTGATAACCCAACAGGTTGAGGGATGGTCTGAATGTCTAACCTATTAGCCATATTAAATTATTAAATTGTTAAACAGTCGGGGATGGAGAATGTGCTTGAAACGGAGAAGTTTGAGTAATTTTGTTTTTCAAGCGTTTACATCAATACGATTTTAATAGCAAGGGTATTTTAGTTCAAAATAAAATGTCAATCTTAAATTTTTACATAAGAAGTCAGAGGTCATTTTTATCCATATATTGCTAATATGTAGCTTATAAAGTAAATTTCCCATTATAATTTGAACTTATGTTTTTTTTTTTTTTTTTTTTTTTTTTTCATTTCCTTGCCTACCTTTTTTTTTTTTTTTTTTTTTGTAATTAAGGAAATAAATGTCTATAAATGTGGCTTGTGCGTAGCCTTGAAAATCAATTTATACAATTCGATTCAATTAGCAAAATAATTTCTTTCCTACCTGTCATCCAATTCTCTGTTTCTCTCTATCTCTAGTGCATGATTTCATCTTGATTGACTTGGTTTTTCTCATGTAACTGAAATTCTCATGGAAGGAGATTAGGCTCTGCATGGAGAAACCCTGATATGGTTAGGAGCCAACTTCGAAAAAAAATATGCACTGTAAATAGTTTCACAATGGTTTAAATGAATTAGAGAGATTTTAAGTGCATTACATTTTTTTTCTTAAGTGCATTACATTTCATAATAACTTTGATATTTAAGTGATTTTAGTGTAATAAGTAGGTAATTGAATTTACTCAGAAAATATTAATAAAATTAGATTTTCTCATCAACTAAATAAAAAAAGAGAGTAATTTTTTTTTTTCAATCTCTACTAATTAATTCAAACAAGAAGCTGAAAGTAATCTAAATTTAATTGCTTGTCGCCTTTTATATTCATTTGCTTTTTTTCTTCTCTATCGTCCAATTCCATGAAACCAAACAGAGCTAAAATTATTTAAATTCATTTTAAAATAAAACTTTTTCTTCATTGAAAAAAAGAAGAGCAAAACCTGACATATGCATGCGAGCTACCCAAGTAGGAACTTGATTGGTCATAATCAGCACATCAACGTAGTCTGGAATGCTAATTTCAAGTTATTGAAGATTAAGGTTTCATTTGGGACAGCTCTTATTACTTTTTTAAACATTACCTAGCACAAAATTTTTTAATTAA
>NW_021319083.1:6682559-6772309 GCF_001605985.2 Dendrobium catenatum | reverse complement strand
CTGGCTCGAGCTCGACTCGACTCGTCTGCACCCCTAGTTCAATTACTTATCATTTCACTATTATAAAGTTTCCTTCATATTACCCATCTTTCTCTTGAGTGACCTTTAGGAAGAAGATGCATTTATATTTCAAACATAGGGTTGTTTTCAATACTTATGTTATAACAATGTGTCTCTCTACCTAATAATCCATGTATAGTCCTATACTTTCCGCTGAGCCTTCTAGAACCGTCGATCCATTGGATGACATTCTAATTCTTTGTGATCCATCATCTTTCCAATATAGGATCCCAATCCCTGAATTTTATGCTAAACAAACTTTATCACCTTTCTTGAACTAATTGAATACAAGAAGAATATCCTTATTGAAGAGTGTATGTAGGCATCACACATTCGATATAATTAATAATGAGTGCATGCACGCATAGGAAACCTCTACAACAAAGAAAAAAATAAAACCTAGCTTGATCCAGTGCTATTCATGAGAAACTTTTACAATATATTTTAATCTATCTTTCATTGGTACTCACATTTTTAATTATTTCCAATCCTTCATATCACACATGCACTTTTACAACATATGACACTTTTGATGTTCGTAGTCTTGTATTTACTGATATCTATTATTTAATAACTATCGACATCTAACATTTGCCATTCAGGTTTCGTGATCTCTCCACTTCTAATGAAAATGACAAAGCTCACAATGCTCCATTTCCTAACTTCTATTATCCCCATCATTTGTAATTTGACATTAATTAATATTTGAAGTTCAATTACCATAGATGTCTTATTTCAACCTTCCAAGGCAACTTATTTCCTTGTTGTCTAAAGAATGGTCTAGCTGATCAATTATTGTCGTCTATTTTTTGACATCATCTATTGACTATCATCAATGTTCAAAACCTATTATCAACTTCGACAGTTCACAAGAGAATTCACCAACTTTTTAAAAGTAAATTATAACTTGCTACCACGTTTTTTTTTTCTGTGGGGGAAGAGAGACCCATTGTAATAGTTGACATACATTAATGAAACCAGTTCAATTTGGATAGGCTTAATTACTACATCATTTTTATCTTCTTTGTTATTTTATATAAAAGTTTATCTCAAGTGCATTATTTTCAACTTATCTCTATGCGTGTGTTTTTTTAATAATCAAAAGACGTTAATCATTTTTATCATTATGAATATTCTATCATATAACAAACTTGTTCATAAAGCTCTATACTTTCCGATGCAATGTTGTCTACTTTTCACTTGATAAAATCTTAAACGATTTGATTGTTCGAATGAAATGTGGTTTAGAATTCATATTATCATCTAATTCAAATAAAGTTTATAAACTGAATAATTTTGATTCTATCATTTCCATCTTAATTTACTTACGCTCATTAATAGTAACGAATCATATGTTTGATGTTGAAAAATCACAAAACTTAAAGAATCATTTCATCATTTATATTCAATATTTACAATAAGCAAATTACACTAACAAACAATCAAAATAATAAGAATCCATAAAATTCTCATAGCTCACGAAAATGAACTAATATTAATATCCCTCTTTTTATTGTAGCTAGAATAGCCCGAATGTTGTAGGCACTAATTTTATAAAAATAATTTGAAATGAATACTTAGCACATCATTGGCCGAAATAGAAATATTACCGAAATAAAGATCATAGTTTGAATTTGATTAAACAAATCACTTCAGCGTTAAAAAATGAAACTTGCTAAAAGAAATTCTCAAAACACCATATATATATATATATATATATATATATATATATATTAATTTCATCTATAAGACTATAACTATAGTTATTATTACTATATTAATAAACTTATCAATATTATTAAGAATTATCAAAATTTTGAGAATAAATTTGTTAACGGATATAAGGCGTCATTAAATTAAAAATTTTAATGATATTAGCATCGTACAAAATAACTAATAATCTTAATTTACTTCTGAAACTTTGAAATAACATGTGGTTGCTCACATTTATAGAGTCATCTCCAACATAAACAGAAAAAAGTCAAAATATCTTCATGGTGGGCCACACAGTTCATTTGATTCGCAGAGAAATTTATTGCTCTCGTTGGATCCACAGAGCCTCAGGCATTCAGATGTCATGAAAAATCAAGATTTAATGTCTTTCAGAGTCATCGACACACCTAATCTTTTTAATGAGCAGGACCATGGGAATTATATCCTGATTAGACTTGATTACACTAGCCACTCCACATTTTTAAGTCCAAAAAAAAGTAGAAATTATTACCTGCAGGAGTTCAGATGATCTGAATTTGTGAGGTACATAATAAATATATAATTTTATAAAAATATATAATATTATGTATTTATTATGTATATCATAAATAATCTCTCAACGAAAAGAGGGTTGGACCTTGTTTATTGACTAGTTTTTTTTTTTTAATTACTTCTAACTCTAACTTCAGTTTCTAATACAGCGATGAATAGGAAGCTCCAGCCAACTTCATTATTTTCTTCCTATTGATACAGGGTTTCCTTTGGAGTTTCACTCGGTCTTTAAGATTTTTTTTCTTAACAAAACAAATCAAAGAACTTGAATTAGAGTTGAATTAAAATTAATTTTATCAGTCGCTAACTATGAAATATATTGATTGGTTGTGAGGGGAATTCAGTTAATGAAATGGCAATGGGGCGATCATCTTAAATGTAAGAGAATTATGTGTGAAAGGTCGTTGGCTTATGTATGTTTTTACGGATAATTATACAATGGTTGAACTGAAAATATCTTAAATTTTAATTAAAAACATAAAAATAATTGATTTAATTAATGTTGATAAGCCAACTGATAAGCAAGCAGCCCAATAAGTTGTCTAACTTATATCCACTACTATTTGCTGTCCACTACCGTCTGCTGTGCCAGAACGTGAATGTCAGGATTGCGATATTCAGCCGTTGATCTCTAACGGTTTACATCATGTCCATTGATGTCTTCATCATCTTCTTCTTGTACTAGTTATATAAAACTGTATGAAGCACAGAAGAGCAATCAAGAGAAGTTTTCGAGCTCATTGTTCCATTCATCTTCTCCTTATTCTATGTTCTGTTTCCATGCTCTGCTTTTCTAAATCCTGTGCAGGTTGCAATGGAGAAGGAAATCAACATGGTATCAAAGCGCTGCAACTCTGATTAATGGTTGATATTTTTTTTTTAGTTCTCTTTACCGTATTCTGCTTCTCTATTCTCAAAATGGATTCCTTGTCTTCTTCTTCAACTTCCGTCCAGGCCTTGCCGGTGATAAAAATGGCAGATATCCCTATACCAGCTCAACTAAAGTTTTTAATGACAAAAGTGAAAGCCGTTCTCAACATTCAGTTAACCGACGAGAACTATCCTCTCTAGAAATCGCAAATATTCAAGCTCTTTACAGCTAACGGATTTGATGGGTATTTGGATGGATCAACACCCAAACCAGTCCGTATGATCAAGGCAGCTTTTGGTGAGTTACAACTAAATCCTGATTACAACACCTGGCTATTGATTGATCAAAACTTAGCTGCAGTGTTGTATTCGACGATTTCAACTACATTTCTTCCATATGTTCTGGATCTTACTTCTTGTTTTGAGATATGGCAAATAATTGAATGACGTCTTCAATCTACGAATCGTTCTAACATTTTACAGCTTAAAAATGAGCTAAATCACTTAAATATGAAGGACAAATCTATGGTACAATATTTGTCTGAAATTAAGAGCAAGGTTGATGCCATTGGGTCATCTGGATCTCCCTTGTCCGAGGAAGATGTCATTATGTATACCTTAAATGGTTTACTCGCTATCTATCAGGCGTTTAAAACTGCCATCAGAACAAATCTGAATCCCATAAGTCTGGATGACTTTTATTCACTATTATGTAGTGAAGAGCTTAATCTAGCAGCATAATCTGTTCGAGAGCTTTCTTTATCATCTACTGCTGATAACATTCCATCCATGTATGCACAACGTGGTCGTGCCCGTGGTAGAGCTACACGAGGACAATTTTCCCGATCTTCTCGCGGTAGAGGAGCATACACTCGTGCTCTTCCAGTTCTACACCCACGGTTGAATCTTAAATTTGCGGAAAACCTAAGCATTCTGCCTACAAGTGTTGGCATCATGCTGACTTCTCTTTACCACCTCCGGTTCAAGCAAATACAACCATTACTTCACCAATTTCGGCTGATTGGATCTTAGATACAGGCTCAACGTCACATTTGACTTCCGATCCTCAACAACTACAGAATGCTCAACCTTCCGGTGGACCTCAACAGGTGATTATTGGCAATGGCGACTTACTTCCTATTACTCACACTGGTAAAGGTTTATTACCTACACCTTCTTCTCATAAGCTTTCTCTCAACTCCATTCATTTGGTACCTCATCTTCATCATAACCTTTTATCCATAAATAAATTGGTTAATGATAATGCTTGTTATGTTATGTTTCATTCTTCCGGTTATGTCATCGTGGACCTGAAGACACGTCAAACTCTCCTTCAAGGCCCGGCTCGTCACAGACTCTACCCAATTTCTACTGATTCATCGCCTGTCGTCTCTACCACAGCTCTTGTTTTGCTCCCTATAACAGTTCAGCTATGGCACCGTCGCATGGGCCATCCATCTCATCCAATTTTGCTTAAGTTACACAAGCTGTTTGATCCTATCTCACCTTTTGTTTCTTCTAATCTTCATTGTAATGCTTGTGCCATGTCTAAAAGTCACAAGCTTCCTTTCTCTCTTTCTACTTCTCGTTCTAATAGTGTTCTTCAGTTAATACATAGTGATGTATGGGGACCTTCTCCAATGGTATCTTTGCAAGGATATAAATTTTATGTAGTGTTTATTGTTGATTACTCTCGTTTAACATGGCTTTATCTGTTATATGCTAAATCCGATGTGCTTAGTGTATTTTGTCCATTTCAAAAATTAGTTGAACGCCAATTTGATACTAAAATTAAATGTTTTAGATCAGACGACGATGGAGAATATATTTCTAAAAATTTTCAACTAATTCTCTCTCAATCTGGTATTATCCATCAGCGCACATGCCCTTATACACCTGAACAGAATGGTGTTGCAGAACGAAAACATCGGCATATTTTGGAAACCGCTCGTGCACTTCTATTTCAAGCAAATTTACCTCAAAAGTTTTGGATACATGCTGTTCAAATAGTTGTACATTTAATTAACTATCTACCATCTATTTCAAATAAGTTTCATTCACCCTTTCAAATGCTATATAATTCACCACCTGATTATAAATCTTTATGCATTTTTGGGTGTTTATGCTATCCATTCTTACCTTCTCAAATTCTCTCCAAACTTCATCCAAAATCTATACCTTGTGTTTTTATTGGATATTCTAATACCATAAAATGTTATCTGTGTTTTCATATTCCTTATGGCAAACTTTTTCTTTCCCGTCATGTACGCTTTATTGAATCTATTTTTCCTTTCTTATTTGAACAGCAAGCAGCTTCTATAACCCCTCTTCTCATGACGTTCCAATTCTATCTCTTGTCCCTACTATAACTAAATCTTCCAGTACTCCAACAACACATATAATCTCAACTACATCACTTCCACAAAGTAATCAAACAATATCATTGTCTCATGCTAGTCTCATTCCGTCTCCAACTACACAAATTTCAGCTTCTCCTCTACAATCAACAAGCTCCACATCTTCTCCTACTCATATTCCCCATCCTATGCTTACGAGATTTAAAACAGGGAAGTTAAAGCCACGCCATATCATTAGCCTGAATCATTTACTTCTCTCGTCAGATCCTACTTGTTACTCACAGGCTGTTAAATAGAACTCTTGGCGACAAGTAATGTCGTAGGAATTTAATGCTTTACAGCAACAAGGCACATGGAAGCTTATTCCATCTCATCCAAATCAACATGTCTTGTGTTGTAAATGGATCTATAAGACCAAGTTAAACTCTGATGGTACTATAGCCAGGCATAAAGCGCATCTTGTTGCTCAAGGATGTCATCAACAATATGGCTTGGACTACAACGAGACGTTCAGTCCAGTGGCAAAGCTACTAACTATTCGTATTTTTATCAAAGTTGCTGTGACTTTTAAATGGGACATTTTACAACTTGATGTCTCAGATGCGTTTCTTCACGGAAAATTGAATGAAACTATTCTTATGAGACAACCTACCGATTTTGTTGATCCATTATATCCTGAGCATATTTGCTTGCTTCAAAAGTCTATTTATGGTTTGAAGCAATCACCAAGAAAATGGTTTGAAACATTTTCTGCATATTTGCTTCAGTATGGATTTATACATAGCTCGCCTGATTCTTCTGTGCTCATATTTCACAAACAATCCATTACTCTCTACATTTTAGTTTATGTAGATGATATTTTGTTAACCGGCAATCATGAATAGACCATACAGTAGCTTCTAAACGGCTTATCTACTCACTTCCATATGAAGAATTTGGGAAACATTTCTTATTTTCTAGGCATGTAGGTTTCTCATACACCAAATGTAATTCATTTGGCTCAGTTCAAATATGCAGCTGAGATCTTGAACCGTGCGGGTATGTCTGAGTGCAAACCCATTGCGTCTCCGGCTCCTTCTAAACTGCAGTCATACTCCCAATCTGAACTGTCTTCAGTTCAATCAAAAAATTTCAGACATATTGTCGGATCATTGCAATACTTGATTATTACACGTCATGATATAGCTTTTACTGTAAACAAACTATGTCAGCATATGCATAAGCCTCTTGAAGATGATTTCAAATTGCTCAAACGTCTCCTTCGCTATATCAAAGGTACCATTCTATTTGGATTACCTATCTTGCCTGGTTCACTAGAGTTATCTGCATTCTCTGATTCTGATTGGGCGGGTGATCCCATTGATCGCAAGTCGACTTTTGGATATTGTGCATTTCTTGGTAATTCTCTTATCTCCTGGCAAGTTCAGAAATAGAAAACTGTCGCTCGATCTTCAACTGAAGCTGAGTATCGTGCACTCGCTACCGCCACTACGGATATTATTTGGCTCCATCGACTGCTCCAAGAATTTCAAATTAATGTATCACAACCTACTCGGTTATTTTCTGATAATATATCTGCTATGGCCATTACTACTAATCCTATCTTTCATGCAAGGAAAAAGCATATTGAGATTGATTTTCAATTTATTCGTGATTCCATTAAGAACAAATTACTCTAGATAGATCATATACATACACAAGATCAACTTGCTGACTTATTTACTAAGTCGCTCTCTATCTCTCGATTTGCTACTTTAAGAGACAAGCTAACTATCTCGGAACCTCCTGTTAGCTTGCGGGGCCGTGATAAGCCAACTGATAAGCAAGCAGCCCAATAAGTTGTCTAACTTATATCCACTACTATTTGCAGTCCACTACCATCTGTTGTACCAGAACGTGAATGTCAGGATTGCGATATTCAGCCGTTGATCTCTAACGGTTTACATCATGTCCATTGATGCCTTCATCATCTTCTTCTTGTACTAGTTATATAAAACTGTATGAAGCACAGAAGAGCAATCAAGAGAAGTTTTCGAGCTCACTGTTCCATTCATCTTCTCCTTATTCTATGTTCTGTTTCCATGCTCTGCTTTTCTAAATCTTGTGCAGGTTGCAATGGAGAAGGAAATCAACAAATGTCACAAATTAGAAATATGTTCAGTTAAAAAAAATAATAGTTTATTCTGACATTTAAATTTAAAATTTTAACTTTATAACGAGTTTGACTAGTTGTGTGCATGTTAAATATCTATTGAGACACAAGTTCTATAGTAGTTTTTAGTATAAAAATTTTAAGTTAAAAAAAATTTTATACTATAAAGTTGCTTATAAAACAATAAGAAAGTTGTTACATACGAGATCTTAAGCTTTGTTTTGGATGACTTTTTTTCTGCTTCTTAAAGCAACCTTTTAGTACAAAAATTAAAAGTTTTGTATCAAAAAATTGCTTTAAAAAACAGTAAGAAAGCCGTCACAAACAAAGCCTTAGTAGTTCATTTTAAAAGGTTGAATTGATGAACCAAGGTTTAGACTTAAGAATTTAGTAGTCATGGGATCCAATCAGGTAAAATTAAAATACGAGAATTTGATTGGCGTAAGCACTTCGATAGCTCTACTCCACGTTTGGCAAGCAACGGTCTTTTTCACCTCCCAATTAGAACTCCAAAATCCCTTTAAATAATTGCATCAACAAAGTTAAGATGGCAGAAAAACTTAGCAAAATCAGTCCCAAAAGGAATTATTTGCCATAGAGTATCAAAATAACTGAACTACGTTTTTAATCGACAAGGTATAATTCATTCAAACATTCACGGGACAGACCTTAGGGATCCTTTGTGACAATGACCATTTGGAATCACACTCCAAAGGATAATCCACAATTGAAAAGTATCCCAAATTATTAAAAGCATTAGAGAGAGAAAGTCCGATTTTTTCAGAGAGATAAAGTCCGATTTTTTCAGAGTTTTTTTTCTTCTGCTTATTTGGCGGGTTTCTCGGATATGGCTACTACGGTTGCAGCGATCTCCCCTGGTCGCCGAAATTCAACTGGTGGATCATCAGAATCTTCTAGATTATTAGGTGGTTCAAAATCATCTCAATTTGGGACTCCTTCGCTTTTGAATGGTCCCTTGGTTATTAGGGAACCTTCTTCTCCTAATCTGAAGTATTCTCCCATTTTTGTTGGAAAAGGTAAAGCATTGAAGAGGATAATGGTGTGGATTTCAAAACCCCTCATTCTTTAGGAGTTAAGTCCATTGCTGGTAGGCCGAATGATCTCGAAGCATCATCCTCGTCGGGTATGAATATTTTGGTTAATAGGTTTGGTGGTGTGAATGCCAAATCAGATGTTTTGGCAGAGAAGTTTTTCCATTGAAAAATAATTGTGGCAAGAGCTCAACTGTTTTTCTTAAAACCTCTAAGAAGAATTTGAATTTGATGTCATCAAGCAAAGCTACGGAAGATGTCAGCATCGTAGTGGAAAATGGTAATACATCTGATAAAACTATGGTGAAATCCTGGGTGAAGAGGCCGAATATTAAGGTTCAATTTTCTGGAGATAACTCCTTCATTACTACAAATGGAATGGGAGTGAAATTGCATGAATAGAGTATGTTATTCAACTCAGAGAAGTTACAGTTTTACGTAGTTGTCAAAGTATTTGGGATAGATATTCCTATTTATATGATTACAGGGGAGCTGCGTCGCTAGTGGACATAATTTGGTAAATTTTTTTTCACCTCACCACTCTTGGACTAGGCTAGGTGTTATGTTCTTTCTTCTCGGCTGAAGCAAAGGAGAATAATTTATCAGGTGGCCCTTGGTGTGTTAACGATCATATTGTAGGGATTGATAAATGGAGCCCTAGCTTTTCTCCTACTTCATTAAGAGGCTTATCATCCCCAATTTTGATTAGGATGCGTCACCTTCCTTTAATTGTTGGGATGAAATAAATGTTTTAAGGATTGGTTCTTTAATTGGGACTCCTCTTTTGATTGATGGAAATATGTTTCAATGGGGGGAAAGAGAATTTGTAAGATTTTGTGTTCGGGTTTGCCTAGACAAGCATCTTCTGCATGGTGTTTGGGTGGAAAGCTCCTCGGGAAGTGTTTTTCAAAAGATCCAATATGAGACGCTTTCTAACTTTTGTTTCAAATGTGGTAAAATTGTAGATCTTTTTAATGAATGTTTGTTGGAAGTATGATCTACTACTAGCTAAGAAGTATTAAATTCTAAAGTTGAAACTAAAGCATCGGATGTTTCTATGTCAAAAGAAGTAGAAAAAGAAGCTGATTATTGTCCTTGGGTCAATGTAAACTATAATAGAAGGAGAAAGGTGGTGGATACACTGAGGAAAGGGAGACAAGATAAAGGCTAGGACAATAATAAGAGGATTGCTTCTTCTGGTGGAATTTTTGTTTCAGTTAAGCAAATTGTTGATCCTTTTGTTGGCTTGGAGGCTATCAAGGAGCTTCAGGAAAAATCAATGAGTGCCCAACAATTGCCAGTGGTATTAGAAGAAGGAGAGGAGCATGAGGTTTTTGATTGTCAAAATTTTGGAGGTTATGTTAGGGACCCAAAAGTAACAGGGAACTCTAGAGAAGCAATAGATTCATTTCTGGAGCCTGGGTTGGATATCTTTCCTACTTTTTTATAATGTACTTAATGTGCTGAATGGAGTATGTGATGATTCGGGTTTAGAATCTGATTGCAAAGATGGACCTGATCTGGAACTAAAATCTGATAGCAAAGTTGAATGTGGGGATCATGTTATGAATTCTATTGAAGCTTCTTCAACTAGGAGCAGAGTAAAACTTCAAAAGGAAGTGAAATCTCATGGTCCTGTAAGTATTCGTACTCGTGCAAGGAAAAATGATGTGTTGTCTAAAAAAAGGAACGGGTGCCCTCCCCCCTTGGTGTCTTAATGAAGTCTATTATTTTTTGGAAATATAAAGGGGCAAAAAAAGGGAGGCCTCTCTTTACTTAAAGGAAGTTCTGAAAGATCTTGGTGTCTTTTTTTGTGGGTTTTTTTTTTGAAGAGAATGCCTCAATTAGCATTAAAGAAGGAAAAAAAAAAACAAATTATTACAAAGCAAAGGACTCAAACCGTTGATTCCTCAATTAATATGGACATAAATAAAGGAGGAGTCTTATTGAAACTAACATCATCCCAAATATAAGAGGACAAGATATCATAGTTAGCACATAAGTCCACTAACTTATTTTAACTTCTATCAACACAATTGAAAATGACATTAGTAAATTCATCAAATATATGAATATTTGCATACCTTGTTTCTCCATTTTTCTTGACATCCTTCAAGAGCTTAATGGTATTGATATTATCACCTTCTATGATGATTCTCATGTATTTAAACATCCAATCATTTAGCATCTTCTTAATAGATTGTGTGGCCAAAAGTTCCAAGGCAGATATATCCTAATGAGTGTACGGTTTCCCAAATGCTAGAAGTAATCTTCCTTTATGATCTTGGAACACTCCTCCAATTCCAACTTTGTATGAAGAAAGTAATGTAGCATCTATATTGACATTGAGCCAATCAGGTGAAGGGGGATTCCAATGATGGTTAAACAACCTATAAGGTTGGTTGACATCCCATATACCCAAAATACTATCTTTTCCAAGTTTGAAGAATGAAGCATAACTAATTGCTTTGGAAGCTATGCTAAGAGAACTATCCTCCTTCCCATTATGAATGAAACTATTTCTTGATTTTCAGGTTAAATACACCGCCGAACAATAAAGATTTATCATTAATGGTGTTTGAGAAGATAGATGATTACAGCAGTCTTGCAGAGAATGTAAATCATGAAAAACAAAACCCCATTCTTTGATCTGTTTCAGAACTTCCTTCAATTTCTCACAATTAGCTACAATATGATCTCTATCTTCAACTTCATTACAGATCCTTGGGCATAGATTTTCCCTAAGCAATCTTCTGTGTTCAAGAAATTCGCAAGTAGAAAGACTATTATTGAAAATTCTCCACCAAAGAGACTCAACCTTCGGGTTTAGCTTTGCTTTCTTCATCCAGTTCCAGAAAATTTTCGGTTCTGTATGATTCACCAAGAATTCAAAGACCATGGACGAAAGAGATCTTCCATTGTATTGAAACATCAATTCCATACAGTCTTCATTCAAACCATTTGGTACAATATTCTGTAAGATAAGATTGACCAAATCTTCTCCCAAGAATCTTCTCATGCTTTCCACATCCCAACTTCCATTATGTAAGAAGTTTGAAACAGTGAATCTGCTACATTCAATAGGAGTAATGAAGGTTGGTCATTTAGCAATATTCTTATCCAGGATCCATATGTCATTTACAGAATCAATGTCAGACCCATTACCCAACTTCCATCTGATAAGAGGCATTATAGACACTTCCCTCCCGGTCTCAGAATTTTCCAAGCTGAAGATCCCAAATTTTTACTGTCAAGTTTTTCCAACAAATTCCCATATTTAGGAAAGAACACTTTGTGGAGAAATGAATCTTTATCATTCAAATATTTCCAAGCAATTTTGGATATTAGAGGACCAACTTTAGTAGAACAACAAGAGTGAAGGGACCTACCTCCCCATTTGATTGACAAGCACATAGTTTGCCAATTAACATAATGAATGCCATTTCTACCATTATATTTGTTCCAAACATAGCTTCTACAAATTTTATCAACTTCATGAAGAATGCTTTTTGGAACAAGGGAGTTAGTGCAATGAAAAGTAGTGAAGAAAAGCAAAACAGATTTTGTTGACATGATTCTACCAGCCAGCAAAATCAGTCTTCCACCCCAAGTGTTTGTCATTCTCAGTGCTTTATCAATAATGAAAAGAAAATCTTCTTTGACTGACCTTCTCATTGCAAGCTTCACTCCAAGATAAGTTAGTTGATTAGCTTATTTGAAACCCATTACTCAGCCAATAGATCTCCTCCTCCTTCTTCTAACATTTTTGCTGAACATCATAGAAGATTTGCTAATATTGATGGACAAACATGTCCAATTACAAAAATTTGCCAAAACAGATTTAATCACTTTAGTAGTTTCGAGAGTCGCTTCCGAGAAGATTATCACATCGTCTGCATATTATAGGTGAGAAATAGAAAGACCATTTGCTCAAATTTGATCTCCCAAAGAAACACCTCTTTGTTTAAAAGCATTTGATAATAATTGTGCATAAATGATGAAAAGGTAAAGAGACAAGGGACAACCTTGTCTAAAGCCACAATGGCCTTCTATCAAATTTGAGAAGCTACCATTGATAGAAATAGAGAATTTAGAATTTTTAATACATTCTAAAATCAGTTTAGAGAAGTAGCAAGGGAAACCAAAGCAACTCAAAGCTTTTTCCAAAGTTAGCCAACCCATTGAATCATAAGCTTGTTCCATATCAACCTTGAAAGAAATAAAACCTTTTAAAGAATTTGAAATTCTTAATTTATGCATGACCTCTTGAGCTATTAACACATCATCGGATAATCATCTTCCCTTGATGAATGTCGCTTGCTCTTCTGAGATCAATTTAGGCACAATTGGAGTCAATCTATTCATAAGAATTTTTTCCAGCAATTTATAAACCGAATTACATAAGCTAATTGGTCTATAGTTAGAGAGAGTTAGCAGATTACTAATTTTGGGAATCAGTACAATTATAGTCTCCTTCCATATTGGATCCATACCAGAGGTATCAAAAAACATTTTAATGGCATTCCATAAATCAGTTTTTATAATATCCCAATAAGCTTTAAATAAAGAGAATGTTATACCATCTATTCCTGGAGAGATGTTGTTACCAGTATTTTTCATAGCTTCAACCATTTCATCAAACGCGAATTCCTTGCTCAGATTAATTCTGTCTTCCTCATCAAGACGGCTCCAGGAATTTGGCCAATTTTCTAAACTGCAGCTCTGGTACCTCCATTTGTCTTTGAAATGATCAAGCAAGACATTATGAATAAGAGACTGATCCTCCACTACTTCTCCCACATCATTCTTGATCTTGAAAATGAAGTTTGAACTTCTTATCGGTGAGGAATACGCTTGAAAAAAATTTGAATTTTGGTCTCCCTCCATCATCCATTTTACCTTGGTCCTTTGTCTCCACCAAGTGTCTATCCGAGCAAGTCTAGAATTAATTTCCTCCACTTTTGATTTAAGACTCCAGCAGTCTTCATTCGAGAGAATACCTTCATTAGCTTCCTTCAATTGAAGCTCCTCTTTTTTTGTGGGGTTGGTGGAAACAAAAATCTCTTCTTTGAATTTGTTGGAGGTTAATATATTTTTGGGAGTGGAGTGGGATTTTTATTTTGTCCCTGTTATGGGTTTATCTAGTGGGATTATAGTGTTATGAAGGGCTGATTTGGCTTCGTTTGTTATGAAGGTGTCTTCATCTGAACTGATTATGGGAGAATTAGATATTTTGGGTAAAGGTCTCTGGCTAGTGTCCACTGTGTATGATAGTAAGGATGTTTATAAAAGGAGGGAGTTATGGGGTAGCTTGGAGTTGACTTCTTCCAAATGCATTCATTCAGTTATTGATGGGGATTTCAATTGTATTTTATCTCAAGAAGAAAAGAGGGGAGGTAAGAAGTTTGTGTTTTCTCAAGGGCCTAAGATGATGAGGATGTTTATGAACAATAATGATTTCCATGATGTTAATTATTTGGGACCAAAATTTACTTGGTAGAACAACAAAAGTGGGAATGCTCATATTTTGAAAAGACCTGATAGGTTTCTTCCCAACTCTAATGCCTTCAACATGGTTCATCTTGTGGTTGTCATACATCTTTTGAGGGTTACATCTGACCACTATACTATTGGTTTGGAAGTGTTTAAGCCAAATGTTCAAGAGAAAAGAAGGAATTAGTATAAGTATATTTGGTCTTTGCTGCATGCTTCGACTAGGGTTGTTGCTAAATATTGGAACATACCAGTTTATGGTGATCCTGTCTACACTTTGAATCAAAAGTTCAGGAAGACCTTAAGAGTGATTTCTTTCTGGAGCATAGCTAAGCTTCACAATTTTTCAGAATTAAAGGATTCTTTGAAGGATGAAATCCTTATGTTGCAATTAGAGGAAGCTTATGGCATGTTATCGGAGGAGAGGTTATGGGTGTTGAGGATGAAAATCCATGAACTAAATATTACCATTGCTCGGTTGAATACCTGGTGGAGGCAAAGGGCTAAAGCTAAATGGGTGGGAGAAGGAGACTTGAATACTAAATTATTCCATTCCTTTGCTAGTGCTAGGAGGAATGTTAATTGGACTAAGCAAGTTAAGGATGGGAATGGAGTGCTTGTTGAAGAACAAAATTTAATTGAAGAAACCTTCTTTGATTTCTATAAAAATAAATGGAAGGAAAAAATTGTGTGTTGCAAGGGTGGCTGAAACCTGTTCATACGCTAGAAGATGATGATTTGTTGTGGCTGAACAAGGATTTTCTAAAGATGAGTTCAATTGGGTGATTGATCACCTTGGGAGCAATATTTCTCCTGGCATTGATGGGATTACTTATTGTTTTATTAAAGCTTATTGGAAAATCTTTAGTGAAGATGTATGGAGGGCATCCCATTTTTTTTCTTCTGGCAAATTGTCTCCTTCTTGGAAAGAAACATTGATTTTTCTAATTTCTAAAGTTAGCAACCCATTGTTTCCTTCTAATTATCATCCTATAAGTCTTTGTTTGTTACTTTACAAATTGGTGGCTAAGATGTTGTTGAATAGACTTGAGAAGGTAATTCACAAAATCATTTCAGAGGAACAAGGAGCTTTTTTCAAAAGTCGATCCTTATCTGCTCATGTTCTATTGGCTCAAGAATTATTCAACAACTTCATATTTTCAAAAGCATAGAAAGGATTGGTGGTTTTCAAAATAGATATGGAGCAAGCCTTTGACTGTATGGGATGGTCTTCATTAAGGCAAGCTCTGAGGTACTTAAAATTTGCTCTTAAAATTTCTGAGTTTACTTTTAGAATGCATGGCGGATCCCAAGTATTTTTTTATTGATTAATAGAAATAATTCAAATGGAATGAAGAAAAGAGTGGGTTTCGACAAGGTTGTCCCTTGTCTTCGTATCTTTTTAGTATTTGTTCCCAACTCTTATCTGATATATTCATACAAAAAGTAGGTAACCTTGGTATTGAAATTGCTACCAATGCCGCTAGGATATCACACCTCCTCTATATAAATGATATTCTTATATTTTCTGAAGCTAAAGCTAAGTGTGTAAGTAAAATTAAATCTATTCTTTTTTATTATAATTGGACGGGGCATGTAGTCAATATACAAAAATCGGTTGCTCTGTTTGGTAAATCTGTCACGGTTAAAAAGAGGAAAGATATTTCCCATATTTTGGATTTCAATGTTTTAAAGGAAATGAGCTATTTTGGTGTAAAAATTGCTTTGAGAAGGCTTCTTGTGGTGAATTTTTAGAGCATCCTAGAAAAAATTTTATCCAAATTGAATGTTTGGTCCAATAATTTTATTTCTTTAGTAGAACAAAGTCCTTGTAAAATTGGTGTTGCTTTCTATTCCAATCGTTTCAGCTCATCCTTCTCTTTTACCTTTTGGAGTTCTATATGAAATTGACAAGATTTGTAGATGCTTTATTTGGCATAAGAAGGATGGAAATTTTGGACTTCACTATGTGGCATGACATGTGCTTTGTAAACCGAAGAGTCAAGGAGGTCATGGATTTTATTCATCAACTTCCAAATTAGGACCTATTCGTGCCAAATTTTCTTGGAACATAATATAAAAATTAGAATCTCTTCTAAATTGAAAATTGAAGGACAAATATGGGAATGATATTGGGAGTGCTCAAATAAAACAAGGGAGTTCAAGTACTTGGAGAATTATTATGGATGGAGATATGTTACTACATCCTATTTTTAGATGGGAAGTTGCTAATGGAAAGTCAATTAATGTGCTTAATGATGTACGGATTTTGGATAGAAGTCTGGTGATGTGGTCGACCTTTGTTGCTGATTTGGAAGAGGTAGGCTATAATGTTAACTATTTTATTAGTTAGGGTAGGTGGAATGTTTCCCTATTGGAGAAATGTTTTGGTAAGGATCTTGTTGACTTAATTTGTCAAGTGCCCATAACATATGTACTGATTAATGAAAGATTGGAGCTGAAGTGAAAGATGATGGAAAAACTATTACTAGAATTATTTCACAAAATTTGGTAGATTGCTTAGGTGAAGAGATTCATTGGAATTTGATAAGAAATTTTAAACTTCAACCTCATGTGGATCTATTTTGGTGGGAACTATTTTCAGATGCATTACCAACTTATGCTTTTTTAAATTATATAAGGCATTCAGATCAGTTCTCTTGCCCAAGAGGATATGATGTGATTGAAGATGAGAACCATGATGTGGTTGCTTGTCCTCTTTTAATTCTTTTTATTAAACATATCAATAAATGGTGCTTTTAAGTGTCTACTTCTTCATCATTCATTGATTGTATCAATAAGTAGAAAGGCTTTTTGTTAAATAATCCTTTTGTGGGAAATTTATATTGCTCAACAGTTTTTCTTTAATGGAAAAACATGAGTAAACTTGTACATGGACAAAAAGAAGAAAGTTTGATGATGATTGTGGCAAATGCTGTGCATTTTGCTTTGATTTCTTTCATTACTTATATTAATTCGATAAACTGGGATGCTAATCAGCTTTTTAAGCTGCCTTCTGCTTCTTGGAATCATCCTCCACCTGAGTGGATAAAAGTGAATATTGATGCTTCCCTTTTAAAGACTAATAAAGCTTGTATTGGTGGGGACTTTAGGGATTATAAAGGAAGGTTCTTGATGGAGTTTGGCATTATGGGTCTCTATTGGGATGTAGCTCAATTAGAACTTATGGCTATCCTATCGTTGGAATGGGTATTTCAAAATTGGATGAAAGAAGCTAAATGTTTAATCATCGAAGGGGACAACTTCAATGTAATAAAATTCATTTAGAGCTCTTTTGAAGATGTTAAAGCTACGTCAAAGCATTTGTTGGATAGTCAATTGTCATTTTTAAAGGACTTTAAGAAAGTTATTTTTAGTTTTTTAAATAGAAGTCGTAATAAGTTAGCTGACCTTTGTGCTAAATTTACCTTATTTTGTAATTTTGTTTGGAATGACATTTCTAGTAGTGATATTCCTCCTTGGTTTGTAGCTTTGTTAATGGAAGAATGTGTTGGATTGGACAAAATCCATTAGGTTGTAAGTTTTTCTTTTAATTTTAATCATATTGGCACCTTCAAATGAAAAAGGATAATCCACCATTATATAAGATCATATATTAATATTTAATTTGGGATGGCTTTCTTACTGCTACTTAAAGCAGATTTCTTATACAAGAATTAAGCTTTATGTATTAAAATGATGCTTTAAGAAGCAATAAGAAAGTAATCCCAAACAAAGCCTAAATCTAACTCCTATGAAGACTAATAATTGAAGAGAATTAAAAGTAAGTTAAGACAATAGTTAAATTTAAGGCATGTGGGATGCCCTTATGATTATTACAAACTTCTCCATTCCTCATAGGGCATATTCCATACATGCATTTTGGTTACCGCTATGCATCTCTTGAAGTCACTAGTGAGGTGATGTTTTTTCAATATATTTAGGATATCATCAATTGACCCATACTCCATCCAAAATGGAAAAATTCATTTCTTTTTTCATAATATGCATGTAATTTAAAATTTTTATGATTTTTTAAGAACTACGGGTTAGAGAACTCCTTTATGCAAGAAGCCATCTTGGGTGAAAAATATAAATATCGCTTATACTCATATATCTAGATCAGAATAAAAGATAAATGAATTGAAGCTTCCAACATTCAAGAAGAAAACTATCTTCCTATCTCAAATTTCCTTATCCTGACACATTAAAGCTAACCATATCACAAAATCTTATCCTCTAAATAATCGTAGTCATAAATTTTTATGATCAACTTGTTTTTCATTGTGCTCATTGAGACATATATGGTACAAAGAAAAATAGCCTCTAATGGACAAACTTATAAGAAAATGCTCTTTTTAAAGCATTATCTTATGGTCTCCTATGAGATACCCATGACACTATGAAATTTGACATAAATTCTAAAGTTTAATGTTTAATAACTTTGACTAATTCATGTTGGTTAGTCAAAAAGCCATTATTGCTTATGTGATGGGGGAGTCAATTTTGTAATAAGAGAGAGAAATTTTAAATTTTAAAATATTGAATTTAGTATAGGATGGAAATTGCTTAACATCCCCAAACTAATGATAAGCTAAAATAATTAAAATGGAGATCAATAGAATTCTAGAAAAGTTTGTGAGTTCAAATAGAAAGGATTAGACATTGAGATTGGATGATGCAATTTAGGCTTACTAGACTACATCAAAACTCCCATTGAAATGTCTCTCTATAGGTTGATCATTGGAAAAGCTAGATAATTACCCTTAGAGTTAGAGTATAAAGCAAATGGAAATAAAAGAATTAAATTATAACCATAACTAGGAAGCTAAGGAAAAAATGGAAAATTATGTTGAATGAGTTGAAGAATTTAGAAAAAATGCTTATGAAAATTCTATGTTATATAAGGAAAAAAAAATAAAAAATGGCATGAGTAGTTTTATATAATTCAAGATTAAAACTATTTCCTTGGACATTAAAGTCTAGGTGGTTAGGACCATTAACTATTGTCAATATGCATTATTATGGAGCTATAGATATTATAGATAACATGACTTCTCAGATCATCAAAATCGATTGTCAAAGATTGAAGCTATATTTATAAGGGGACAAAGATTTCCTACGGAATTTTGTGGAGTTTGTTTATCCAAGATAGGAGAGAGGCATAGCCTAGCTAAAGATTATAAACATAGAGCTACTTGGGTGGCAACCAATTAATTCTATACATTTATTGTTTACTTAGCATAGATTATGTGTGAATTATGCTCATATTTTTTATTAGAAGTCACTTTGGTTTTGTATGATTTTTTCTTATTGTAAATTTTGAAAATGTGTGTTAGATTGAGCCATAAGTGTAGATCTTCTATGGAAAAATTAATTAGAGCATTGTTGTGCTAAGTTATTGAGCGTTGAAGTGCTATTTCAATTCCAATAAAAATATATATTTAAATAGAGCTAAAACATAAAATTACACATGTCACACCGTAGTATTGTCTAACTTTAGTGGCATAGTTCTCGTACTAGCTTTGACCAAATTTGACCAGCACCGAAGTGCTACCTAGTTCAATGATGCAGCACCCATTATTTTATATAAGAAAGTTGGCTACTATATTTTATTTCACATTACAAGCCTCTTTAGTGTTTGATTTCATGCGTGTGATCGAATTTGAAACATGTAAATGGCCCCTAAGCAAAGTAATGCTAAGAAGAGATTAGGATCAACCTACTATAATGCCAGGAGGTTTGTAAGTTCTACAGTGAAGGAGAGATCACAATAACTTATAGTCCATAAAACTACCATTCTAGAGTGAGGTTTTTTAAACCCAATGAAGAAGCTTGAAAATAATCGTTTGTTGGTTAGAGGGAAATGAGTGTCATTCTCCCTTGTAGTTATCAATAAAGCCTTCCAAACCCTAAACCTCCAATTTGATGGAGATAAACACGTTAATTTTTATATCTCCCTTATATCCTCCACCAACCACAATAGGAAAAATCAACTAACAAAAATGAGAATAAGAATATCCAAAAAATTGAGGTCAAACTGATAAGAGCAAAGGTCGTAGAAATAAAACAAACCAGTAACACAAAAGAGACCCAAAAGAGTAACATAAAACCAAAACTCACCAACAAACAACAAAAAATAAGAATAGAACCAAAATCAAAAATAGCCATTGAAAGCGAATGTAGGGGAGACCCAACCGGTCTAATCTAGCCAAACCTTTAATCTCTTTAGGGAGAGTATGATCATAGTATTCATTAAAATCAGTTAAGCTAAAACCCAATTTACACAGGGAATCAACAACAACATTCCCCTTCCTCAAGATATGAGAAATATTGTAAGTAATGAGAGAAAGCCAGTACTTAATATCTCTTAACATAGAGTAATTAGCAGGATTGGTGGAGATGTTACCATCAACATAATGGATCAAGAGCATAGAATCAACTTTAATCCATATATTAGTGATGCCAAGAGAAATGCATAATTGAATCCCAAATAGGAGACTCTTGATTTTAGCTTGAATGGAACTGATAACAGTGGATGGACCCGCAAAAGCCACACTCACAAAATTGTTAGATTCCATAATAGTACAAACATAACTTCCATTTAGGTTATTCCTAGCACCATAAATATTAAGTTTAAAATAGCCCTCCAAAGGCTTTCTCCAGCAAATAATCCTGTCATTACATTTAGTAGTGTATGGACTAAAAACTAGACCAAACTCACATGCCACATGAAGAAAACCTTTAAAAGATTCATCCTTCAAAATCTTAGACACAAAAAGCTGATAAATTTTATTCTTCACTTTAGAAATGATCATTATAACATCCATTTTAATATTCTCATGTTTCAAATCATTCCTACTACTCCATAAAAACTAGCAAATAATGACAAAGAGGATATTCCTAATATGACCTTTAGTAGGAATAAACCAATCTTTAAGAAGATCACCAATAGAATTAAAATGAATAGTAGAAACCACATTAAACATATTGTCAAAATGAATCCAAACTCTCATAGCAATAGGACCTTGAATAAACAAATGATTCATATTCTCAACGTGATAGCAACATTGACATTTGGAGGCAATATAGAAACCTTTATTTAAAATAATAGAATCCATAGGCAAGTAATTATGCAAGATTCTTCAAAGAAGGGAAGAGTAAGTAGTAGGAATACTAGCCTGCTAGAAAGATAAATAAAGAGAGTTCTTAAGCACACTATTCCTATAGAATTCCAAACTTGTTTAGTTTCAAATTTATCACCATTAAAAAAATTATACAAAATGTAATGCTCATTCTCTAAATGGATTAAAATCTTAAGAATTAACTTAATAATATAATCAGGCACAAAAGTAGAAAGAAGATCAATATTCCAACCCGCATTGCTAATAAAATCTTTAGCTTTACAAGCAGAGATAGAGTGAGCATATAAAAGATTATCAATAGAAAAATTACCCAACCATTTATCTTGCCAAAAGAAAATGTTCCAACTCCCAAACCCCATTGAATGAATTCTTCCACTTCCCGCTTAATTTTATATAATCTTTTCTAGTTGAAGGAGTCACCATTTCTAGAACCATGAATCAAAGGATGTTTCCCACCACAATACTTAGAAACCATAAACTTGGCCCATAAACTCTTTTTAGCTCTAAAAGAAAACCAAAATTTATGATTAAAGGTCCTGGTCATATCAATAAAGGTTTTTAAACCAAATTTTCCCTCATCTATAGCCCCTGAATAATTTATCCAAGAGCCCTAAATAATAGAGTGATTCCCAACCTTAGAACCCCAGAGAAATTTACTAAATAAAGTCTCCATTATACTACAAACATTTAAAGTTAGATACAAAGTATGAAACAAATATATAGGAATAGAACATAGAATATGTTTAATAAGAATAAGTCTACCACAATAAGAAAGAAAATTAAAAGCCCAAGAAAATAGTTTCTTATGAATAGTAGAGAAAATATAATCATATAAAAGAGAATGTTTCTTACCCTTGTAAAGAGGAGTGCCCAAATACTTTAATGGTAGAAGTTTCTTATTCAATCCATTTTTTTTTTTCAATACTATCAATACGATTAGAAGAAATAGATTTAACAGGAATAAAAAAACTCTTAGAGGAGTTAAAAATTAAACCATTAGCATGCTGAAAAGAACTAAGAAATTTACAAAATAATATATAAAATTTTAATAAAACCATTAGAGAAAATAATGAAATCAATCGCAAAGCTCAAATGAGGGATGAGAAGACCAAAACCCATTCTATAATACAGAGTAGGGTGAATCCTAAAAAGATTGTTAATACCACGAGATAAGAATTATACATTAATAATAAAAAGAGAAGGAGATAGAGGTTCTCCTTGTCTTAAACCATGAGAAGATTTGAAAAGGCCACAAGATTTACCATTAATAATAACAGGGAAATAATAGAGCTCAATGCTATTTTTAATAAGATTAATGAATGGCAAACTAAAACCAAACAGCCTTCAAATGGTATAAAGAAATTCCTGATTAAGGTTATCATAAGCTTTAGTGATGTCAACTTTGAAAATAAGTTGTGTATACCATTGATATAGCGAGCTTCAAAAAATTGTAGGAACTTCTCTAGTGGTCTAAATGGTTTGAATTTTTTAGGATGTGCTCTTAGGGTTATAAAATTTTCAAGGAAGTTTGAATCCATTTGGTTATAAAATTTTCAAACGTTAAATCTAAACTTTTTTTTAGGAAAACTTAAGTGCACTTGAATATATATATATTCTAAAAATTCAAACTAAAGTTTAATGAACTCCAAAAATCCAAGAGAACCTATAATAAAAATTAGGGGCCTCTAGTTATATTATAAAGTCCACTTAATGATTTATTACTAACAAACACATTTTAAAATAGAGTAAATATACAAAATAAAATAAAACCCCAAATGCTCTCAAGCTTGTTAGGTTTACACCTTTGGATTCTAACAATTTTGGATTAAAATTTTATGAAAGTTTGATATCATATTGTAGTCAAAATTATAAACCCTATTTAAGCCATTAAAGGAAACCCTAATAATATAACAAAACTTTGAAAATTTAAAATGAATTCTTGAAATGTATAAAATATAAAATCACTTGCAATAAACACATATTATATCATAGAGTGGAGGAAAAATAAACACAATATCAATTATAAATATAAATTTAAAGCAAATATAAGTTAGTCATGTACTAAACCCTATGATTAGTAAATATTTTAAGCATTAAAACCCTTATGTTGGGAAATAAACTTTCATGCAATTTTGAAATTAATATTTTTATAGTCAAATACCACATAGAGAACGCTATGTTATCTCAAAAGATCCAAATGATGTTCAACAATCAATTTAGAAATGGAAATAAATTTTATCTTTTTGTTTTTCAATATAGCATAGAGACTGACATACTATCTCAGTAGATAGAAATGTTAATCTACATTCAATTCAAAAAAAAAAAGGTGGCGGGGGTTAATGTTTTAGAACATGATGATATTTTTTATTTAAGTTGATCTAATTATTATATTGTTGGGATTCTATTCATGAAGGGTGAGAACTTATGATTTCACTTAGCCTTAATACCTAGACCTAAGATGAATCATTGCAAGACAACGATTCAATCCTACTAAAAAAAAAGTATATGGATTTATGTAGTGGGACTTATAGATTTAAAATCTTAAAAGATTTCAAAATGAGGCTCAACATTATTGCACTTACATTTTTCTAGAGTAGAATGCCAACTAAAAAACCTAAAGTTCTTTAAAATAATAATTTTTGGTAAAAAAAGTAGGAATTGCATGCTATTGTTTAGTTATGAATGATGGGTTTACAATCCAAAAATTCAAATGATGGTTTATTTAATATGCTAGGAGTTTGAATGCACTTAAGTAATCCCTAAGGTCTAAATATTATATATGAACTAATATAATATATATGACTAATTTTCTTTGAAAATCATGTAGCATAATGACCTTATACAATTAAGAATAATAGATGCAACACCATTGCTTAGGCCACTGCTCGCTTGCTACTAGAAGGTTAGTGTTTTATTTATGTACTAAAAAAATTAAATATGCATGTTATGCTCTCTAAGATATAAAGGAGGCAACAAAGATCCTAGAAGCCTTACATTATCTTGGAAAAAATATATGCATGTAATGTAACTTAAAAAATGGTAATTCTAATCCACAATTATGTAACAATAAACAATCAATGAAAAATAATCATTAATCATAATATATAAAAGAAAAAAAAGGACCATGTGGCATGTGCCACTTAATAAATAGCCTAGTGTCTACATTAAAGTAAATGGTTTACAAGCTCATTTGTTGACTAATTTTTATATAAGGTCAATTTTTTCCATTATCTCCTATCCTTAGTGCTTATGTCTTCCTAGCATAGTTTAGAGCCAACATATAAGGACTATATGGGGTAACCTAAGAACTTATTTAGACACCAAACTTGTTATAATCTAAGAGTCTGACCTGATGTTTTTATGAATACAAATATTATTGGATGATATTTTTATTTATTTATGCTTTATACATCTAATCATTTCAGATATAACCTAAATCAAGTAGAATTGATGAAATAACAGTCAAGCTAGTGTAGCTTTAAGTTTAAAGTCAACTTATGTATGATATAGTCTATACTTTTATATTTTATTGAATTATTTTATGTATTATGTGTATGTTGACTAAATAATTGATCACACACTCACAAGGGGGATAAAAATTAAACACTTGATTTTTTTATAATCATATTATACGATCTGAATCGTACTTTACAATCTTTTCGACCAAAATTAATTAAAATTTTTAATTAAATAAAATTAATAAAATTGAATTATAACTAATTATATTGTATGACTGCCAATAATGCAGAATGATATATTACATTAATAAATCCCATTGTCAAACCCTTATTACAAATTAGGGTATTTTAAATTTTAAAATTTGAATGGATCATATTATATGTAGTTTGTATCATACAAATATGAATTAAAATTTCTTAATTTAATCATAAGGGTTAAGGAATCAAATTAGGGTTAAATCTTTATTAATGATCATACTATAAGATCACCATTGTATATGATAATCAATAGAGAGATTGTAAGCCAAACCTTAGACCATGATAGATGATCTATGATTCAATATAAGTTATTGTAATGCATTTTATTCATCATATAAGATAATCAAAGATAGAAATTGAACTAATAAAATAACACAATATGAGTTTTGAGCTATATAATAAGAATAATTAGTTTAAAAATTAGAATTTTTAAGAGCCCACTCTATAAATGCAACATAAAAGTAAGAGTCTTGAGTCCAACAAGTTGAGTACTAGAGGGAATTATTTTTATAAGAGAGCTTCAGAGAAGGAGAAGGGAGTCTCCTTGCTTATGTGAGAGTCCAAACCACTTCAGGAGAAAGAGAAGGTAAGATTGAGGGAGTTCTTCCTTGAGGGTGTCAATGGGTGTGAGGGATTTTCACATAGTTATTTCCATTCTTCTCGCACCTTATGGTCCTTTGTGCTATGATATTGGTGTTCCTAGAGAAGAGCTCTAGGAAGAGTCTTTTGGCAAAAGTCTTACTAACCAATAAGGCTAGGGGATGACATATTTGATATACCAAGAGGTGGAAGGAGGAATGATATCAATACCATAATGATGGGCTAAAGGAGGGAACAATGTCTTTGCCTTAGCAAGCAGCTTAAGGAGGGAGTTCCATTTTTTTGTAGCAAGGAGTTGAAGGAGGGAGCAACATCTTTACCATAGTGAGGAGCTGAAGTAGGGAGCATCATCTCTTAGAGGTCATAAGGTGGAAGGATGGATATTCTTAGAGGTCACAAGAGTCTTTAAAGGTCATTCTCCACCTAGTAAGGGAGAAGGGTTTCTCCACCTGACTAAGAGCTGAAAGATAACTAGTTAATACATTACCATAAGAGGAGGACCTTCAGAGAGTTGATTTAAGTCGATTTGATTGAAACATAATAAATTTGTTTTTCATATTCTTATTTTTTGAACTTACTTTCTTGCATTTACTTTCATGTACTTAGGTTTATTTAGTTGATGTTTTGGAAAGTTATTGTTAAGAATTTCTTATTGAAATTTCTGTTGGAAGATAAAAAGACAAAAAATTGAGTATTTTCTAATTTTTTTTTAATTAAAAAAATTTGTTTCTTTAATTTAGTTTGAAAATTTTTCTTAAAGCTTCCACAAGTTTCTATGATTAATTTTCAAGTTAAGAAATGTTTTTAAAAATACTAATTCACCCCACCCCCTCCCTCATCTTTATACATCATAGCACTTTAAAGTCGTATCAAAGATAGTTTCTCTCGTTATTAGGTTTAAACACCTTGAGTAGATCCATATGAAACCCTTTAAAAATTGTAATAACTTAGAAGGGTATTTTATTAACTGACTTCATTTACTCGATAATATTCCTTTTTATTTTTGGAAGATTACTATGTTCACTTTTTTGTAATATATAGATTTTTGTATGTGTTATATGATTCAAACTAGTTAGGTTTCCTTTTAAATTTTTGAATGGAGTTAAAGAAGAGATTCCTGTTACCAAATGGGCCTTTGAAGGTCACAATCTAGCACATCTAAATTTAGAACGCCTTAACTATTTTTTTTATACTTTAAAACATTTAGATTACATGTAGGTTTCAACTTGTTCAAGTGGTAAGAAAATTTTTGATATATTTTGCATAAATTATGATGGAACTGGTAACGTAGAGTAATCTACGATTAACTTATTAATGGTGAAGATAAAAGAATCACCAAGAAGGGTAAGTAGAGAACATAGAAGGCTTTTGGCACAAAATTTAAAAAGCTCCCTTAACATCTTAAAAGAGAAAATTTGTGATTATTATTATTATTATTATTATTATTATTATTATTATTATTATTATTATTATTATTATTATTATTATTATTATTATTATTATTATTATTATTATTATTATACTATAGTGTGTTTCTTTTTTGCACACATTAGAACTCCTATATTTTGTAAGTACCTCTCAACATGTGGTGTTTACTTGAATTTACGCTTAAATCCTTATGAAGAAAATAAATTTTCTGCTCTTAATTAAATTATAAAATTTTATATAATGATATAGCTAGATAATCTATTTAGAACGTAAGTTAGGAACTGCTTGTATATCATAATGCATATTAAATTTGTATTCTCCTTCTTTAGGTACCTTGCCACCTGTGGGTAGAGGTAGAATACTATACTTATTAGAGTGTTGCTCTAGCTCCAGTAATTTTTTTTTTCTTTTAGGATAAAACCTAATTTTAAGCCTATTTAAAACTTCAAATTTTGATTGTTTCATAGAGACCATTGGCATGCATTATATTTAAAACCAACTAAAATAATTAAATTATTCACATTTTCTTTCTTTAGAATAATAATCCACTAGTCATCTTTAAGGGCAGTCTTGGATTTCTTAGAATCTAACCCTACTTTATAAAAAATTAAAATAATAACAATAACTCACCCATCTTGTATTGTACATTTGACTCAGATCATGGTTTTGAAGTGATTAGGTTGAGTTGTAACTACAATTCCATTCCAGGTGAGAACAAAGTCTAGAAGTGTATGATAATTCCTAAAACACTTCTTCTTTATTTTGTATGTGTTAGACAATTTCTTTATTTTCTATATTGTGACATTAGATTGAATTGCTACTTTGTGTGATTCACTATAGTTTTAGATTTTACGGAAGACCCAAAATCAAATAAGTCATTATCCTCTATGAATATAATCTCAAATTCAAATAAAATTTTAACTAAACCTTGAATTCCATCTAAACTTTAAATGCCATTATTGGATGAGTAGTGCTTAGCTATGAGTCTCTAAGAATCTATTACCCCTACTTATATTTCTTTTGCTTGGTAAGAAAAAATTAATACTAAGTTACCCCTTTGGAAATTCATGCTCCTATCCTTGTCTAAAACTTTGTAATTATAGAATATGAATCACATCTTTAATTGAGAATTTTTCTTAAGAACCCTCCCTAAAAATAATTAAATAAAAAGGGCTTTCTTTATCTAGCATTGGTCTCTTCTAGAATAAATAAACACAATTTTTTTAATGTAGGAGACAAATTTAGAAATTTAGTTAGTCTTTTCAAAACAACATTTACTTTAAAATGCAATTATAATTTTTTCAAAAACAATATAATATTCTCATCGCTTATTTGTTTTTTTATTTTGTATTTATTTTTTATTCACTTCGCTCTATTGATATAAAAAAATGTTCACTTTTTAAAACATGTTAGTTCTTTAAAATAACTATATAATAATATTCTCATATCCATATATGATTTATTATTCTCATCATTGCATTTGATTGTAAAAATAGTCAAAATTTTAAAATCCCATTTATGTTTGCAAACTCTTTAATAGAAACTTATATTCATCTATTAAGATGACATGTTATTCTTTGAATTTTTTTTGATGATATAAATGATATTTTCTAACACCTAATTTTTTTCTTTAAATATTGTGTTTTTATCCCAAATGGTTTGTTATTCTCAATGTAGAATTCAATGAAAAAATAGGAGAGCACCCTGAATCATTGTGATTTTCTTCCAACATTCTCCAACAATATACTGGGAATTCTAAATAAAAAATGACACAAGCCAAATAAAACAAAATGAGTTTATCTCCAGGACTTCATGTTCTGCAAGCAACGATCATCTTTCTAAAAGAATTCCGAAAGACATCATCTTCAAAATGAATATTCATTCTTTTGAATTTCTTTTACTTTAAGATAAACAACCTCATTTTAAGACTTTCACAACACTTTTACAATTTATATAAATATTTATAATTATATTTTATGAAATGGATATTACTCCATACACCCCTGCCAGGTTAATATACAAAGAAATTTATATAAATAATCACAATTAACTTATCATAATAATAATCATTTCTCTTTTTAAGCAATCTCAACTTATTCATAATTTTTTTTACTGGGGGGCGGGGGGTAATAGCATAAAATTCTTATTAAAGCATGTATATATGAATTTAAAATTTTATTTTCCCCTTTTTATTTATCGTCCTGCATAAGTATGTCCATCTACAAAAAAAATGGAATATTAATTAGCACATAGGTGATCCTAGCCCAAATATCAATTCGCCCATATGTATATCATTATATCATCATAAGCATCAATCAAACCAAGCCATAATCACACATTGACATGGACACCACTGAACATATACATCAATAAGTGTAAGAAATAAAACATATAAAAAAATGATACTCCTAACCTAAAGTTAGAGTTTATTATCTTATCAAACATTACTGAGTGCTTGCAAAATTATGTGTTTTGGTTAATCTTATTTAACCCTTAATATTATATTTTCTACTATTTAATTTATTTAATAACATAGGAGATTTAATTCAAATTCAAAATTTAATAATTTAAAGATTTTTTTGATAATTTTAGATATATTGTTTGGATTTTAGTTTTATGTTATAAAGAATGAAATAATTATAAAGTTCCAAGTGCAATGAAACTCAAAAATTAGTATATCCTGAACAATCATGAAATGCATTCACCATAGCCTAAAAAGATAAAGTAAAAAAATATAGGTTTAATTTAGGTGCTTTAAGTTTTAAAATTTATTAATTTAGATGTATATTGACCTTATTTTTAGATGAGGTCATTGAAATTATAATACTTAAAATTTACTTCAAGCTAACACTATATTTCTATAGTGTTACATTATACTTTATGAAGTAGTAGGGACCCAACTGTAGATTTCCTACATTGGCATGTCAATTTCCCACTCATTCCTCATTGACCTTATTTGACCATAGGATGACACCCCACATTTTATTATGTATGAATTACCCTACCTTTAGTTTGGTAACTTGGGTAATTAACCTACACCTTATCATTGAATCCCCAAGCTCCTAGAAGTATACCTAAACACCCCTAAACCCTTTTAAATACTAAAGGTTTATTTATTAATACAAATCTAAGTAAGAACCTTAGTTCAAATCCTGATCACCTTGTAGACTGCATCATACTAGAAATTAGCATATTCATTTCAAATCCGTACCTTAAGAACTTCATATCTCAAATCCATAAACCCTAGCTTAATAAGATAAGGGTTGACCCAGCCAGCCTATTTGAGATAGCTAAAGCTAGCTCAATATAGACCAAACTCTTGCATTGACTCTAATTGCATCTATCAATTTGTCAAACTCACTCGATTATATTCATTAAAGATCCTAAAAGTTTAAACCAAGTTACCTTGACCCTTGAGTCAAAGTCTAACCTAATGAATTCAACTATATTGGGTAAAACAAAATTAGATTGAGTAAAATGCTTCCATAGAGTGAACTATCATGAGTTAATTAGTTAATCACTCAAATTCTTCTTAAATTTCTTCTATTAACCCCAAGGGCCTGATTTGTCCTGAGCCTAACCCAATGGTCCCCCCATGCGAGTCTTGACCCAAGTGTCATTTTTAGCTTTTCATTTCATCTCCCTTTCCACTCCTTGCTCCATAACTATCTAGCATACATGGACACATCCTAGACACTAAGCCTGATAAATCCCAAGCATTTTTTTAAACACTATAAAGAGAGCCAAAAAGCTATTATTCAAGTGTCGTACATCTTCGATGATGAAATCCCCCCAGCTCCAACTAACTTCATTCACAGTTTAACCAACTTACTCTCCATTCTCCTTCAGTCATAGTTTCTTCACCAAAATTCTTTCTTAGGAGCATAGGAGCATATTGGAATTAATATCATGCACTAATAGTCATTGTGTTAAAGTTAAATCCTAATCATACTCTCTAGGTTATATTTAAATAATATGGATTTAATGATATATGCTAGGTGCATACAAAGCTCTAAAAATCACTACATGCATTGGGGTTAAAATTATAACTCAATACAAATTGAACAAAGATTGAAGAGCTCGGGTGTATAAAAGTAAGAGACAAAATTTGTGTCATCTATCTGTCATCTATTTGTTCAGATGGTCCATATTTCACTATATCATTTATCTCTGTTTCCCCCGACCTGTAGTTTTGATCTGCTAGATTGTATCCATTTAATCATCTAATTAAATGTGTAATGAGATTTCTAAGGTGTTTAAGTGGTGACCAACATTAAATCCTTCACCCAATCATAGTGCACAATTTATAAAGTGCATGCCAGTCAGTAATATCGTATGAATTTGAGTTAAATAGAATTATAAATTGATTTTAATGCATATAGCTTCAATAAATCAATGAAAATGATTTACTAAGCTACATTAAGCAATCTAGAACTCTATGGATTCACAAGAGGAAGCTTTGTCCAATAAAATGAAGTTCAAGTGCAAATTGATGAGTATTATTTTGAAGGAATTTAGCCAATATAGTTTTCTATTTTTCACTAATTAAACATTGTATACTTATCAATTAGGGCTCAATTTTGGTTGGAAGATATTATCAGATGTTATATTTTTCTATTTTTCCTATAATTTTCTAAGCCTCAGTAAGAATCCACATTAGTTTGAATTAAATTTCTAAGCATTTGGGTTAAAATTTAACCTAAATATTTGGAAATTCATTATAGACAATCCATAGAGCCTTAGACTTTCTATTTGCTATAAATTGTGCATAATTGAATAAGGGTTATATACACTTGATTTAAATCCATTTGAAATAGTATATAACCTTGGTAATTGAACTTACGTCTAGGCTTAGTAAACTTAAAAAAAATTATTGTGATTTCATTTCACGTCAAAATAGAATGAAAATTAAACCTAGTTAACTTAGTGTGATCTTAAATCCTAAGAATTAATTTGATGGAATTTAGGGTTCATTTACTTATAAAATTAATAATCCCTAAAATCAGCCCCTATTTTGGCCTAAACTTTTGTAAATGAATAATTAATTTAGGAAAAATAATAAAAATATAAAATAAAATACATTGAACTTGGAATTTCGAGTATAATCAAGGAAATTTAAAATTCATTGAAAACTAAAAAAAATATTTTACTTATGACTTGGATCATAATTAAAAATTAATCAAATTAAATAAATAAAGTTATATATTGGGAGATATCATTTAAAATCTTTAGATTGCATCTCACTTTAATTCTTCCATGACCTATGGTGATGAACACATAATCATTTGAAATAATTTAGCTCATTTTTCTAGGGCCATAATTTTTTCCCATATAAAGGGTTTAATTAACTTTAATAAATAAATAAATAAATTAAACAAATTAAATCCATAAAAGTTAAATAAAAATATTTATGAAATTTTAAATCTTAAAAATTATGGCCCTAGAAAAATTCCAAGGCTTCATTCGTTTGCTTTGTCCTTCTTTTTTTTTTTTTCTTAGGATTTGCATCTATTATGAACTATAAAAGAAATAAAGCTATCTGCCTCTCTTATCCATACAAGGAGAGTGAAAGGTTTATTTAAAAGTAAAGTAAACAAAAAGAAATGATTACCTTGATGATGCCCAAAAACAAATATAGCTATCAACCATGCATATTAACTCGTTCAATTTGATTAGTGTTCCTTTCAATTATTCACAAATAGAATTTGTCATAACAGAAACAAGATCCATTACTCCTCACCTTGAACTAATGAGGGTGTTGGGGACACCAAAAGTATGAAGAAAACAAAAAAGGTTGATTAGTATCCAAAAGTTCTCAATCAGTTAATAGTTGAAAACTAGGAAGACTCCCAAAATCAATTACTAGAATATCATAATGTAAACAAGCTTCCTTCATGAATTTGTCAATTCCCTAAGGCCCTAGTTCCACCTCATTCATCCAAAGTCCCACCCTTTTTCTTCTAAACATCATATTCATTACTTTAATTGAAGGGGTAGCGATACCACCCATCACTTTACCACTTATCATTTGTAAAGCTTCAAGTGGCCCTACGAGCTTGAGTTTCTTATATAGCCTTCCATTAGATCCACCTAATCTAGCATCTAATGAACTAAATTCATTTTTGTTAAATTTAGGTCTAACAATAAGATTAAAAGAAGAAGCTGAAATAGAAGATTTAATGGTTGGCTTACTGTTAATCCATTCCATACACTCTCCTATACATTGGTTTCCATTTATCTATTTACAACAATACAATATATTAATCCAGCCATCCTCATAGTTCACAATACCATGGGTTGGAGGTCTTTTGAGGTTTTATCCCCCGTCAAACCTAAAATAAAATCTTTAGGAAGTCTCATAATGTCCTCCTATGACAGTTTAGAAAATAGAATCCCTTAAGATGTAATAACTCCAACCTTCTAATCCTCATAATCAACTTGATGAAAATTATTAGATTCCATAACTCAAGCATCATTAACATAAGATGGCACCACCTTCAAAAAATATCCAATACATGAGAATGCTCCATTTCAGATGCAATAACTCTTTAGCCACCATTTGATTAAACATAATCTTCTCAACATCAAAGGTCCTTGATTCCAAGCCTTTCAATAATATTTTCCCTTGTTTTGAACCCTCCATAAATCCTTTAGGAAGCCTAACATTGTCCTCCCGAGAAAGTCTAGCCAAAAGTATCACTACAACTACTATAACATGGCATTGATCATCCAAGGATAAAGTACCACAAACATTTAGATACAAATAATTGACCTTCCAACAAAACTCCACCTTGTACACCCTACTGGCTCATCCAACAGGAGAACCAATACTTCTTATAACATTCTTCCCTTTATCAGAGCTAGACATCCACATAACACTTGTAGGATACCCAACCACCTAATCCATAGATGCAACATCATCACCCCCACCATTCTTCTTCACCAAATCCAACACCACAACATCACTATTCAAACCAACCCCTAAAGGGGATTTTAGCAAACAACTTAATAGTGAATTATATGAAGAATAAAAAGGATAAAAATTAAATAAAGTTTCTAGAAATTTTTGTAGTATAGATTCTTATTGACCCACTGAATTATCAAAATCCTAATATCAAGACTAAAACATAACATGAGAACAAAATACAAACCTATCATGAATTAGAGAAGGAAGATCTTTGAAAAGGCCTAGAAAATTATGTCTACTACCCTGACTAGATGAAGAGGAAGATTCATTATCAACCATATTGAAGATCCAACAAATTTTTTGAATAGATACTCCATAGAGGAAAAATACTTGGGTGACCTGTATCCCTTTCCCAAAGGAGGACAAGGGCTTAGCTCCACTAGGAGAAGTGAAACCAGCACCACCCAAAAACATGACCAAAGGCCAACCCATTGCAGCAAATCTACCACCTACTATACCAAACCACCTCCTGATTCCTCCCACATAATTTGATCCTTCAAACCAATATAAGATAATATGGTAACACACTAGCGACACAATCTCAATATAGTTCATAGAAGAGGATGCCTCAACAATATTTGAGAATTCTGCATAAATCATGACCACGAGAGGATAAGCCACCATAACACCAATCTTGATCACTAAAGGTCTCCGAGTCAAGAACCCATTCGCTCCCTTTTCCCAATTAAGAACCCCTTCACTTGCAAACCAAACTAGACACCCAATACCCCTTACATACAATATCATTAACCCAGAATAACCATTAAGAACTGACCCTCCATCAGCCACCAAGGAAAGGTAGTTAACCCCCACGAAAATGGTCTCCTTGCTAAAACACTGTAATAAAAATTTAAACTATATAAGCCTGAAACTCTCTCCTCAGAGCTTCTTTCTCCCACTTCTTTCTCTCGTGAAATATCATTTTCCCCTTAGAGAATTAACTTTATCCCGTAGCAGGGAAAAATGTATTAATTTGATAAACTTAAAACTTGTTAATTAAATATTTCAAGCCATTTGAAGTATTTAATTTCCACTATTCCATAAAAAATTATAATTAATTAAATCATAAATGAATCCAAGGCTATATGTATTTGCTTTATCCTTTTTTTTAAAGAAATGCAAATTGCATTAAGTAAACGAAAGAAACTATTTCAAGCTATAAAGAAAAAAAATCAAACTACCTTACCTTACCTAATAATGGGAAAGGATGGTTAATAGAAAAAAAAACTATGTAAAAAGAATAATAGGCATGAACATGTCCAAGTCTATCGATGACTTCTGTAAATAGCCTTCCTATCAATTATTCACAAATAAAACTTATCATAATGGAAATAAGATCCATTATTTCTCACCTTAAACCAATTGGAGTATGGGCACAAGAGACAGCCAAAAAAAAAAAGAGAGAGAAGCTCCAAAAAATTAGGAGGATTTTGAAGGAGCATTTGAAGATTTTGGGTGCCAAAGTTGGAGATGGAAGAAGGTGGCCGGTAATCTATGGATGACCGGAACAACAAATCCTTTGTTTCTACCACGTGTCCAATTATGTTGGATTCAAAAGGTAGATTCTCCTTCAAACTTCATCTCCCCTTACATTCTTCGGGTTTTTGAATCTTCTCTAGTCATCAAAGAGGGAGGTTTAAGTTCTAAACACAAGCCTTTGCTAGAGTCAGGTAAAGGGAAAGGGGTAATTTCAGTTTTGGAAAAAAATACCGAAAGCACCTAAATCGGCTATTACCTCTAGAGCAAATGACAAGGAGGCTTCTTCTTCAAGGAGCAGTTTCAGTTATTTATTTAATAATGATAAGAGCATTAATCCAATTATTTCATCAAAATTGGATAATTCTAATGTGTGGATAAAAAAACCACACATTAGAATTAATTTTAATCAGATTCATAATGAGATTGAAGAGGCTAATGTTGTTAAACTTGACGAGGAGAAGGAAATTTCTAATATTCAAATTTTGAGTAAATCGTTAGTGGTGAAAATTCTTGGTAAGGATTTACCTTTTTCACAATATGCTATTGAATTGAGGAAGTAATGGATGAAATATGGAGGGTTTCATATAACCTTGCTTGGTCTAGATTGGTTACTTTGTTCCTTTCAAACTCATGAGGCCATGGAAGAAGTTCTTAATGGAGGTCCTTGGTTTGTAGGAGGCTTTGTTGTTGGGTTAGATAAGTGGTCACCTAACTTCTCTACCAATTCCTTGGTTGGAGTTTCTCTCCATTATGGGTTCGTCTTCCTCACCTACCTCTTCATTGTTGGGATGAATCTAATATCACAATGATTGTTTCTAAAATTGGGATTCCTCAATTGTTAGATGATAATATGTTTAGATGGAGAAGAAGAGAATTTGCTAGAGCATGCATTCGGGTGAATTTGAATTCCAAACTCCCTTCTGGTGTTTGGGTTGAAGGTTTGCATGGAAGATTTTTTTAAAATTTTGAATATGAAAATCTTTCTTCAATTTGTTTCAAGTGTGGAAGAATAGGACATTTGGATACTGTTTGTCCTAATTTTAAAGATGTCTCTTCAAGCTCAATCCATATGGAAAATCCTTATGGACCTTGGATGCATGTAAAATTTAAAAAGAAAAGTTATGTAAAAAAGCACTCCAAGGCTTCTTTTGAAAAAGGAATTTATAAACAATTGGAAGATAGGAATGCTAAAGATCAAAGCTTGGTGTCTGAGCCTTTGATAGAAGCAGGTTATGTTGATCCATTTATAGATTGTAATTTCAAAGATAGCAATTTGGAATCCGATCCAATGACAGATCCTCTAAAAGATGCAGACAACAATTTGGTAGCTGATCCTTTGACCGATCCTCTAAAAGATGCAGATTTTGTTGATCAGGCAACTAGGAAGGTTGATCCATTGAAGAATGCAAATTTTAATTATCATAGTGCAGTAATTGCTGAAATCAAGGAAGGAGATGAAGTTGCTGTTAATAGTAATTCAAATTTGATTATTGAGTCGGATGTTGTTAATAATTCAAATTTGAATTCAGTGAATCACAAAGTTTATTTGCTAAAATTAACATAGAATTTGTTGAAACTATTTTGCTGAATCATTTAGGAGACATTGTAGCTATTCGAGGAGTTCAAGCTTATTTTTTGGAAATTCAAAATTCAAAATTCAACTTTTGAATTACCACATAACCTGGAGGTAGATAAGGAGAATAATTAGGTAACTAACAAGTTATCCGAACAGTTAGATGAAACTATCTCAACTATTGTCTCAACAGACGAAATGGATAAGTCAGAAAATTTTGAGGAGTTGTTACCAGTTTTTACTCCAACTAAAGCAGCAATTTCTTTTGTGGAAATCGATACTCCTATTTCTGCTATTAATCTGAAATTCAAAAAAATGATTTTTTTGAAAGATAAAAAGGGTTCTAATATAGAGCTTGATTCTTCTGGGCATAAACATAAGTTGTTTAAAGAATTACATTCTCTTGGACCGGTGAAAGAGCAAAATAGAAGAGGGATGTCTGATCTCAGAAAGAAGAGCTACCAGAGAGGTTCTTCCCAATTATCTAAGTAACATGTTAACCAAAAATTACATTGCATACTTCAAAGAGGAAAGTTACTAGAGGTTGGAGCTTATGACCAAGGATTTTAACAAATCTCTTGCTTTAGACTACATCATTATAAGATGGAAAAGACATCCTAAATACCTATTAATGTTATTCTTAGGTATTTTGTGATTGTCCTAGTTTTTTTGTAATTGTCTTATATTTCTCTGTTGTAGATTCCTTTCGCTTTTGCCTTTTTATTTGTTTTTTAAACTTATTATATTTGATTATGAGATCCTTACTAGCTTATTTTTTAACCTGATGGAAACTCTGGGATACTAATCAACCCTTGGGTTGTTTAATTCTTTGGTATCCCTTGCATCTCAACGATTTTAAAATAGGAAATAGTGGGTTTCATTTCAAAAATAATAAGTTTAATTTAAAAAAAAAATTGATTTCAATAAGGATCCTTTTTCATTTGATCAAGGATCTATTAGTTTTTACTTCATAGTTTGTATTAGGTTGTTTAATCTTTCATTTTAATGCAACTTTTGCAATTCTTCAAAAAAAAAACCAATTGGAGTGATGGGGACACCAAAGGTTTGAAAACATTTGCTTTATCCTTTAGGGGGGATTCAAATGCATTAAATTCAAAAGCCTAAGGAATTGTTGTTTATTAACTTCAAACCTCACTTGGAATTATTACTCACAAATGTTCAATAAAACTTAAAATTCAAAAACTTTAACCATTAAAATAAATTTTTTTTAATAAATATATAAAATATTAAAATTTAAATCCAAATTAAATCCATTTTGGTTGTAACAAACAAATAATGTGAATCTATAAACAATTTTAACATCAACACACTTAAGATATATCCAAGCCAGACAAGCAAACACTTTAGCATTTATTTGTTAGGTCAACAAAGTTTAATGCAGGCTAGGACATTATTATACTATTCTGCACTTTAGTATGATTGTATACCTTGCTTGGAGGGTGTCTAATGCTATGATTATTTACTTTCCATTACTTTAGGATGTCAAATATGCAATTTTTTGCACACGTTTTATCGATATGTACTTTTTCTAACCTATTACACCAACACCAATATAGTGAGTATAAAATGTCAATTTAAATGTTTAAATATAAAATGTAAAGTGTCAATATAAATGTAAATTTTAGAGGTAAATGTGTAGGTAGTTTGTGTTGTAAATGTATAACAGTTGTGAGAGACTTAAATGGGCTTACTTATTATTATATACACTTGTACGAGTCTAAAGAAAATGGCCCTTGTTCTCTTGAGAGACATCATCTTTTAGAGCTCTATAGAAGACCTAGAGCAAGAGGACACAAAGATTAAATAGTAAACCACATTTATAAAGATTTGAATCATTATATAGGTGTAGAAATCCAAGTTTGTAGTTAGTAAAGATTGGCCGCCATTACATTTCCTGGAGACCATGATTTATTGTTTATAGTGACATTTGTTACTTTATTTTATGTTACTTCATTCACTTATACATGTGCATTCAGGCGGTGCATGCATCTTTGACTAGAAATAAACAGAAGGATGTTAGGATTCAATGGTATTCAAAATAGTGAAGACCAAATCAAATTATAAAAATGAAAGTGCTCAAATGAAACTAGAAGGTGCTCTGATAGCACTAGAAAGTTCATTAGGGAGAAGCCCTTACACAATCACTTCCACCTTCCACGGTGCGGTGGAATCGCCGGGTCCTTTGACACCAAAGAGATCTTCTTCGTTGGTGAACTTCCCTCGAGACAAGCCTTGAATATGACGGTATTCAGGTGCGAGCTTGCCAGAGAAACCGTGTGGATCCCCCTCCATACTCCCTTGAGTCCCCCCTCACAGGATTTTCTCCCTCTACAAACTCCACCCTTTCCTCACTCCCTTTCACGCTCTCTCTTCAAGTTTCCCCCACAAGAACGAAGCTACAATGGCTGCCAAAAGACACTTACAAAGTGTCATGCCAAGTAAATAGAAAAGCTTAAAAAGAGCTCATTAATGCAAGTTGCCGACATTATCGTCCAGGATGATAGGTATATCATCCTGGTCGATCAGTACAAATTCAGCTCATCAGCTCGGGATGATTTGGGACAATCAGAAGAAAATTGGTTACATCGTTCTGGATGATATTCATATCGTCCAGGCCGATTAGTTTAAAACAGATTTCAATCGTCCTGATCATCACCCTGAAATTGAGCTGTTCGATGTAGATCATCCAGGACATCGTCCCGGCCGATCTGGTGATTGTCCTGGATGATGTGATCGTATCAATCAACCATTAATGCTTTCCAATGATATCAGATCAATTTAGACATAATTGAGTTAGATCGGCCCGGACGATATGAATATCATCCGGGCCGATTTCTTAAAACAAAGAATTCCTAAACTGATTATGGAGGCTGATTCTTTTTGAATTGAGACTATTGTCCTGGCCGATACAGGTATCATCCAGGACGATCAGCTAATGACGGCTGCCTTAATGAGGATGCCCAAATTAGGGTTTCTATTTTTGGACAGATCGTCCAGTCCGATATAAATATCATCCCGGACGATGTTATAAAAAATAGAAATCTTTAGGGTACAACATAACATCTTCCAAGATTACAAATCATCCAGTACCACACCAAATACAACTTACTCAAGAAAGGAAAATGGGTACAAACTGACTCAGACCTAGTCTACCCAATCTTGAGTTGATTTCAAATTGCAGTCCGATTGTGTGAACCTGAAATTTCAGTACATAAGGTAGTCGTAGAGAAATAAGAATGTTTTCTATCATCAAAATCATAAGCCATAGATCCGCAACAAAAAATAAAGTTGGAGATATTCACAGTTTGATGGTTCGGCCTAGGTAAAATTGGATGATGTAATAAATACTAATTTTATTTTAGTATAATAATATTCCTATAATAATTATCACATAGTTTTATTCATCTATTCTAAATATCAAGATAAACTAGTAAACATAAAATAAACTTGTATAAAAGTAAACACAATATAAACTTGATCTCTACATTTAAAATATGCATAGTTGATGGGGGATTCGGAGCAACATTTTGAATTATATAAAATCTAGACCTCTATCACTCCTAAAATATGTTAATGTTTTCTTTGATATAATTAATAACAAGCCCACTTAATATATGAGAGTATATATGCTGATTCAAGTTGTAAAGTGATAGAGTAGAGTGTCAAACCCACATGAAAGCATGCTTACTTGGAATAAACTAGTATTTCCTATTCCAATTACAATAATTATCCAACTGAACTAAAAATGATATTTTAAAGTTTCTATCACTGTGTATAATAGTAAAATATTCGATACAATATTAAATTAAAGTGTTTTGGATTGATGGGTATAAAATTGTATATTTTTTCCAAATGAAACTCTTCATATAATGTGATTAAGAGCATATGCTTCTCTAGATCTTTATCGAGCATGAAGGGGTGAAAAAGATATATTCTGACCTCTTATAATTATATTATCTCCTTAAAAACCTAGAATATTTTGCATCCTATGTATTGGCATGCAAAACGGCCTATCCTAAGGCTCCTACTTTTTCATGCATTCCTCTGTCATGGTTATACATCTCACTATGTTTTAACTACACGTATGACCACTATGTGCATTAATTAAATAGTGGGATTGTATTAAAAGCATCTTTTAAATGTTTTATCCTTATTAGTACTCAATATTCATTTTATATTATCAATCCAAAATAAGAGAATTAACTATACCTTTAATAATAACTTGCAAACTCATTTTCCTTAAATTCATGGAAAAAAATGAAAAAAAAAAGTATATAAGAGATTGATATCACCAAAAAAGATCAAAGTATTTTATTTACACTACTACCTTTAACTTAGAAAGTGTCTTCAAGAAATATAGGTTAAACACTCCAAACGATTATACCTTGTACTCCCTAGCCTCCAATAGACATTACTCTAAGAGGGAAATAGAGAAACTACTCTAAAAGCATTCAAATTATGACTAATCTTCCTTACAAACATAACATCACAACTATTTATAGAAAAACATAAAAATGGTAACTAGAACTCGAACACTTAAAATAACGGTATCGCTACACTCTTGAAGTGACCTAGTGCCTCAACGAAGGTGCTTTTCCACTGCCATGGTGCTTGTTAACGTGTTGTTACTCAAGTAAAAAATGAACAAGTTTATAACTCAAGTTAGGAAAATACAAATAATTATTCTAAGCAATCACTCTTATCATTGCTTAATTTGAATTTATAGGTTATAAATTTAATTATTGACTTTTGAGTTTTACAAGTGAATAATATAGCTTGAAGATTAGATTTGTTTGTAGTTAAAATTAAATTTTCATAAGTTTACCATTCTTAGTATTAGTTCTCCCATCTTATCCTTTGAAAATTTAAGTATAATATTATATTCAGATTCTAAACTTTTAATTAATTTTTGAAGGTAATATTTTTTATTTTTCTTCATTTCTTTTCTTTTGTTTTTAGAATTCTATTCAAGAATACATAATTAATGATTTTGAAAATTAGTTTCTTAAAATTATCTTATGATCTTAACGAGTTCAATGTAAGGATTTAATAGGTTTACAAATCCAAAATTTTGTTTGCTTATTATTTTAAATTTTAATCTACCCATATATATTCTCTAACATTAATTATTCATCTTTATTTCAAAGGTTAATGTATAAGGTATAACTTCTAAAATTAAGTTAATTCAATAATTTAAATGATGTAAGTTAGGTAGTTTTTAGTTTTTCCAATCTATAAAGTATAAATAAATGTTTATTTTAAATATGATCTAGGTTTTTACTATTATCCTAATTTTTCATTTTTTAGGAGAAACTCATAAAGGGGACTATGCGTTAATTAAATAAAATGATTACGTAGTCCTTAAAGGGACCTCAAGCTCCCTAATGCTCAAAAGAGCTACAAAAAGAAATAGAAAAAAACCCATGAGCTCGAGTTCTCTATTAATCACAAGTACATAAAAACCTAGTAACATTTTATGGTGCTCAAGAAAGAGCACCCAAAAAGAATGATCAAAATAAAAGGCAGTAGAAAGCTCCATGATACCACTCCAATAATCAACCGTAGGATCATCTGCACAAAATAAATCCTTCAAAAAAGGTTGATATACGAAAAAGACAGAGAAAAAATAGATACGTGAAATGATCTTATAGTAATCAAAATAATAAACCTCACACAGATAAACAAAATAAAAGGATGAAAGTAAGAAGCAACAAGAACTACCAAAACAATTTAAGTTGACACATATGAAACTTCCAGAAAAACACCATGCTAGCAAAAGGGATAACTCATCCCCATAACACAACAAAGCACCAAGATATTAATAATAAAACTGCCTAGCAACATGTAGCTCTAACAAGGCCATTAGCCTAATCCCAAACAACAAAGACCCGAGAGAACAAAGAAAGTGCATAACCGAGAAAATAGATCCAACAAAGGCCCCACCAAGCTCACAGGAGATAAGAATAATTGCTAGAACTAGCTCCACCCGAGCCAAAACCAAACATCCAAACAAATCAACCAGAGATTCACAATGCTAAGAAACTAGCAAGAAGAAACACTACATCACCAAGCTGCACAATAGGAATAACAACCAGCAAAGTCCACCGATTCACCACAAAAAATTGACACCAAAATGTTCCCAAAACCAAACCTGCTGGGAAAAAATAATCCAGACCGAGAGAAACATCTCCACCAGGTTAAAAACCAAGCACCCAAATAAAATAACCAGAGAGCCACAACTTCTAGAGACAGGCCAGGAAATGCACTGCCACACCAAGTGACAAACCAAGGATGACCACTGACCAAAACCCCCAAATGCCACCATAACACCAAAATAAAAAAAGGTCTTAGTGTTAAGGAGCAGGTTAGAAAAAACACCACATCTCCAAAAGACCAAACAAGTAGAGCAACTAACAAACTCCCTCCAAATATCACCATAATTAGACATCAAATAGCTCTCAAAACTAAAACAATTAGGAAAAAAACAATAAAGAATGAGAACAACAACACCACCAGAACCAAAACCAAGCAACCGAATAAAATTACCAGAGAGTCACGTCGCCAAGGAAAAAACTAGGACAATAGCAGGAAGAGACAAAACAGGGAAGACAAGCCCCCCAATGGTCACTACAACTTCAACAACAAAAAATACTGGGATAATACAACCCTTATCGAGAGAACCAGTAGCAGCCCAAGCAGATATAAGGAAGCTAGAAACCACCAAACCACATAATCATCAACCAGCCAAAAAATGAAAAACCAACCACTATACCCCAGGTAAACAAAAATTTCTTCCCCAACTAAAGGCAACCCATAAAGATTAACATAGGGTCAATTAATAGCATCTAATCTTAAGAGACCTTTCAAAGGAGCAGGAATATTAGAACTAGATAATTCAAAAAAGAAATCCAACCTACAACCTTAGTTGGCAAGCCAGTTCACAGAAGTATTCCCCTCCTTGTAAAATGTTAGGAATAATTCATGAAAATGAGAAGGTTCTTAATATCCCTCAAATTAGGAGTACACACCGTATCAATGATAGAATTTAATAAAATGAAAACTATAGTTGGCATTGACTTTAATACCAATAATAGTTAAGCCAAGATAAATATATAAATGAAGGCCATAAAGAATAGCTGAGATAATAACATAATTCACATCATCGTTCCTTATAAACAGGACCAACAAAATCCATACACAGTGTACCATTACTATCTCTGATAACCCCACCACTCCCCTAGGAGGAGCCACTAATAGCACCATCCACATTTAATTTATAGAAATTATTGGGGGTTTGATCCAATAAAAAACCATAGGCTCATTGGAACTAAGACCAACCTCCCAAATAATACCAAATGCAGAAGCCACAAAATAATACTTTTTAAAGTTCTTAAGAGAGAGAAGTTTGACAATGTAAAGAGCCAAAACTTTATCTTTCACATTCTGAATAATCCTATGATGGTTCATAGCAACACCATTAAAAAAGAGAATTATTCCTATCCAATCATAAATTCTACAAAATGAGAGAATGGATAACATTTCTAATTTGCCCTTTAATCTTAAAAAACTTAGAATTATGCATAGCATAAAGAGGCAATTTAGCATTAAAATAATTTAATTAAAATAAGTCATCAAAATAGACCCAAGTTTTAATAGTTAAAGGACCATAAATAAACACATGATGCATATTCTCCACATAAGAGCAACATTGACACTTAGAAGGAAAAATAGAACCTCTTTTAATTAAGTTATCATTCGTAGGAATGAAATTATGTGAAATTCTCCAGACAAAAACATCCACAATGAAAGGAATACTTTTATGCCAAATCATAAAAAAGATATTATCAACATCCTTCTTTGATCTAAAAGTATGCCAAGCATCCTTTAATCTAAAACCACCATCCTTGGACAAATAACATAAAACGAAATCATGAGAGATTGTATTCAGGGGAAGGTTCAAAATTTGTTGAAGAATAAAGTCAGGAATAACATTAGCAAGTTTCTGATAGTCCCAACAATTATCATTAATGAAGTAATTCACCTTAATGGCTGAAATGGAAGAGGAGTTAATAATAAAATCAATAGACTGGTCACCCAACCAACAGTCTTACCAAAAGAAAATATTACCATTACTAAGTCCCCAAGAGATGAAGGAATCAACATCCCATTTAACTTTGTAGAGCCTCTGCCACACTTTAGAATTACCTTTGTTGAAGTAACACGTTGTAGGGTGTTTACCCACTTAATACTTAGCAAACATGAAATTAGCCCAAAGGCTCACTTTAGCATAGAATTTGTACCACAGGTTGAATGAAAAAGCATAAGCCAAAACATTCATACTCTTACAACCCAAGGCCTCTCTTCCAACACACCACATTAATTATCCCAAGAGGACTAGATAATTTTAAAGTTGCTACTTGTTCCTTTCCAGACAAGTTTTTTAATTAATTTATAAATTTTATTGCAAAACGCTTGAGTAGGGAGCAGAATTTGAAAAATATAAACATGCAAGGAACATAGGACACTTTTGAAAACAATTAATCTACCCCCAAAGCTCAAAAAATTAAAATCCTAAGATAAAAGCTTATTCTACACAGAAGTAATTAAATCAGGAAAAAGAAAAGTTTTCTTTTTTCCTTTGAAAAGAGGAACCCCAAAATACTTAATAGGTAAATGACAATGCACAAAACCAGTTTAGTTTTTAATAGACATAATGTGGTCATTAGACTCTCTCTTGGGGGTAATAAAACAACACTTCTTTTTATTTAGATAAATACCACTAACCATATAAAATCCATAAGTTTATTATTCATGTTAACATAAGCATTAGTAATAATAGTAAAGTCATCAGTAAAATATAAGTGAGAAATAAGAAAAACACCCACAATTCTAAAATAAAAGCCAGGATAATTCTCAAAGAGGTTGGAAAGACCTTTAGAAAAGTAATCATCCACATAATAAAGAGGGAAAAGAAAGAGGGTCACCCTGTCTCAATCCATGTTATGATTTGAAAAAAATAATTGCTATTGCTGTTAACAATAATTGAGAAATAGGAGCATTGAATGAAATTTTTTATAAGCTTAATGAAAATAGAATCAAAACCAAAATGCTACAAAATAATATAAAGAAAGTTCCAATCAAGGTAATCATATGCCTTAGAAATATAATATTTAAAAATCAAGTTACCACATATAACCCTAATAACAAGATCTTGACGAAATTTATGGGCCAACAGAATATTATCAGCAATAGCGCACCCTTTCACAAAAGTCATTTGATACAGAGATGTAATTCTAAATAAAATAGATGTTAATCGACTCATAAGAATTTTAGAAAGCAACTTATAAAAAAAAGGTAAAGTCATTCCAATTATTAACAGAGTTGTTCTTTGGAATAAGAAAAATAGAATTAAAAGTAAAAAAAACTTAGGAATCGAATTACCAACAAAAAATCCATAATAGTAGACCAAAAATCATTAATAATAATATATCAGGACTTCTGAAAAAAACTTAGTGATGAAGCCATCCGTCCCAGCCATAGAATCACCCTTGATGCCATAAACAATCTCATTAACTTCCTCTAAAGAAGGAGGTTTAGAAAGAAACTCATTATATTCAGAAGATATAAGGTTAGAAATAATAGATAGATTATCAATATGACAAGGAGTAAAATCCTTATTGAAAATGTTTTTTAAATGCTGAACTGTTAAATTAGCTATCTCCAAACTATCCTCAGTCACAAAACTATCCTCTAGGTGAATTTTGTTTATACAATTTTTGACCCATTTTCTCTTAACCAAGGAATGGAAATACTTAGCATTATTATCACCTTCAACAAGATGTAAGGAACCTGCTTTTGTTTCCAAAAAACCTCCTCCTATGCTTGTAATTTAAAAATTCAATCTTTAGCTTCCCTTAATAAACTGAAGTTAGCATAAAAAGGAATAACCTAATAAGATGTCTCAAAATTGTCCTATTACTGCTCGGCATCAAAAATATTAGTACAATGATTTTTAACAATATTATTATTCCACCAATTTAAAACTTTCTTAAGCATTTTTAGTTTAAACTAAAATCTCCTCATACCATATGTAGAGCTATCGGGATAGAGCAGAGCTTGCCAATTCTCCAGAATAAACCCCAAAAAAGGGTTATAAAGGAACCGTATGTTTTGAAATCTAAATTGAGGGCAAGAGTTAATTTGCCTACTTTTAAGACTTATTAACAAGGGAGAATGATCAGATAGAGTCCTACTGAGATGCTCAATAGTAATAGCAGTAAAAGAGTTAATATAAGAATCATTAAATAACACTCTATCAAACCACTACCATAAATGACCCTAATTCTAAGTGAAATTATTCCCAAAGAAACCTATATAAATTAAATTACAGCTCATAATCATGTTAAAAAAATCCTCCATAGAATGATAGGAAAGAGAAGAACCCTTTATATGCTAAGACAGATTAGTAATAGTGATAAAATTACCACCAACAAGCTAAGGTAAATTACAAATACTATGAAATTACTAAGTTGTTCCCATAAAATTTTCCTAGTATATCGAGAAGAAGCACATGAAACAAAGGAAGCATAATAATGAAAATTTAAAACTTCAATTTTCCAATGTATCACCTGAGTGAAATCACTAATAACATCAATCTTAATCGGATCCTTCCATAAAACCCAAACCTTACTATCCACATTTGAAATAGCATAATTAATACCCAAAAACTGAGAAGTACTATCCAACATAGCAGAAGAAATAAAAGGTTCAAGCAAAATAAGAATAAAAACATTATAAATATGGTATAAATTCTTAACTCTTAACCTAGAAGTGGGACACCCAATGCCCCTAAAATTCTAAATAATATAATTAAACATAAAAAAAAACTTAATGAGAAGTATGCAAAAGGGTGGTTCTAAGTTATTATAAAATGATGTTCTTTTTTTCCTATCTCTCATGGTATTAAACTTGATAAAAGTAGTGTCATTATCATCTTTAGCAAAACATTTAGCCATCAAATTCATATCATCTATATCAGAAAAAGCATCACAATGATAGTGAGAGTTTAAGGTGAAAGTTTTTTAGGGATGTTAGGCCTTATGAACTAGTACCGAGGCTAACCAAGAAGGGGGGAGGGGGGGGTGAAATGGTATTTTTAAAAAATTCTTTAAAACCAAGTACAAAATCAAAAACCAAAGTCACCACGGAAAAAAAAGTGCGAAAAATTAAAGTGCGGAAGCAGTAAAAAGAATACAAGGGTTTATAGTGGTTTGGTCAACTTGACCTACGTCCACTCCCCGGAGGTGCCCTCTGAGTATTGTACTACCAACGTGACTCACCTTTAGCCCCCACAGCTAGGCGGAGAAGCCCTTACAAAACACCCCTTTTTGCCACCCCGGCAAGGAAGAGAACCCAACTCCTTTTTCTTCCTCCTGAAGCAGGCAGAGAACCTCGATTGATCGTTGAAGCTTACCTCTCCCAACCCTTCCAAGGACAAGAGACTCTAGGGAAGAAGAAGTGGAATAATTCTTGGAGCAACCCTTGTGAACTCCCTCATTAGGTCCCCCTCACAAGATCCTCTCTCTCTCTCTCTCTCTCTCTCTCTCTCTCTCTCTCTCCCCTTTAGGTTTTCTCAGGTTAAGACACCAGCCAAGGATATTAAAAAGTGTTGAACAATAACTCTTAAATAGAAGAGCTTCAAAGGAGCTCAATAATTGCAAGTAGCCGACTTTATCATCTAGGATGATAATATTATCATCCTGTATGATCAGTTCAAAACACAGGCCATTAGCCAGAATATCGCCCTGAAGATGATCTGGAAGATTGAAAATTGGCTTTATCGTCCAGGCCGATCTCACGATCATCCCGGCCGATCAGTTCAAATAAGAGAAAAATTGTCCAGAGCATCGCCCTGAAATTGAGCTGGCCGATTGTTATCGTCCAGGAGTAACTAAGGGTTTTTAAATAGTTCGCCTTAGCCGATCCTGCAATCATCCAGGACAATGTGATCATATCAATCATCCTTAATTACTTTGTTGATTCCTGGATCAATTTAGGCATAATTATGTAATATCATCCAGGCCGATCTCACTATCGTCCTGGCCGATTTCCAAAAATACAAAATACCTAAATTGATCATGGCAACTATTTTTTTATGTATTGAGCGTATCGTCGTTGCCTATACAAGTATCGTCTAGGTCGATAAGTTAATTACGGCTGCCTTAACTAAGAAATCCTGATTAGAGTTTCTGTTTTGAACTCGATCATTCAGGACGATATAAATATCATCCGGGACGATGTGAGTAAAAACACAAATTCTAAATCTCTCAAGTGTCTGTGTGTGTAGGGTTACTTAACATCAGTTACTTCAAATATTTACAATTGACTCAAGAATGGGAAAAAAAAAATATAGACTGACTCAGACCTAGTCTACCCAATCTTGAGCTGGCTCCATTTGTCATTAGATCTTTTGGTCCTAAAACATCAGTAGAGAAAGGCAATCAAAGTGTTTGCTATCATCAAAATCACAATCTATTAAACCAAGTTTGCAATAATCTCCCCCTTTTGATGATGACAAACACTTTGATGATTATAGCAGTGTAATTTAAGAATTTCAAAAATTCAGAATAGAAATAGGTGCAAGTACAAACTAACAAGTACAAACATAATCAACAAGTACAAGCATAGAATAAGTACAAACATATTACTCCTCTTTTTGACATCTCAAAAAGGAGGATGGAACTAAAAAGCAATTAAAGAATAAAAAGTACAAAAAGAAGGAAAAATAAACATAAGCAACTACACGAAATAAAATCTAAGACTAGAAAAATGAGGGTCCCTGATCATCAGACGGAGGAGGTGGTGGTGGTGGCTGCTAAAAGTAACTAGTCAAGGCAGCAAGCTGTGAGCCAAACAAGGTCATGTCCTGGTCGTGCTGATGCTGTTGGTGAACATCAAGAATATCAAAACGGGCTATAACCTCATCATGCTGCTGCTGCTGCTGGTGAGCTACAAAAGTGTCGAATCGGGTCTCTAACTGATCAAATCTCTCTACTAACTGATCAAATTGTGAGTGCTAGCGGAGAGGAGCAGGTTCAGGAACGGGATCGAGAGCCTCATCCTCCTCGGTCCTCTGAGGTTCCCCATCCCCTGGGTGGAGATGAGTACTGTGAAGGATATTGAAAGAGCTATTCGAGTAGCAGGGAGGTTGAAGGTTGTGATGAGCAGGATATTTAAGATTGTATTTGGTTTTAAGAATATAGGATATGAGGTATCCTAAAGCGAGGTTGGGTTTTCTCCTTTGCCCTGGATCGTGAATAGTTGTTAAATGATCAATGTAACTAAAAATCAGGTCTGTAGCATTAAAATCTCTATGGGCCATGATATAAAAAATAGTCAAAGAAAGTAAAGGAGTGATGTGGACACGATCCCCATCCTTTGGAATTATGGAAGTGCGAAGGACATGTTGGATTATCCTAGAATCTTTGACTGAAGAGCTAGTCTCCCCAACATGAAAGGGTGCATTGGTCTAGCGAAGGAAATGATTTGCTGAGGTTCAATCAAAATCAGGATCAGAAATAATGGTATGCAGCTTATCCCCGGTGGTGGATAGCTGCAACAGTTCAGCACAGTCCTGATATGTGATTCGACCGGGCGTCGATTCACATAGGAGGTCATGGCTGTGAAAGCATAATTTATATGAAGATTTGCATAAAATTCTAACAGAAGTTCAGAGGAAGAAGGGATAGGAGGGTAAGAATGAAACAGAGAGAAGTGTGAGAAAAGAGATTCATTACCAGATTACGAAAGGTGAACAGGATTGATGGTTCTGGAAAGAGTGATGCCACATTCTTTGTAGCGATGGTAAGCTGTTTGATCCTTTACTTCCCTAAATCGAGGGTCTATAGTGGACCTCAAGAAACTTCCAGAAGCCTGTCGGACACGCTTTCGACCAGCCATAGCAAAAAATCAATACGTAAAAATGAGAAAAGAAGAAGCTTTGAGGTGAAAACAATGGCTGGAATGGTCTGTATTTAAAGAAATGGCCATATCATCCAGGACGATCGTAGAATCGTCCAGGATGAAATGATACAATTATTGTGTACAGTCGGATTGGTCAAAAAGGCAGTCCGATCGTCCGGGCCGATAAGATATCGGTCAGGATGATTAGACACAGGCGATCGTCCCGAGGAGTCAAGCAGGACGACTGTTGAAAATGTAGATCATCTGGGTTGATTAGGTGTATCGTCAAGGACGATGCACAATAATTGATCATATCGGCCGAAATTAAAACATTTTAAATCTGAGCCACATGTATCATCCAGGATGAGCAGTGGATCGGCCAGGCCGATTGTCCAATAATGGATCGTCCGGGGTTAATTTTAAGGATTTAAACGTACTGACACATGGATCGTCCAGGACGATCTAGTGTATCGGCCAAGACGATGACAATAAATGCATCGGCTAGGACAAAAATTATATCGGCCAAGAAAATCAAGATGATTATAGCAGAGAACAATCATATCATCCAGGACGATATTGGATTGGCCAGGATGATGATTTGTAGTAAACTCAGATAAGGTGAGCAGATGGAATTTTGAATAGAAATTATCATATCGTCCGGGATGATAGAGATTTTGTCTAGAACGATGTGACAAGAATTGAAAACCAAAGGAAAGATGGAGATGATCATAAAAAACCCCAAAATAAAATAAATAAGAAAAATCTAAAAACAGTAATGAAAAAAAACTAAAACAAGCAAAGGAATTTTTTTTTATAATTTTTTTTTTGTTTTAGCAAAGCATCCATATGAAAAATTTCCCAAAACATTAAATTTTAGAGATTTAAAAGATCAATGAGCTAACAATGTCATAATCTTAAAATGGTAGAATATCCGATCTTGTTAATCTCTAGCTCGAACCTCTTTCAGGATAAAAATTGTCTTTTGAGAACAAAAGGCCAAACTCAGAATAACTTAATTGGATAAAAAGAAGATCCATTCAAAACTCAGTTATAAAAAAAATATCTCATAAATAATATGCCAAAGTAATTTATCTCAATCATGGAATTTGAAATCAAGCCTTTGAAAATATCAAATAACCCATGAGTTCTTCTAAGTTTTAAAAGTTTTGAAAAGAGAGGATAGCTTGCATTTTGTGGGCTCTTTTTTTTTTGCCTCTTGATACTTTGCTTGGCTCTTTGAGCATCTTTTGATTTTTGATACACTTTTGTGTATACTTTTTTATTTCAATTTGGCGTCTTTGCCACTCCCCCCCCCCTTTTTTATAAGCTAAATTCTCTTTTACAATCTCTTAAAAATGATTCTTAGTTGTGAGTATATCTTCCAGATATTAGAGAATAGGAGCTCTCTCTCTAACATAGGGAAGAACTAGTCACAAAACACAATCAAAATCACTTGATATGTGCAATGGAAAAAAATTAATTAACTTGTCATATATATAAAAACTTTGGACATTATATATTATGACAGACCATTGTAGCAAGAAATAAAGAAATTATTTTTAAAAACCATTTGTTAAAAGAGATATACTTTTGTTTGGAAAAGAAAATTATACCTACTAAAAGAGGTTAGAAAGAGGGAAACTATCAACGGTGTTTCTCACTTTACCTGATTTAGAGATGTTAATCTTTGGCTTTAAATCTCTAAAGTCTAAAGGTTTGAAAAATCATCATATAAAAAAGTAAAAGAAAGTCAAATAATTAAAATAGAAAAAAAACTAGCACGAAAAACAAATAAAAACAATCATTTTAAATAACAAAGCATTTCAAGAAATTGTGAAGCAGCAATTTTAAGCAGTTTATGAGTTGCGAGCCTCCTGTTTTGTCCAAGTATCCTATACTTCTCACGAGGTCTTTGGTGAGAGCACTCCTGTAATAATCAACAACTATCAGCTTTAGGAACCCAAAAAGGTTTGGGTCCCTTCTTATGAATAGTAGAAAGCGATGCTTGTGTGCTATGATGTGAATCACGCAATTTTGGTCTCCACACCCAAGGTGTACTACGGTGAACAATGCAAGTGTGTGAGATGTGTCCTAGCATGCCACATGAAAAGCATCTAACACCAGGAAAAGGATTTCTTAAATGGTTTGGATTGTAATGTCTATTCCTAGGTCTTGGCTTTAGATCAAAAGTAGGTGTCATCCAATTTCTCTTAATTGAGTCCAATTCATTTTTAAACCTCAAATTAGTATTTTCTAAAGCATTATTATCAATCCTCAAGTTGCGCTCTATCTCTTTAGATTTCTTCAAATCAGATTTGAGTGAGGTGTGTGAAACTTTTAATGCATCATACTTATCAATTAATTCCGAATGCTTTTTGTTTAAATCATCAAATTCATCAAGTAGAGCCATGTGATTTGAATCAATCATAGAATGATCTTTGAGAATGATTTCATGCTCTTTTTGTATATTTAAAAGTTTCAACTTCAAGCTAGCATGTGTTTTCTTAAGTTTTTTGAATAATGCATGAATTTTCTCACAAAATTCAAACAATTGATCATAAGTTGGTTTACATACCTCTTCTTCATCACTTTGATCAAGATAATTTTCCGCCATTAAGCACAAGTTTGTTGTTTTGTCTTTAGGTTTAGTCTCCGATGAATTAGTTGCAGAATCCACCCAAAATGCCTTTTGATGTCTCTTTTTGTCCTTCCTGAGCTTGGGTTTTTCCTCACCCTTTTCTTTTCTTGTGTGATCTTGAAGTATAGGACAATCCACTCTGACATGTCCAGGCTTCCTGCATTCAAAACAAACAACATCAGAAGATCCTTTAGAATATTTGTTATCCTTACCTTTTCTCCAATTTTGATGTTGCTTGTGGTTCTTCTTTATAAAGTTTTTGAATTGCATTGTGATTAAGGTAAAGTCATCGCTTTCAGACCTGAAAGAATCAGAGTCTGATTTGTGTGCCTTCAGTGCCACTATTTTCTCTTTCATTTTCTCACATGCATCAAGATTTCTTTGATTCACCCCTTGCTCATACGCAATGAGTGAGCCAAGTAAGTTATCAATCGAATAGGTGTTTAAATACTTAGATTCAGTTATAGCAGTGATTTTAGCATCAAAAGAGGAATGCAAGCATCTTAAGATTTTGTTCACTTTTTCATAGTTTGAAAGTTCTTTTCTTAAGGCATGCGAAGAAGTTACAATTTGAGTAAACCATGTATACATATCAGATATTATTTCGAAAGGTTTCGTACGAAAAAGTTCGTAGTCATGCAAGAGAATATTCAAATGAGATTGTTTTACTTCATTGGTTCCTTCATAAGTAATGCACAACCTATACCAAATCTCTTTTCTAGTAGAGCAAGTAGAAACACACATGTAATCCTCAAACTTTATAAAATAGTTCAAACACTTTGCATTCAATTGAGCTAAATCTCTTTCATCGAAAGTCCATTCAGTAAAAGCAACTTCAGTTTTAATTCCATTAATTTCATGAGTAGGTGGAGAATATCCTTTTTTAATAAGTATCCACATGTGATAATTAGTTGATTGCAGAAAAGTAGACATGCGGGGTTTCCAAAAATCAAAAGGAAGGTTGTCAAACAAAGGAGGTCGTGTAATAGAATATCCTTCAGTTGTATTACGATTCCCAAAGTTAGCCATGGATCTTAGTTCAAAAAGTTATCAAACTCAGTTTTTATGAATCCCGCTCTGATACCACTTGAAAGTTTGTTAGGGATGTTAGGCCCTATGAACTAGACCTGAGGCTAACAAAGAGGGGGGGTTGAATTGGTATTTCTAAAAAATTCTTTAAAACCAAGTACAAATATCACAAACTAAAGTCACCATAAAAAAATAAGTGTAGAAAATTAAAGTGCGGAAGAAGTAAAAAGAACACAAGGTTTTATAGTGGTTCAGTCAACTTGACCTACGTCCACTCCCCGGAGGCGCCCTCCGAGTATTGTACTACCAACGTGACTCTCCTTTAGCCCTTAAAGCTAGGCGGAGAAGCCCTTACAAAACATCTTCTTTTTGCCACCCTCGACAAGGCAGAGAGCCCAACTACTTTTGGTTTCTCCTGAAGTAGGCAGAGAATCTAGATCGATCACTAAAGCTTACCTCTCCCAACCCTTCCAAGAATAAGAGACTCTAGGGAAAAAGAGGTGGAACAATGCTTAGAGCAACCCTTGTGAACTGCCTCACAAGATCCTCTCTCTCTCTCTCCCTCTCTCTCTACTTTAGGTTTTCTCAGGTCAAGACAGTAGCCAAGGATGTTAAAAAATGTTGAACAAGAGCTCTTAAATAGAAGAGCTTCAAAGGAGCTCAATAATTGTAAGTTACCAACTTTATCGTCCAGGACGATAATAATATCATCCTTTATGATCAGTTCAAAACACAGGACATCGGCTAGAACATTGACCTGAAGATGATTTAGATGATTGAAAATTGGCTTGCTCGTCCAAGCCGATCTCACGATCATCCTGGCCGATCAGTACAAATCAGAGAAAAATTGTCCAAATCATCGCCCTGAAATTGAGCTGGCCGATAGTTATCGTCCAGTAGTAACTAAGGGTTTTTGAGTAGATCATTCTGGCTGATCCTGCGATCGTACAGGATGATGTGATCATATAAATCATCCTTAATTACTTCCTTAATTCCTGGATCAATTTAGGCATAATTGTGTAATATCGTCCTGGCCGATCTCACTATTGTCCTGGCCGATTTCCAAAAAAACAGAATACCAAAATTGATCATGGCGGCTATTTCTTTCTATATGGAGCATATTGTCCGGGCCAATACAAGTATCATTCAGGCCGATAAGTTAATTATGGCTGCCTTAACTAAGAAATCCTGATTAGAGTTTCTATTTTAAACTCGATCATCCAGGATGATATAAATATCGTCCGGGACGATGTGAGTAAAAAAACAAATTCCAAATCTCTCAAGTGTGTGTGTAGGTTTACTTAACATCAGTTACTTCAAATATTTACAATTGACTCAAGAAAGGGGAAAAGAAAAATACAGACTGACTCAGACCTAGTCTACCAAATCTTGAGCTGGCTCCATTTGTCGTCAGATCTTTTGGTCCTGAAATGTCAGTAGAGGAAGGCAGTAAAAGTGTTTGCTAACATCAAAATCACAATCTATGAAACCAAGTTTACAACATAAGGGAAGCTTAATATCATCATTCAAACCTTTCTTTCTAATCTCCTGCTGCAAATCACCCTCCTCAATGATACCGCTATCCTCCGTATTAGTTTTGCTTCTTAACACACTACCAACATTACCTTCCATAAAATATAGTTTTGGTCTTCCTCCTGAGCAAAAACAATAGTTTGAGTAGGAATCATATTAAGAAAATTGTTATTTGACATTATGATATTCATATCAGTCAAATTATTATTAGTAATACAATGAGTAATGGATGAAGAAGAAGCAATATTTGGATTATTAGTAATAGCTAACATAGGGACATCCACATTATGGCGGTTATTATTAAAAATAGGGATAGAATGAGATTTTACTCCCTTGACAGAAAATGGATCATCATTATGGATGGAGTGTGATTCATTATGCGTTAAGGTACATACAATTGGGTCCTTTGTAGCATCCTTAACATTATTATCATTATCCTCAATCATGTTAGGAGTAGATTCCTTCTTGATAACAAGTATATCATAACCATTAACCTTAATTTGAGAACCATTACCCTCAACCACAATCGGATTAGGCTTCACGATATCAAGCTCAATCGAAAGAGTAGCATTCCCCTGCAACAATTTGGTTGTAACCTTCTCCTTTCAGAGTTAATGTTACAACCTAAAACATGCATTTAACCCATGACCATGCGTCTTGCAGTGAGAACAAAAAATGGATAAGTTTTGATATTCCACTTTTTGGAAATACCCATTCAATTTCAAACCAATCCAATTTTTCTTAGGATGCTTTTTAGAAATATCCAACTCAACTAAAACATGAGATACATGCAGCTCGAAAATAGATGATGCAGCTTGGTCAGTCTGCGGTGGCCTACTAAAGATTGAAGCCAAATCAAAGAGGATTTAAAAATTAAAAAAATGAAGATGCTAGTTTCAGAATGAAATCCAAATTGGGACAGTAGGTGATTCCTCTCACATATAAAAAATAGGAGTCCATTTTAATAATCTCATTTTAAAAGCTTGTATATAGTAAGAGCTTCTTGAGAAAATACGACTGTAATCGAGATTGTTATTCAGTTGAATCACAATATGACATGATTATAAGAAGCCAAAGTGAAAAGAACCAAAAAACTTGAGTTTAACAAAACACTTTCGAATTACACCAAATTAGGCTGACAAAGTACAAACTTTCCGACCGAAGTATGTGCAAAAGGCACAACAAGTTACGAGATAACGGAGTCTTCTAACATAAAAGCTAACACCCTTTAAAGGAAGTTTGAACAAAATAAAATTTAGCCAAAGTCGATGAATCATCCACCAAAATGTCCCTATAAGATCGTAATTTTCTAACAGGAAATAAAGGAGGTTGGTTAGATGACACTGAGGACGTCATCTCCCAGAACTTGCAAAGGCAAAAAAGAACTCAAAACAAAATGCAATGCACACCAAGCAAACCAACAAGAAAGAAAATACAAAGAAAGAACAAACAAACAGATTCCAGGAGCAAAGTGAGGAAGTGAGAGAGAAAAAACCTAAATTGCCTTAAAATCGCCTCGAAAGCTAGAGTAGATAGATGTTGCACTTGATGTTTTTGGATGATTATCCTAATTTTAAATATATTTAATATCATTTTTATTAAGGTTAATTAAATAATCAAAATATAAGCATAAAATAATTGAAGATTTGATGCAAAATAAAAAAACAAAATATTGGTTACAAGATAACTAGTGCTCTAATGGCACCATGATACAACAATGGATCTTGTAGCAATATTTCCAATCACAACCTTGAAAAGTCTATATAGGTTTTTTTATTTACGCAATTTTCCCAAGGCTAACCGAGGTGGGGGGGGGGGGGGGGGTGAATTTTTTTGGGGGGAGGTTGAATTATTTATTACAAAAAATCCCTCTTGAATAAAAAACTATTTAACAATTTTCACAATTTAATTTTCTTTTAAAATACGCTTTTCAAACACAACCACAAAATACAAAAAATAAAATGCAAAAATAAAAGAAACATAGTAATTTATAATGGTTTGGTCAGACAAGACCTACGTCTACTCTATGAGGACTCCCTTCTCAGGTATTGCACAATTACCAAAGTGACTCTCCTTTTCCCCGTGCATCAAGGAAGAGAAGCCTTTACAAATTTAGTCTCTTACATTAATCCCCGGTGATGTAGAATATTGTCATCCTTTAACACCCTCCCAGTGTCAGCAGAGTACCTTCATCCTTTCAAACACTCCAAGAGTTGGCAGAGTACTGTCATCCTTTCATAAACTTCAAGTGTTAGCAGAGTATCTGATCTTCTTCAAAGATCTTCTCTCGAGTAACTAGAGAGAAAAGAAAGAGAATTCATACAAAATATAAGAGATTCTCACCTTCAAGTAACCTTATGAATCCTTTCACTTGCTATCTAAAAAATCATGAAGACCAGATTTGTCCAAGTAAGTTTCTAAGTACCTTTTATAAAAGGACACAAAAAACCGTCAAAAAAATTGAAAATTTAAATTTTGAGCATACACCATTGTACAGTAGGATCGACATTCATCCTAGATGAATACTTCAAAATTAGTTCGTATGATCCTATACAAAGTATTTTTGTACAAGCATATTATACTGTACAATTTACATATGGTACAGTACAAACATTTATAAAAATTTCCTATTCGTATGGACAAAAATGTTCCCCATAATTTTGTACTCTAGACATAATCTGTAGAAACACCAGATCGTCCTGAATAAATAGTTCAAAAATTTTACCTGTTCATACGGATGAAAATGTTCGCATCAATATTATACTCTTGACGTTATCTATATGAAGCCAACATCGTACAGTATGAACATTACTTAAAAAATATTTCCTATCCATGCTTTGATTAATTGTATACTGGAGGAAGTAACTAAATAAATTATCTCATAAAAACTAAATCCGTATAATACAATTAGTTTAAAAAAATTACAAAAAAACTTTTAACACTCCCCTAGTGTGTGTGCACCCGGTTACTCAATTACAATCACAATCTTTTAGAAAAAAAATACAGTCTCCAATTATAATGAACCTAAATAATTTTTACTTGATGTCTTTAATAACATGGAGTATGATTTAGCTGAAATATTAGAACACACACAAACAATAAAAGTAATATATCCAATATATGTTAGGAGAATCACTAATCAAAATAATAATATTTGGAATCATAAAAAACACACATGATATGAAAATATAGTAATGCAAAAAAAGTTGCAAAAAACCACATTCTAAACATAATAATCTTTTCACAGATGAAATATGCACCAAATATATGCAATCAAACAAAAAAATCATTCAAACATTAGAATATGCAAAAAATGTAGACTCCTTATATGAATATTCAGAATGTTCCTTCTTCCTAATCTTTTTATCCACAAGGCTTCAATCTATGTCTATTAACCTTGATGATGTGAAAATTTGTCTTCTGTTAAATCCATATGGCACTATTAAAATATATTCTAATAGTAATAAAAGGTCTATTCTATTTGGATTTAATTTTTTCTTGGCAATATTTCTTCCTATAATAAAAAGTAAGACTTCTTGACCAGGATAAAATTCATCATCTAAAGATTCACATCCATCCAACTTCTTCATTTTTTGTAAAATTTTGCATCTTCATGAACTTTATTTCTAAATTCATTAAGTTTATCAATAATGGTAGAAGTTTGGATGTTTAGAATGGAGAATGGATCTTCATTTTTTAAGCACACTTTACTTTTATTAGAAAATGAACACTTGTGTTTCTTTCCAACCATTACTTAAAAGAAATTAAAGAAAGGAAAGGAGGACACTCAACAATATTTTACTCACAAAGATTTATCATGGACAAAAAATAATTCATAACTTACTCTTTTATAATTTTTATGGGTACAAAGGTGCCAAAATTGTAGTTTTAAAATTGTTTAACATGCTATGATCCCTTCATTTCTTAAGTAATTTTTTAATTAAAAAATATCTACTTCCTAAATTATTCTACTATGCCCACCTAAAAAAAAGGGGTCACCTCCAACACAACGCTAAGTTTAATAGTCTTCAGCCATACTTTCCTAAATTTATTAATTTAGCTAGTGGCATTACTGCCAATCCTCAAATGATTATCACTTAAATATCTTTCTTTTTTCCTTTGGGTTTGCTTCAGTATTACTAGGGAATGTTCCAAGAGGTCTACTATTGACTGAAAGTATAAGCTGCCTTAATTGAGTTTTAAAATAATTAATAAATGCAGCTTAATTTGGCAATTGAGTTTCTAATTACATCACTACAACATCCAATGTTGTTTTTCTACTTCCAAACTCAATGCTTTGATTAAATCCTCTAGTATATATAGGTTTATAATTAACAATAGGTTATTGAGGATTATTTTAATTTACTCATTGATTATTTTAAGTAGAATTTTATTATTTGCTCCCAATATCATTATTTGACCAATTAATATTTGGATGGTTCCTCTGACTTAGATGATATGTATTTGAGTAGGGATTATTTTATCTTTTAATCAAATTAATATATTTTAATCTCTAACACATTATTATTTTCATTTAGCTTATGATCCTCCAATTTCATAGATAATTAAGTTATGAATTCTACATTTTCTTCTATTATGCTCAATTTCTTAGAAATTGTTGTAACTTGTGAAGAAAAAAATAATAATTAATCAAATTCATATACTCCTACACCTCTTTTAGTGTTTACCCTTTTAGTAGGCCACTGGAAATTATTAGTAGTCATTTATTCCATTAATTTATATACTTCTTCAAATGGCTTTGACATTAATGATCCTCCATGTACAACATCTATTATTTCTCTAAGAGATCCTACAAATCCATTATAATATTTTTTAATAACCAATAATCATGAAGGCATTTCATAAAATCTCTCCCAACTATCATATATCAATTCTCCTTTAAACTGAGTGAAAGAAGTGATATATTTTCTAGCTTTAGTAGTCTTTAATGGTGAGAAATACTTAGCAAGAAATTTATGAGCCAACTCATTCTTAGTGGTTTAGAGCCTTGGGGTAAAGAATTTAACCACATCTTAGCTTTATCACTTAGAGAAAATATGAATAATCTAAGTCTAATAGCATTATCAATGACACCTTTATACTTAGATATTCCACAAATTTTTAAAAACTAGCTAAGTATAAATTGGGATCTTTAACAGGAGTTCCCCCAAACCAAAAATTTTCAACCATTTGAATTATGATAGGTTTTCATTCATAATTATTAGCTTGGAATACAAGTTTATTAATGCTATGATGAATTCCATCTACAAAAGGGTTAGCATAATTCCAAAGAGGTCTAGATTGATCTTGATCTAATAAAGGTTCAGCCATTTTCACTATCTTTTTTATTTTTTTAATTTTTGAAAGGATTCTTTCTATTTTGGCCTTAAACAACCAAAGTTTTTTTTTGTCTATAATGCATGCAACCATGAATATACAATCTGTAATAAAAATGAAATAAAAAAATAAAATATACTAGTAGGTCCAACTATGCAATCCATTAAAGAATAGGGTTAAAATTTGTCAAAAGCAAATTAACTCCCTGGCAATGACACCAAAAACTTCAAGGGGGCTACAGACCAAACATTTGAGTTATAAAGAATCTAGGGATCTATAACCACTAAAAATACTTAGTTTTTATTTAATATTATTAATAATATACCCCATTTAATATACATAAGTAAACTTGCCGAATCGAGTATTAACATGATAGAGTAGAGTGTCGAAAAAAGAAGTATGCTTACTTGCAACAAACTAATATTGTCTACTCTAATTGCAATTGTTATCCTACTGAACTAAAAATATTGTTTTTTGAGATTTTAAAATTAGGAAAATTGTAAAATAATTGATACAATATTAAATTAAAGTGTTTCGAATTGATAAGTATAAAATTACATATCTTTCTCAATCAAACTCTTTGTGAAATATGATTCAGAGCATATACATTACTAGACCTCTATCAAGCTTTTAGTGGTGAGAAGGATATCTATTAACCTCCTATAATTATAATAATTATAGTGTCTCGTTAAGAACTTAGAATATTTTATATCCTATGACTTGCATGAAAAATATCCTATCTAAGTACTCCTAGTTATTCTTGTATTCCTATGTCGAACCTGTACATCACAATAAGTTTTAACTGCACAGGTGATAACTTGTCTAAAAATAAAGGGAGGGATGATACTAAAAATATGTTTTAAAGTTTATAAAACTAGAGTCTTCATTAGTACTCAACAATCATTTTATAATAGTAATCCAAAATAATAGAATTAGCTAGGCATGAAATAAGTAACAAGCAAAATCATTTTCATTAAATTCATGAATAGTGAAAAATACAAGAGATTGGTATCACCAAAAAGGATCAAAGTATCTCCGCTACACTCTTTCTTCCTTTATCATACATAGTTTCTTCAAAAATCATATACTGAAAACTACAAATGATTATTTCTTGTACTTCCTATCTTCCCTTAGATTTTACTCTAAGAGGAACTAGAAAAGTTCTCTAAAAAGTAGTAAAATTATACAAGTGACTGAACTCCGTTACAAAAATAACATCATAACTATTTATAAATAAATATAAAAAGGCAACTAGCATGCTTTAAATTATGGTGGTGTGGTGCTCATGAAGTGAACTAGTGCCATGGCACTGGAGTTTTTGCACTGCCATAGTGCTTGCTAATATGGATTGGTTACTTACAAAATAGTCACCTCTTCACTAATAGAACGTGCACCTTGGAAGTTACAATTGCATCTTCTTGGTGTTGTGTACATTAGAGAATTGTGGTTACTAAAGGGAAAAAATGGCACCAAGGCATGAGAAATTGTGGCACCACAATAGTTAAAAATAGAGAATTTAACTCTTCCAAGTTGAATTTATATGTCATAATACTGATAATGTTGCAGCAATGTCGGTGTTGCTGCCATAATAGTTTGAAATAGAGAACTCGGTGATGCCATGTCAAAATTTCATTGCCTCAGCAGCACTTAAGTTAGTGCTATGAAATTATATCATTAGATGTCGCAATGTTGAGAGCTCATTATAATTTTTGCCAAGTTAGTTTTTCATGAATAGAAACAAATAAAATAATATATTTTTATTTGAAATAAAATCTATTAAATACTATATGATTTACACTTATTAATAGTAAACACAAAATTTATAAGAGAAATAAATTATTTTTCATCAAGAAACTCTATTCTAGAAGTCTTCTAGTGGTTAAGTTTGGAAAATTACCTAACTAATCAATCCATCCTTAAATTTATATCTTAGGATATCAATGTTTAATTAGAAAATGGAGATGATAAGCTGGCCCTTTATCTGACTACTCATTTTAAAGGAAAACTAGTGACATGACTACAATAGACATGATTATGTTTGGGTATTAATTTTAACACCTTCTCTATAGTATAAAATAAGTTTATTATTAATTTTTCTCCAACTATGTTAAGCCCTACTTAAATTGACTAACCGTGATCAGTTGGACGCTGGAGTGCTAACCAGCCGGATCAGCTGTTCTCTCATTGGCACCTCCCTCCCCTAGAATGGATTAAGGTTAACTTGGATGCAATTTTAACTAGTTCTTATAATGGAGGCATTGGTGGAATTGTTAGAGATTCTAAAGATAGATTCTTGCTTTCCTTTGGAATTAATTTTACTCATTGGGACAGTGGATTGTTGGAGCTGTTGGCGGTTCGTTCTTTGAAGAAATTCATTTTTGATTGGATGTTGGAGGCAAAGGGCTTTATTATTGAAGGGGATAACATCAACATCATAAAGCATTTGCAAAATTCTATGAATAATGGATCCCGGATTGTATAGGATTGAAGAGCTTGAAGAACTCTCTTTTTTGGATGAGTTTGGTAAGGCAAAATTTGATTTTAGAATTATAAAGCAAAATTTTTGTAATAATTATTTTTTCCACAACATGTAGCTCAATTTTAATGATAACTGTTTACATTTTATCTTTAAGATTTATTAAAATTCACTAGAGTCTAATTGTTTTTTTTAATATTATTTATTAATCTAAAAATTATAAATTTATTATATTAATTTTATATGTATATTTTTTTAATTTATGAATTTTTTATTATAATAAATCATTTTATGTTATTTGAATTATAAGTAAAAAATTAGAATGTATAGAAGTTATTTTAATGACTTAATTAGATTCAAATGCTCATAGAATTAATTCCATGGATCTTTAGGGACCTTAGGAACCTTCCATTTGAATTTGTATTCAATTGGAATATCATAGGATTTTATAAAAGTTTCAAAAGTTTTCGGGCCAAGAATTTTAGAAACATTCCTATCCTAATCTTTGATTTGGATTCAAGCAAAATAAATGATACTCTAACCCTCTTCATAATTACAAAAACCATGAAGAACTCATACTAAAAGGTCCTACGGACTAATTGTTATAATTTTTAAATTTCTTAGGTCAATTTCTGACTTATGATTTTAAAATTTTAATTCATGTCGAATGATGGGTCAGATAGACTAAAAATAAATAAATAAAAAGATATCTTATACATCTACAGTTTCTATGGGAATGAATTAGAGCCTAAATTATATTTTATAATGCACTAATTAGTTAAATGTTCATATTTTACTTATTGGAAATTACAAAGCCTATAGATTAAGCTAGATTCTACAACCTATTTCATTAAAGAGAGAATAAAACTCTAAATCCATAATGTTGTTGAACACAAAATTTGTTTCAATGGGTCAATTATTATTAATTTTTTAAATTTATATGATTTCTAGAAGTTAAACTGCAAAACATTAGGTTAAATATATAGTTAGCATCTAACTATGTTGCACTTTTAAAACAATGCTATTTAATTAGTTAATTAAGTAGTTGTAGGTATTAGAAATCATCACAATTCTCCCTAAGAGATTGTACGATGGAGATTTAGTACTCAAAACCATGGGTTATTAATAATCATGTAGTGCAATTAGGATCATCCTACAAATCAAAATGAAACACATGAGTGCAATTTTTTCTTCAACATCCGATAGCCTCTCTCAGCTGTTAACCTAACTTTAATAACTTTTTGCAATCTAACATGTAGAATTAGCCTATATTAATTTAGTAGGATCTAGTGAATAGGAACTATCAATCCAACTACTAAATTTCTTTACATTGTTAGTTTCATTTACAATGTCTTGAACCCCTATATAAACTAGCCTAAGTTTGATAATTACCTATATGTAATATGGATTGGATGGGGGATTAGGCTATCAATAATTTTCCTAGTGACAGTAAACACACATCCATTAGAGGTTGGTTACTAAGAATGAATGGTTGAATATTTCCATTTTCACTAAATTAGGTTCATCAAATCTCACTCGTATCACACATGGAGGCTTTTAGATGGTTGAAGGATACTTGGTATTAATTGTCACACTTCATAGATTCTTAGGTATTAAGAAATAGAAACTTATGGCTATTAGAAATAGGGGTATTTATAAGCCTTATCCAATATATATGAAAAGAATTATGGCCACAGCTAGTTATAACAACTAGTTAGGGTGATTTAAATTAGACTAATAAAGTGTAGAAAAATTGTAAGAAGGAGATGGAGGCCTTGGTTGGAATGTTTTAATTAGATGGATAATATTAAATTTAAATGTCTAGGGTTTTAATTTTTTTTAGCAATTGGATAATAACGCTCTAGTTCAATTGGCCTGGGCTGGGTGAGGTAGGTTCAAGGAGCATGCGGCTGGGCTTGGATTAAATTACTTTGGGAAGAAATTGGATTTACCTAAGCTTAGTTGGGTTAGCCAATTCTGTTAACCCAAGTTAACATAAGGTATAGGCTGGCTTAGGCAAGTCCTTTGGGACCTTAAGGATCAAACTTTGGGCTTTTGAGTTCATGGATTAAATATTTATAATAAAAATACTAATATCACCATTTTGTTCAACCTTGTTTGGAAAAAAATCAACAAGGGTTGGGTCACGCTAGCTTCAGTACTAAGAGTGGATTGGAGGTGTTCGATCAGCATCCTAAGGCTTTGACAAAGGTTTCACCTTGAATTATAATTTTTTTATGGTTTTATGTATGTTAAGTGAAACATGGTCAATTTCCTTAAAAATGTTGATGTTGCAACCCATGACCCCGAGGTTGAGTTTTTGATGATGACAAATAATGTCATTTGAATCGTTTATTCATTGAATATTATTTTATTTGCTATTGTTCGTGAGTACTAACATTTGAGGAAGATCAAAAGCTACTCAGGACGACATGAAGACTCAAGAATGGGTAGATTAGGAGTATGAGTGTGCAAAATATTTTGTTGATTTTATTTTATTTTTATTTTTCTGAGTCTGGCCACAAAATGCATAAAAGTCTGAGCAAACATGCACACACACACAGGGGGAGAGTGTTTTTAAATGAAAATTTTAGAGTTTTTCTTTCTCTGTAGATCGTACTATATGATGGTATTTCGTACCGTACGATCAGAGTTTTGTAGAACGATTCTGTGAATAGATCATACCGTACGAATGTATTCGTACAGTACGATATGTTCATAGCCAAAACCCTAGCAGCAATTTTAACTTAAGTTATTTTCCGCCGCTTGTACTGTACGAACATCCTCGTACTGTAGGATTTTTGTTTAAATACTTAATTTAATATGTGATTAGTGAAAGAAATCCGAGCTTAATTATAATTTGAACATCTTACTGTACGAACCAATTCATACCATACGATGAAGAGAGATGAATTATAATCGTCCTGAAGATCATCCCGGACGAGCTCTTCGATTTTGTCTCATCGTACAGTACGATGGCAATCATACCTTACGATGAACAGAGACGATGTTTGATCGTCCCGACTATCGTCCTATACGAACAGAAGTGTTATGGATCGTACCGTACGCTTTCAAATCGTACTATACAAATGTTTTGAACTGTTCGTACCACTTCGTACCAGGATGAAGTCTGTTTATACTTATCGTATTGTACGATTAGGAACCGTACTGTATTATAGTAACAGATACTTTTGAAATCTCAGTGATTTTGGAGCCTGCTTAGAGGTGAAAAACTTGTCTTTTTTGAGTGTGTGAATTAGAGAGGAGAACGTGACGAGAGAGGGATTCTGAGGGAGAGAGATCTTGAGAAGTTCTTTAGGGTTTGAGAGAGGAAGGAGAAGGTGAGCATTGTGAGGGAGAAGAGGTGTGAGGGAGATCACACGGATGCTCCGAACTTGCTACATCTTGCTCCTCCTATGGTCCTAGAAGAATTTATGGGAGGATCTCTAAGGGGAAAGGCTCTTCTACATCCGTGACCTCGAGGTACTCTGCCTTCTCCAGCAGGGAGAAAAATGAGAAGGTTCTCTGCCGTCGCCAGGAGGGTGAAAACAGAGTTTGGCACTCCTCCACGCTGGGTTGGTGAAAGGGAGTATTGTAAGGGCTTCTCCGCCTTGCCAAGGGGGGCAAAAGGATAGCTATTACTTGTAGTGAAATACCCAGAGCGGAGGACTCCAGGGAGTGGACGTAGGTCATGGTTTGACCAAACCACTATAAAAATCTCGGTGTGCTTTTTACTTATTGTCTTTTATTACAGCGTGCATTTTATTTTTCAATATTTGTTTGGAAAAATTTGTGAATTTTTTTTTAAAATTTTCATGTTAAAATTTTAAAACGTCAATAATATTAGAACTCCTTAGGTTTTAACTATTGTCAAAAAGTTTTCACAATTCACCCCCTCTTGTCCATCTAGTAATTTCAATTGGTATCAGAGCATATTTTCAAAAATAGTGTTTTAGAAAACCTTAAAAAAATGATCATGTCGCATTTTGGTAATCGTAACACTGCGGAGGGTTATTCAATAACCCGTCCACCACTCTTTGATAACATTCCGTTTGATTTCTGGAAAATTTGAATGTCTACTTTTTCACAATTTATTTATTACCGCATGTGGATGTTAGTGAATGATGGATATGTTGCACCGTCTAAAATTTTTAATGGATTGAAAACTCCTGTACCTTTTAATGAATGGAGCAACGAGGATAAGGATTTAGCCCAACTGAACGCTAAATGTTTAAATTGTTTTTCTGTGCATTGAAGTCTGAGGATTATATGAGAGTATCTACCTGTGCCACGGTTAAGGAGATTTGGGATAGACTATGCATTACATACGAAGGAACAAATGAAGTAAAATAGTCTAGGCTTAATATTTTACTGCACGATTATGAACTCTTCTGCAAGAAATCTAGCAAAATAATATCTGACATGTACACTTGGTTCACCCAAATCATGACATCCTTGCATGCATTAGGTAAAGAGATTTCAAATTTTGAGAAAGTAAATAAAATTCTTAGATGCTTACCTAGTTCATATGATGCAAAGATAACTGCTATCACTGAATCTAAAGACCTTAATGTGTATTCTATTGATAATCTCCTTAGATCACTTATTGCATACGAGCAAGGAGTGAGTCAGAGACAAAGTGATGCAGGTGAAAAGAAGAAGGAGCGAACGGTGGCATTGAAAGAAAGCAACTCATAAAGTGAAAGCTCTGCAGGGGAGGAAGAGGATGAGATAGCACTGATGACCCGACAATTCAAAAATTTGCTGAAGAGAAAACAAAAGCGTCATCAGAATAGATGGAATAAAGGTAAGAGCTCAAGGTCCAATAAGGTTTCATCTGATACAATCTGTTTTGAATGTAGGAAGCCAGGTAACGTTCGAGCTGATTGCCCCAATCTGAAGAGTCAACCAGCTAAGGAGAAAGGAGATGAGAAAGAAAAATACAAGAAATGAAAGATAAAGACACAAAAAGCTTTTTGGGCCGACTCTGCCTCAGAATCGTCAGAAGAAGAAGCAGAGGAGGAGGTAACAAATTTGTGTCTTATGGCTAATGATAATCTTGATCAATCGGATCAAGATGAGGTATGTCAACTTTCATATGAAGAATTACTACTTATTTTTGAAAATATCCATGACTCGTATAGGAAGTTGAAAAAGATACATGCTAAGCTTAATGTTGAATTTAGTTCTTTACAGTCCGAGCATGCTAAGTTATTTAAGGAAAATTCTGATTTAGAAAGGGATCATATGCTACTTCTTGATGAGTATGATGCATTAAATAAGAAGCATATTGAACTAACTGAAGTGCATGAAACCTTGAAAACCACTCATGTTGAACTAGAAGAAGCTTTTGATAGACTAGACAAACTTGCATTAGAAGTAAATCATAGTGAGCACTTGCTATTGATAGAAGTTGATGGACTGATAGCTCAAAATAAAACTTTTAGTGAGAAAATAAAAGAACTAGAAAATGAAATTGCATCACTCAATTTGTAGATGTGATCACCGCTAGGCACCTAGAAATGCTGGGCCACTAGAAATCCTACATATGGACTTATTTGGACCAGTTAGTACTACTAGCCTAGGTGGGAAAAATTATGGATTTGTGATTGTAGATGACTTCACTAGATTCACTTGGGTAAGATTCTTAGCACAAAAAAATGAGTCTTTTGAGGAAGTTTAATATTTTCTCCACATGGATTCAACGGAAATTAGGTTGTGAAATCTCAACAATTCATAGCGATCATGTTTGAGAATTTCAAAATGATAGATTTGAATTATTCTGTCGAAGAGCCTAGAATAGAACATAATTTCTCAGCCCCTAGAACACCTCAGCAAAATGGTATAACATAAAGGAAGAATAGAACATTGGTAGAAGCTGGCTAGGGCATGTTAGCAGAGTACACCCTTCCTAGATACTTTTGGCAGAAGCAGTCAACACAGCATGTTATGTTTTAAATAGGGTGAATATTAGATCTAAGCTGAACAAAACTTTATATGAACTCCTTAAGGGTAGGACACCAAACCTTTCACATTTATATGTCTTTGGGTGCAAGTTCTTCATCTTGAATAATGGTAAACATCCCTTAGAAAAATTCGATCCCAAGTCTGATGAGGGTGTCTTCTTAGGTTATTCATCTGTAGGTAAGGCCTATAGAATTTTAATAAGAGAACCCTTGTAGTAGAAGAGTCCACCCATGTGGTATTTGATGAATCAAATAAGCCCTCTGAATCTAAAATTAAAGATGATGAAATAGAGCAATTCAAGGAGTAGAGACTATGACCTTAGGAGAAAGGGTAGAACCTCAGGAAGATTTGCTAGAGAATGGAGATATTCTTTCTAGTCATCCTAAAGAGTTAATTTTAGGACACCCTTTAGAAGGTGTAAGAACTAGGCATGGGCTTAGGAAGAAGGTTAGTCATTCAGCATTCATCTCTATGATAGAACCAACAAGTATAGATCAAGCCTTATGTAATGAATTTTGGATTCTAGCAATGCAAGAAGAGCTGAACAAATTCACCAGGAATGATGTTTGGGAGTTAGTCAAGAGACCTAAAGAGCAGACAAATGTGTTGTCGAAACAAAATGGGTCTTCTAGAATAAGGTGACTGATTCAGGAATAATAATAAGGAATAAAGCCAGACTAGTAGCTAAGGGGTACAACAAAATTGAGGAATAGACTTTGAGAAACCTTTGCCCCGTTGCTAGACTAGAAGCCATAAGAGTGCTCTTAGCTTTTGTTTGCTTCAAGAACTTTAAGTTATATCAAATGGATGTAAAGAGTGCATTTTTGAACGGGGTAATTAAGGAAGATGTCTATGTTGAGCAACCCCCAAGATTTGAAAGTTCACAATTTCTAAATCATGTATTCAAATTAAAGAAGACACTTTATGGATTAAAACAAGCACCTAGAGCATGGTACGAAAGACTTAGCTCATTCCTATTGGATAGAGGATTTGAAAAGGGTAGTGTAGATAATACACTCTTTTTATAAAAGGTTAAAGAAGAAATTCTCATTGTTCAGATATACGTGGATGACATTTTATTTGGGTCTTCAGATAAAATGTTGTGCGATGAATTTTCAAAAATAATGAGTAATGAGTTTGAAATGAGCATGATGGGAGAACTTAATTACTTTCTTGGCTTTAGTGTAAAACAAATGGATAATGGAACTTTTCTTAACCAAACAAAGTACATTAAGGATACCTTGAAAAAATATGAAATTGATAGTGCAAAACCCATGAACACTATAATGAGCACAATAATTCAATTAGACAAAGATCCTAGTGGAAAATCAGTAGATCAGAAAAAATATAAAGGAATGATTGGGTCCCTTCTTTACCTGATTGCCAGTAGACCGGACATAATGTTTAGTGTGTGCCTCTGTACCCGTTTTCAAGCTGATCCTAAAGAGTCACACTTAACTGTTGTCAAGAGAATTCTTAGATATCTACTAGGCACCCCAAACTTTGGAATTTGGTATCCTAGGCACAACACTTCCTTTAAATCTTAGGGTACTCAGATTCTGACTTTGCAGGATGTAGGATAGATAGAAAAAGCACCTCTGGTACCTGCCAATTCATAGGACAATCATTAGTTTCTTGGTCCAGTAGGAAGCAAAACTCAGTAGCACTTTCCACAGCCGAGGAAGAATATATTGTAGTAGGAAGTTGTGTTGCACAAGTACTATGGGTAAAACAACAAATTATTGATCTTGGCCTACCTGTAGGAACCATTTCAATCATGTGTGACAACACAAGCGCAATTTTCATCTCTAAGAACCCAATTCAGCACTCTCAAACAAAACACATAGATGTTAGACACCATTTCATTAGAGATCACGTTGCTAAGAGAGATATAGAATTGCATCACATCGCTACAGGAGATCAATTAGCTGACATATTCACAAAATCTCTAGCTTTCGACACATTTAGCACCTTGAGGACTAGATTAGGTGTCATAGATATAACTGCATAAAAAAAAATCAACACAAAATAAAAAAAATTAAATAGGGGGGCTCCTGATCATCACACACTCACTACACATAAAGCACCAGCCAATATCGTACTGTACGATACACATATCGTAATGTACGATATACTGTAATCTATACAGAGCACACTAAAATGACAAATTTTGTCACTGTTGATCATACTGTACGACTATAATCATACTGTATAATTAATTATCGGTCATCGTACGATCTGATATCTCCTCTTCGTACTGTGCGCGCCACGAAAGCGAATGGATTGGGACGAATTTAAGCTTGCTGGTACGTTATTATTACTGATCGTACTGTATGATTTACATTCATCGTACTATACGATCCACCTCAGCAAGTGGATGGGAACGAAATAAAGGCGTTCGGTACGATATTAATGTAATTCAGACTATACGATACACCTGTTCATACAGTACGATATGTGTGGTCAAAAGTCATACTGAATTCCTCGGGATGATCGATATTCCTCTGATCGTAATGTACAATATTTATCGTACTATACATTTTGACATCCTTTTTCCGGTACAAACCGTCACAGCAATTATGACCATATCGTACTGTACGATTTACTATCATACTTCACGATTTACTATCGTACTGTACGATGTGTGGAAAACTCTATAAATTGGGTGAGTAGGCCAAACTCTTCACTTGCACTCCACTAATCAATCCACTTGATTCCTTCTTACTTTGCACTCAGCCTCTACACGATGTCTGGTTCAAGAAAGAAAGGTCGTATGGTAGTGGGAAGCTCTTCTTCCTCTCGCCGCCATAGTGCTCGATTCTTGAATGCCAAAAACGAGGATGCATACCACAAGTTCAAAGCCTGCAAAATTACACCCTCTCGACTGCTAAATCAGAAGGCTATGAACTTCGAGGTAATGAACCTCTTTGCTTCCACCACCCTCCAATTTCTTCTTACCCTGGCCTTCCCTTACAATTCTGAACTCCTAGAATTCCTAGCCAATTTGACCTATACTGTCGACAACCTCACTTTCCACTATTTTGTTTGTCGTCAAAATGTTGAAATAACCAAAGCTGACATCGCCCAACACATTGGGCTATCTACTGAAGGGCCTATGGTTCGCTCTTTTCTTACAAATGATTTTGACTGAGCGACATTAATCGAGTCCTTAGGAATGCCGCATTCTATCAACACCAACCTCTTATTTCTTCACTAAATAGAAATGTGCGCATAATTCAACATGTCCTTCCTACCTCCATAATACCCAAAGGTGGTGACCGTGTGAACATGACCCCGACCCTATCTGTCACTACCTACCTTATCATGACCAACACAAAATTCGGCGAGGCCAATCTGATTATTGACTACATTCGCCACATGACCTTCGTTCGTCTCCCTATCACTCGCTAAAAACAAAATATAGCTCTTTGACACCTTATAGGATATATTCTCCAAAATAAATATCAATTGACCTATCCTGGTGAATCCGATAATCTTCCCATTTTTTATACGGATGCCTCTTTCCGTATTCTTTTCCGTCGGGGACACGAGCCGGAAGAACCTATTTTTGACGAAGAAGAAGGGGAATATGCCCAGGCTGTAGCTCAAGCACATCCACGACGACATGCACCCCCTCAAGCACCTGCACCTGCTTACCCTCACGATAATCTGGTCGAACGCTTCGACCAACTTCAGACTCGTCTCGATACTCATATTCAAGAACAACATCAGCAACACGAGACATATATGCATTAGTTTGGAGAACGCTTTACTGCTATTGATCATCGCTTTGATACTCTCTTTCAGTACTTCCAACCAAACCCACCTCCACCACCTAGTGATCAGGATCCTCCACTATAAATTATTTTTGTATTATAGTTGTTTTTTTCTTTTTTAGTGTTCGCTCCTCTTTTTGGTGCTGTCAAAAGGGGAAGAAGGTTGTTGTATCTTGTTTCTATGGTTAAATGCATATTTTTTTTCTTTCATACTGCATCATCTTTTATTTCTTTTCTTCTTATTATTATATTTAAATTAAATAAAAAAATGCCTTTAACACTTGCTTACAACAAATATTATTTTACATCATCAAAAAGGAGGAGATTGTTACAACCCATGACCCCGAGGTTGAGATTTTGATGATGACAAATAATGTCGTTTGAATCATTTATTCATTGAATATTATTTTATTTGCTATTGTCCGTGAGTACTAACATTTCAGGAAGATCTAAAGCTACTCAGCACGACAGGAAGACTAAAGAATGGGTAGATTAGGAGTACGAGTCTGTATTGTATTTTGTTGATTTGATTTTATTTTTATTTTCTTGAGTCTGGCCACAAAATGCATAAAAGTCTGAGCAACCATGCACACACACAGGGGGAGAGTGTTTTTAAATGAAAATTTTAGAGTTTTTTTTTCTCTGTAGATCGTATTGTACGATGGTATTTCATACCGTACGATCAGAGCTTTATAGGACGATTCTATGAATTGATCGTACCGTACGAATGTATTCGTACTGTACGATATGTTCATAGCCAAAACCCTAGCAGCCATTTTAACTTAAGTAAGTTATTTTCCACCGCTCGTACTGTACGAACATCTTCGTACTATATGATTTTTGCTTAAATACTTACTTAATTTAATCCATGATTAGTGCAAGAAATTTGGGCTTAATTATAATTTGAACATGGTACTGTACGAACCAATTCGTACCATACGATGAATAGAGATGAATTATATTCATCTCGAAGATCATCCCGGACGATCTCTTCGATTTTATCTCATCGTACAGTACGATGCCAATCGTACCAAACGATGAACAGAGACGATGTTTGATCGACCCGACTATCGTCCTGTATGAACAAAAGTTTTATGGATTGTACCGTACGTTTTCAAATCGTATTGTACGAATGTTTTGAATTGTTCGTACCACTTCGTACCAGGATGAAGTCTGTTTATACATATCGTACTGTACAATTAGGAACCGTACTATACGATAGTAACGACTACTTTTGAAATCTCAATGATTTTGGAGCCTTCTTAGAGGTGAAAAACTTGTCATTTTTGAGTGTGTGAATTAGAGAGGAGAACGTGGTGAGGGAGGGATTCCGAGGGAGAGAGATCTTGAGAAGTTCTTTAGGGTTTGAGAGAGGAAGGAGAAGGTGAGCATTGTGAGGGAGAAGAGGTGTGAGAGAGATCACACGGTTGCTCCAAACTTGCTGCTTCTTGCTCCTCCTGTGGCTGTAGAAGAATTTGTGGGAGGATCTCCAAGGGGAAAGGCTCTTCTACATCCATGACCTTGAGGTACTCTGCCTTCTCCAGGAGGGAGAAAAATGAGAAGGTTCTCTGCCATCGCTAAGAGGGTGAAAACAGAGTTTGGCACTCCGCTACACTGGGTTGGTGAAAGGGAGTATTTTAAGGGCTTCTCCGCCTTGCCAAGGGGGGTAAAATGAGAGCTATTGCTTGTAGTGAAATACCCGGAGCAGGAGGACTCCGGGGAGTGGACGTAGGTCATGGTTTGACCGAACCACTATAAAAATCTCGGTGTGCTTTTTCCTTATTGTCTTTTACTACTGCGTGCATTTTATTTTTCAATATTTCCTTGGAAACATTTGTGAATTTTTTTTTTTAAATTTTCATGTTAAAATTTTAAAACATAAAAAATATTAGAACTCCTACTTAGGTTTTAAGTATTGTCAAAAAGTTTTCACAATTCACCCCACCTCTTGTCCATCTAGTAATTTCAGTTGAACCATGGCACACCATAGGTTCTCATGGGTTTTTATAAATGTATCTAAGTGTTTGGGAGGTTTGGGCTACTTGTCTTGGTTTAAAATTTGGCAGGATTAATAAAAAGGCTATTTAGGTCAGTTTGAGCTCATGTGAAGAACGTAATAAACCATGGTTACTCATGGGCTCCATTGGGGTTAAACATGTTTAAGGAGATGTTTGAATACCTTGAGATTTAGTCCAAGGGTTTAGGATTTGATCTAACCTAAGAAATGCACTGTGCATATATTAAGGATTTAATGAACTCCATAGTCAGGATTATGGTCAACCAAGTATTGAGCATTGGTCCCAATATAATCAAACCACTTAGGAGATTATTTTGGATTGGTTTATGTCATTCCCATGGGTTTGGGTTCAACCTTGAACTGAAATGCCACCTTGATTGGCATGAATTATAATTATAGTGAACTTGGGTTTTCACTTAGGCTTTGATATTGGAATGACTTTAGAATGATTCTAACACTTCATAAATAGGGTTTGGAGGTTCTTAATTCTTTTAGATTTAATCTAAGTAGGAAACCCTTCTCTTCTCCCTATTGTTCTTATTGGTTTGGTTTGCTTCGAATGTTGGAAACTTAAGAATTAAAGTTAGTAATGAAAGGGAATTTAGAAAACATTAAAAAATGAGGTCAACACCTTACAAATTAGCTCAAAACATTAAGAATCAACCTTTAACTTAGTAATGACTTGACATTTAAAATTTTCATTTGGTGTTCCAATGATGGTCTAAATAATAAACTCTAAATCACTCTATTTATTGAAACCATAATTCACCCCAAACATTGAAAAATCATAGATAATTCTTTAAAAATAAAAATAAGAAAAAAATAAAATAAGTCTTGAACTCATAACTGAATGAGAATGCCATGAAAACTAAAATTTATAAGTGTTTACAAAAGAAACCTTAATTCAAATAAAAGGGAAACTAGGTAAAATTAAATATAAATAATTTATTATTAATCATTTAAAATTCATTTTAATCCCAAATGTGCTGAAAATCTCATGGATTGATCTTTATGTTAGCAATGACTTATAGTTTAAATTTTATGATGTTTGAAACTCATTTGGTGGTTCAAATATTAATTCCTAATCCAATTAGTACATATGTACCATTTAACTAGAAATTTTATAAATAAATAAGAAAATAAAAAAAATAAATTAAAATGAATTAGATTCATAACATAAAAAAAATATGATAATAAAATATTAAGATATAAAAAAAAAATAAGTCAAGTGTAGACCAATCCCAAATTTAGATTAAAAGAACCCTTAATTAAACTAAAATTTTATAATTAATTTAAATAAAACAAATAACTATAAAATCCTAAATTTTTGGAATCAATTTTGGGCTTTCTTTAACTTCAACACTAATCTCATAAATATTAAGAAACAAATTCAAAGCACTTTCTTACACAATTAAAAAATCCGAAATAAAACCCTTAATTCCTAAAATAATAAAAATTGACTTATGCTTTTATCATATTCGTTTGGTTAGGATGGTTATATTTTTTAATGTACCTAAGATTTCTTGATTTTTGATCATATTGCACTTTGAGTTAAATATTCAAGATGTTTAAAATAAATAAATAATGATTCAAATAAAAAAACCCTGAATACTTCATAAAATCTTAGTTCACTCATATTTTAATTTAAGAAAAACTCATATGGACCCTTAAATAAATTAGACATTAGAAAATGAAATCCTATACTCAAAATGATTGGCTAACCACACAACTTAGCACTCTAACAATGGTTGTTAAACTTATGTTCAACTTCTTTTTTAACCTGAACCTAGCCCTTAAAAGGACTTACTAGTTGATGGAGGTTTTGTTAAGTTTGGAGTTTTGTTGTTAAAATCTAGCAATGACTATTAATGTACCATAGTTCATTTTTAGCTAACCTACTAAGATTGTAGATAAGAAACTTATCTTGAAGTTTATTATTGGATGCAGGTCATAAGCTAACCCTATAACCACAAAGCCTCAAATATTTGAAAGGATAGGGTTTCCCATGCTCATTCACTAAAATAAGAAACTAAAAATCTACACTTGTTTCTAATTTTTTTATCTCACTGATGGTCCCTAGCCAATTTAAGATTTTATCAACTCCTATTAAAACATCTAGAATACTAAAAAAGCAAACTCAATTGAGAAAATGAACCATCCCTTAAGGTAAATGATGGAAAAAGGATGAATGTTAACAAAAATTGGTAATCTAACCATGGCCGCCTCTAAGGAAGTTGGTTAAGTTAGTATCCCTCTAGCTCTCCACTCTTAGGTGATATAAAGTTCCACCCTCTCTCCCCTTCCTTTGGAGTGGAGGATGTGAAGGAGATAGCTCACTCGCCCACACAGTCCTTTGACTATCTTATTATATAAAAGTAAGTAAGAAAGAAAAAAAATTAATAACATATTAAGTGAAATTATGTAGAAATTTGTAGAAAATTTTGGGCAAAACAAAGAGGATTTTCTAAAGAGCATGGATTGAATATTAAACAATAAGGTATAGATTGAAGTTCTAATGAAATACATCACCATGTCCCAGGTAGAGGTCAGTCAACCACTAGAGATAAGAGAAGAGCATTTACGTAAGTTTATGTCTTAGTGTTGCTGATGAATATCGTCTGGAGCCATGAGGATTATATAAAAGATTGATAGTATTATGTTGACTTATTGACAACACTAGAAATTATATATGGATAATCAGGATGTGAGATAATCTTCTTATTGCACTCATTAATAATAATCACTGATTTCTAAACATCATTAGATGGTATTGTAAAATCTCGCCACCATGCTCATATTAATGATTAATCTTGAGTTAATCCATAATTCTTTAGGGGTCAACATTCTTCATACCACTTTGATGAGATGAGGTTGAGTTCTCTAACTCAACTTTCCCCAATAATGGGTAAGAAAAAGGGTTGCCAAGAAAAGGTGGTAGCCACTTCTTCCACACTATTCATGGATAAAGACCATGTGGAATAAAAATAATAAAAAAGTGAGATCAATAAAATCTGTTTCATGTGTGGAATATACTCGTAAACCAGCACAATGTTTTAGGAAAGTCCATTGAGGAAATGACGAGTGAATTGAAAGTAAGTTAAAGAAAAATTGATAAGGAATAAGTTACCAAGTTTGGTACCAACTAAGATGATCTCTTAGGAGATATTATGGTAGAAGTACACATGGTAGACAAAAGAGAATCCTTATAAAATAAATAGTCATCTAATATTTATGAGCATGATGTTGTGGTTGAGTAGGGTACTGTACTAGACTTAATCAAATGTCTCATACATTAATTAAGTTAGATGGATGTGTATATTTTAAAAAGGAGAATAAGATAAAGAAAATGATGGCTATTAAGGCCTATTTATAGCCTCATGGATCATTGCTTCCATGAGAATAGTTTGAACCTACTCAACTAGAGACTATCCAAGTGGAAATCAGGCAAAAGAAATTTTAATTAAAGAAAAACAATAATAAAAAAAGGAGGTGATAGAAATAAAGTCTATTTATCAAGAATGATATTATATACCTTGTGGAGCAGTGAGTGAAGGAGGCCATGGAAATCCTAAGGTACACCACTTTTTTAGGGTAAAAAGTGATCTCATTTATTTTGGGATAATTTCTCTAATATCCATATAAAGCATTCTACTTGAGCCTTTAACTATCTTTCCTTTAGGGGTAGATTAATGTTAATTAAAAGTGTTCTTTACTTAATTCTTGTGTACATATTTGATACTTTATATCTGATAGTGAATATTTGCACTAGACTTGAAAGAATCATTAACAAATTTCTATGGGGCAATAAAGATGGTAAATCTACATTTTTATGGTCTTCCAGGAATAGATGTGCGGGTGTCCAAGATGAAGGTAATTTGGGTTTTAAGAACTTGAGGGATATGTCTCTTGGTCTTGGTTCAATTGAAGGTCTAAAAAGAACTTACGTTCTAAGCTTATGATTTCTAAATATTGTGTAGGCAAGCATTCTCTTAATCGCTTTATCAAAAAAAGGGATTCTTTTAATTGGGAAAGGCATCGTTCTATTAAATGGGATGCAGAAAATTTCATTCAATGGCATTTGGGTTGACGCAATATCTTTTTTTTTTTTTGCAAGATAATTGGCTATGTTTCCCCTCTATATAAAATTTTCTCAATACTCATACATTAATGCTTGTAAAGTTGTTTATTTTATTCAAGAGGAGACTAGTAATGTAAATCAAATTGCAAAAATGGTGCCCGATTTTGTTATTAATCTCATTCTAAAAGTTCCTTTACAATTGGATAAAAATATTGTATTTTATTTGATACGTTTATGGATGGGAGCTTTGTGTTTAAAGAGGTTTGGCATTTTATAAGATTTGGCAAACTAATTTTCAAATATTTTTCTTCTATTTGGCAAAAAAGTATTTCAGCTTCTTATTTAATATTAGTGTGGAGAATTTTTTACAATTTTATGTCTGTCAATACTATCTTGATGAAAGAGGCTAATATGTTATTTCAAAATGCCAATGTTATTATCATATTAAAAATTTGAATCCTGTTTTTGCAAATGTCCATGTTGCTCTTAAAGATTGTCTTTATTTTGACAATGCTTTCACTACTTAATTTTTTAAGGCATATACCAATATTAATAATATCATACATGATTGTGTGGTTCCTTTTAAGAGGCATATTTGTAATGTGTTACCATCATTATATGTTGGTTTCTTTTAAAAAGCTAAAAAGAGGCAAAGCTTGAGAGCATTACTATAAATGCCTCGACTATTATGCTCAATATTAAGGACAATGTGAGACAATTATATTTTTCTATGTTGATCAATTGAGAATATTTTAATAGCTGCTCTGAAATTACTGAGCATTTTGGTATTAATGTCATGGCCCATAGCCACTCTTTTAAAGAAATTATGGTTAAATTGATTAAACCTAAGGTGGGTTGCTAAAAACTTAATATTGATGGCTCGTATAACAATTGTAAAGGTAGTTGTGGTGGTCTTATTCATGACTTTACCAGCCAGATTAGTGTAGCCTTTACTTGTCCCATGGATGTCTACACGGCTATTATGGCTGAAATTTAGGCTTCAAAGTATGGGTTAAAATTACGCATCTCTCTTGGGATTACTAATATTTGGATTGAAATTGATGTTATGCTAGTGATTCATTATATTACTAATAATCAAATTGATAATCCTTATTATTACAACACCATTAGAGAGATTAAATAATGGTTGTAGCATATCAATTATTCTATTACTCATAATTTTAGTGAAGGTAATGCTGCTGTTAATTTTTTAGCTGGTTTGGGTTGCAACCTCATGGATTTTGTTGAGTACGTGAGCTCATCTCTTCTGTCAAGGCTTTTGGGTTTAGCTAGGTTTGATTGTATGGGCATACCTTATGTTACAGTTCCTTAGATTTTGTTGTTTGGCTCTTGGGTTGTTTATGGTTCTGTCTTACTTTTTCATTTAATTTTTGCTAGCTATTTTTATTTTGTGTTGTAGTCTTATCTCACTATTTTATTTATTGTTTTTGTTGGTGAGCCTTTTTTTTCTTGTCTGGGGGCAGTGATTACTGTTTGGACTTACTCATTATTTATTTTCTTTTCTTTTAAAGTGGCGTTGGGTCGGTTTCTCTATAATTTGGCCCTATTTCTTTCTTAATGTTGTTATCAAGTTGGTAAGTCCAATTCATGTTGCTATCAATATTCTCTGACAACTCTTATTTAGTTGGAAGTGTCCCTAAACTACACTATTGGAAAATAACTATTAACGGTTGATGGAATCCATCGATAACAATCAAAATATGCCATAAATATCATATTTTTGGTGCATTTCTGACATAAAATTGTTTGATATTAATTCGCACATCGAAAATAAAAAATCGACGATTTTTTTACAAGAAATATTTCCGGTGGTTCTTCCGCCAAAAAAAAAAAGACCATTCGATGCTTTTTTTATTGATATATTCCATCGTAAGATACATCAGTAATTTCGGTGGATAGTCAACACCAGAAATACCGGCGCATAATCAGTCAGCTAATAGATGTCATTATTTTACCGACGTACATTACCATAATAATTTTTTCTAGTATTAATATCGCATATTTTTGTCGAAAATATCATTGTATCATATTATCATCATTATTTTAGACGGATAATCTACTAGAAACCTATAGCTTAAACAAAAAAAAAACAAAAAAAACAACTTTGGTCCTTTTAAAATTGATTTCCATAACTAAACCTACATAACAAAAATATAACAACACTATATACATTCATACAACCACTTCAGATCAAGAACATCACCAATTACGTTATCAAACATAAACATTTAAATAATAACATAAATAAAAAGTGTATTATCAATAAATATCAAATAATAAAAAAGTTTTGATATTAAATGAACAAATAACTAAACATGTCCAAAAACACATAAATATAGATGTCCACATCAGCAAAATAAATAACTTCTACTATGATTCAGTCTCCTCATCAGTTGATGCTATACTTCTTCTACTAATCATCTGCTCCCTCATCTTTTGCATTTCCACTAATATTTGAGCTTATTGTATCTACATATACTACTGCATCTTTAGCTGCTACTACTGCATCTGTATTTGTTAATTTTACATCTGTATCTACTACTATTTCATCTGTATCTTCCAGTCAGCTTGTGCTTTCCTTATTTATTATATCTCGGTTATAAGGGTAGCTATCTATTGGGTAAATAAATACTCCTGGGTGTTAGATGAGAAACTAGAGCTACCAGATGTCTGCAACGAATATGCAGCCGCTTGCGAGCCTAAACTGTATACTTTGCTGTGCTGTATTCCTCCTATCAATTATGACTAAGTACGGTAGTCAAAATATTTTGCTGATCCACCAGAAGAACCTTCACCTGTTGTAGCCTGGCTTTCTTGAAGAAGTATATACTCCTCTTATGAAAGTTAATAGAAATTTAAGCAATTTATAAATAACATCAAAAAAAATTAAACTTATAAACTTATATAGGCTTTCCTTGCATGCACATCAATCATTACTGATCCTCCTACCGCTTGTTGGTATGACTATACAATTTAATAGGAGTCGGATCTCTACCCAACACTTCTTTTATAGCAGACATATATTAGTATTCTTATTAACGTAAATTATTTAAATATTTTAAAAAATCTTACCAAATATCTTCGGTGCTCAGTATGTGGAATAGAACCCCCAGTATGAAGGGAACTACCATGTCTGCAACATCAGAAGCATTATTCTATATATTTTGATCCCTCCTCCTAGGCTAGCCCAAGCAATATTCAACTTAGCTCATACACTCTGTCTAATCCAAAGTGGTCGCTCGCCTGACTTTCAGATGTCTGTAAACATGTCTCGTATGCTAGTCGAGCCACGCTTCTCAATATTCTTTCTGATTTATCATTGTTTTAAGGTAGCCAACAAAACTATTTCTACATTTAAGAACATATAATAAAGAAAATATATTTTTATTATCTTATATATGTAAATAAGATATAATGCATAACATATTTATATAATAATTAACCTTAAACTCTCTAAACCACATGCCCCGTATTTCATTCGGGACATTCTTCCAAGAAATATAAGGAGCATCATTCCAGCTTAGTATTATGTCCCATATTTTATGCATTAATTGCTTTGACAGATGAAACCTGAAAGAAATATGTTAGGTGTCAAAAAAATTTATTTAATTTTATTTGAATGTCTAAAATAAAATAAATACATACATATCACTGTCAGGTTCTATTAACATGCAAACCTCTATCATCTGCTTTACTGCAGCTTGGATGGAAGTATAAGCTATAGCGGGTTAAGGTGGTGGTGGGGGATATAGTATGGAGGGACATATGGTGGATATGGATATGTAGGAGGGCCAAAATGAGAAGGTGGGGGTTGGTAGTAGGGGTAGAAATGAGTAGTCTATGTGACATTCGGTGAAGGAATGTGTGGGTCTGGTAAGTAGAACTATGGGCTACTGGCTGCATGAGTAGGTAAAGGCAGGCTAGGATGATTCTGAGTAGCAGGTTGAGATAAAGAGGGCTGAGTTTGAGTAGAAGGTTGAGATGAAGAGGTGCCCCAATACATATAGGTGGACCTTTAGACCAAGAGTTGCCTTCTTACTACGCCTACCAAATATATTCCTTATCAATCCTCTCGGTTGGTCATCACTTGAAGCCATCTGCACAAAATATTTAAGAAATATTTACAATATTAATTATAGCAAAAATTGAATATAAAATAACGTAGTAATTAAATAAGTACATGTACAACAAAAAATTAAATATAATAAATATTATTATTATTATTAATTGTTGATTCATATTTGATTATCATAAAACATTTACCTTATATTAATTCACTTTCATATGATGAAACTTCTACACCGCTATCAAATTCCTCATGACTTTCCTCCATGTTTAAATCTACTTCCCCTAAGTGCAACTCATTCTCAATAGTTGTAATTTGATCGTCCACATTCTTAGCAAGATATTTTATGCTTGAGATAAACTCTTCTTGATGTGCTAGTGGTATTGATGCAGTCTTCTAAATAACTCTCCTGGGTTTGGTCATCATAATAATGAGCTAATCTTGTTATTGCCGCATACTTTACTCAAATAGTTAGAAAATTATACTTGGTTTGAGTGACTAGCAATGATGAATGGGTTAAACATTAAGTATCTCCTACCCCGCTTAACTTCTATAATACCATAATGCAGATGTATTCTTACACCTCTATTATGTACGGGATCAAACCAGTCATAATTGAGTAAATAAACACTATTTCCATGACCAGGATATTCCAACTAAAATTTTGTCATGTAATACCCCATAGTACTCATAATCTTCATCGGTATGGGTATTCCCTCTTACACATACACCATAATTCTTTGTTTTCCTATCTTTATACCAAATTTTTTTTTGAATTTGTAACCATTAACAAAAAAAATTAGATAACACTTTAATGCTCTATTTTGTCCCCAAGCTAGATCAAGTAGCCCATCATACTAAAAATTACAACTTTGATTGTGCACTTAGTTAGTAGGTAAAGTATGTCATTAGCATGCTTATTAACTAATTAATAACATATTAATTGAAATTATAGTCAAAATATGTACCATATTTTTAAACCAAATATGGAATTCTGTTTCCACTATCTTTTTGACTTCTACTTGAGTAACAATTTTTTTAGCAAGCTTATTCATAAATACTCAAGATATGACTTAACTTCATCACAGTTAAGCAAGACATATAATGTGGCAACTTACATATCCTTATTAGTGAAATTGTGTATGGTGCTAGCGCGTGCGGGTTCACCACTTTTGTTGAATATAGATAAATTTAAGGATAAAGCCACATTTTGAGGTGCACTACTCTGAATTGATTATGATGTTGTTTCAAAGTAATAAGAGCAAAATTGGGTTGTTTCGTACATTAAATATACTTCATATATTGAGCCTTCTAGATGTGATTTAATTTTAGTAGTCTTCTTTAGTTTATTTAAATACCTCTCAAAAGGGTATATCCACTGACACTGAATAGGTCCACCAAATCTACCTTCATATGATAAATGCACTGGCAAATGCTCCATAGATTCAAGGAAAGTGGGAGAAAATATCTTCTCAAGTTTATAGAGAATGAAAGGGATATGCTTCTCCTAAGAATCAGGTGCTCTATATTTAGTTTTATAGAGAATAAATCTTTGAAGAATATACTAAACTAGATCGATGGCTTTAAAATTTGATACGTCATATATTTAAAGAAAGTTGATAGTAGACATTACATAAACATATGATAGTTAAGACTCTTCATACCAAATAATCTCTTAGTTCTTATGTCAATACATCTGCTTAGATTTGAAGAATATCAATCAGGCACCCATAGAGTCTTCACCCATTTATAAATAGCTCGCCTCTTCTTTAAAGTTAAGGTGAAAGGAGCTTTTAGTTTGAAAATTTTTTGATTTCTACCATCCCTTAATTATAAAGATTTCCTCTTACAAATGTTCTTTAAGACTATCCTTGTTTTTATATTGTCTTAAAATCTTATTTGGTGTCCATGACTATATTGAACATATTATAAAATACATTTTTCTCTATATGCATCACATCTAAGTTATGACTGATCAACTTTCTCCTCCAATGTGGTAATGACCAAAAAAATACTTTTCTTAGTCCAATTGTAGTTGACACCATACCCTGGTAATTTATAATCAACTATTATAATGAATCCACTATTGTAGGCACGGACCGTACTCTTTCAAATATTTCTTCACTACTTAGTCTTAGAGGAGGCTGCGATTTTATCATTTTATTTTTAATAAACGCATCCTTATTTTGCCTGAAAGGTTGACATGTAGGTTAGAACATACGATGACAGCCTAACAAAGTGTTTTTCCTTCTGTGCTTTAAAGTTAATGAATTTATGTATTCCATACAAAGTGGACAAGCTAATTTTGCAGAAGTTTTCCAAATTGAGAGCATACCATCATTTGGAAAGTCATTAGTTTTCCAGAGTAATGCTGCCCTCATAATAAAGTTCTATTTGGTATAGATATCATATGTACTTAATACATCTTTCCATTATAAATTTAAATCATCAATTAACGATTGTAAGAATACTTCGATCTTTGCTTTTAGATTATGTGGCTCGAGAATGACAAGCATCATAAACATATAAAGAGTTGTCATTCATAACTAGTGGGAAGATTGTATGGTGTGAGTATCACGGGCCAGCACAAGTAAGGTGAAACAGACTGGCTAAATGGACTAAAACTATATGCGCATAAACCTAATCATATATTTCTTAATTCTTAGGCAAAGGTAGGATGTGTATGATTAAATTATTTCCAAGAATCTGCTTCTGACGGATGTGTAATAAAACCTTCTTGTGAGATTTATTCTTTATGCCATCTCATATGTGCAGCAGATCTCTTGGATGCATATAACCATTATAGTCTAGAAATTATAGATAAGTAAAATAACTTACTTATTGGTACTTCCTTAAACTTTCTTTTAATGATAGATTTTAGTTTAAATCTTGATGCATTACCAGAATGGCATGCAATCTCTGATTGATCATCTTTATAAAATAACATGTATATATTGACACAACAATCTATCTTTGTGTATGTTAAACCAAGCTTATAGACCAACTTCTTAGTCTGATATAAATTTGTAAGAATTATGTTATCTGCTAGATTGGTTTCTTTGAGCAGTATAATTAATTGATTAAAATAATCACAAGGGACATTATATTCTTCCTTGATGCTTAATGTCTTAATATCAATGGTTAACTCTGAGTTAGTGGTACATCCCTTCTATAGTAGTTATTGGGAAGCAAGCAATAAAGATAAAGGGGCATAAAATAAAAAATAAAGTAAAATGATTTTCTAGGATTAGATGGGGGCATTTAAAGAATATTAACAAAAATATTTTTTGGAATAAGATTTTAGATCTTAAGGTTTTGTCTGTGCATGAGGATGCTAATCTTATGTGGGATAAGTGGCTAGTGATATTAAGAATATTGCAAAAGATGTCCTTGGAGTATCAAACAGAAAAGCTCCTAATAGTAATAATAGTTGGTGGTGGAATCCAAATGTGCAAGAAAAGATTAAAAATAAGAAGCTTTGTTATAAAAATTGGTTTAATTTTAAAAATTCAGATAATTGGTAAATATATAAATTAGCTCGTAAGGATGCTAAGAAAGTAATATGCGATGCAAAGTCATTAGCTTTTACTGATTTATATAATAGATTAGATACTAAAGAGGGAGAAAGTTATATGTATAAGTTACCCAAACACAGAGATAAGAGTAGTAAGGATTTAGTTCAAGTGATGTGTATTAAGGATGATGATCAAAAAATACTTTTTTTAGAAGATGATATTCAACAAAGATGGATGAGATATTTTGCTAAATGTTTTAATGAAGATTGTGAAAATAAGATTGACTATAGTGACCTTAGCTCCCTAAATGAAAATAAATATTTATGTTTTTATCAGCGTATTAGTAAAATAGAAGTTAGAGAGGCTTTAAAGAAAATAAAGTGTGGAAAAGCTGTTGGACTTGATGATATTCCAATAGAGGTGTGGAAATGCTTAGGAGATGATGAATTTCATTGCTTACTAAACTTTTTAATACTATTTTGAAGACTAAAAAAATGTCAGCTGAGTGGAGAATGAGTGTGTTAATTCCTATTTTTAAGAATAAAGGTGATGCACAAGATTATGCGAATTATAGAGGCATTAAGTTAATGTGTCATACTTTAAAACTATGGGAATGAGTTATGGAGCATAGGTTGTGGCGTGATACTAATGTTTCTCAAAATCAATTTGGATTCATGCAGGGTAGGTCGACTATTGAAGCCATACAATTATTAAGAGGTTTGATGGAGAAATATAGAGAAAATAAGGAGGATCTACATATGATATTTATTGATTTAGAAAAAGCATATGATAAAGTTCCAAGAGAAGTGCTATGGAGAGTTCTTGAAAAGAAAGGAGTCAATAATGCTTATATTCAAATCATTAAAGATATGTATGCATGAGCAATTCCTTGTGGTCAAATACAAGGTGGATTGACCAAGTATTTCCCTATTTCGGTTGGGTTACACCAAGGATCAGCCTTAAGCCCATATCTCTTTGCTTTAGTCATGGATGTTCTCACTAGACATTTGCAAGAGGATGTACCTTGCTGTATGCTTTTTGCTAATGATATTGTTCTTGTTAATAAGACTAGAGAGGGAGTTGAAGGTAAACTTGAATTATGGAGGTCAACCTTAGAGTCTAAAGGTTTTCGCTTGAGTAGATCTAGAACGGAATATATGGAGCGTAATTTTAGTAGTAATAGAACTAGTGAGGAGATTGTGACTTTGGGCGATCAAGTCATTAATAAGAGTACACGTTTTAGATATCTTGGATCTATTGTTCAGAGTGATGGTGAAATAGATGGGGATATTATCAATAGAATTCAAGTTGGATGGTTGAAGTGGAGGAATGCATCGGGCTTGTTATGTGATAGAAATGTACCCCTCAAACTTAAGGGAAAATTCTATAAGATGGTAGTGAGGCCTGCAATGCTTTATGGTGCCGAATGTTGGCCATTAAAAGAGAAGCATGATACTAAGTTAAGTGTGGCAGAGATGAGGATGCTCAGGTGGATGAGTGGCTTTACCCTTAGAGATAAGATACGAAATGAGCATATACGTGAAAAGGTTGGAGTAGCTCCAATAGAAGATAAGATTAGAGAGAGTCACCTTAGATGGTTTGGTCACATAAAACGGCGGCCTTCCGATGACCCGGTTAGGAGAGTAGAGGTATTAGATTTGACTTATGTTAAGAAAGGTAGGGGTAGACCTAAAAAGACTTGGTTAGAAAATATTAGGAATGACCTTTCTTTATTAGATTTAAACGAGAATTTGACTTTTAATAGGACACAATGGAGAAAAAAGATTCATGTAGCCGACCCCACGTAGTGGGATAAAGGCTTGATGTTGTTGTTGTTGTATGAAGAATAGTGTTGTATATGAAAATTTTAAATTGCATTAATTTTAAAATAAATGATCAAATCAGTTCTAACACAATTTATATCAGAATAGAAGACAAAAATTATTCCTAAAGAAAACCAAACTCATATATTCATTGTTTGCTTATAACCAAAAAATGATACGATGACTCAGTTGTTTATTTTATTAGAGAAAACACGTTAGTTAAAGAAGCTATTTGATTAGAATTAGATAAAAAGAAAAAAAAAACATTTTATAAATGTCAAACTCCATTCTCACCGAAGCCAAATATGGATCTGAGAGATATATGTCTCAAGCG
>NW_021319083.1:6662850-6682466 GCF_001605985.2 Dendrobium catenatum | reverse complement strand
TTTATTTATAAAACAACAAGAAAACTATACGCAACAACATTTAAATTTTAACAATAACTATTGCTAACCTGGTCAAATCTTGTACATCTACTTTCCTAATCGGGCCATCAAAGGCCGCTTTTTAATATGGCTAAACCATCTATCTTGACTCTATCTAATCTTATCTTCTACTAGAGCTACTTGAACATTTTCATGTATATGAGTTTCATATCCTGTCTCTAAGTGTAAAGCCAAACATCAACCTGAGCATCATCAACTCTAGGACACATAACTTAATATTATGCCTCCATTTTTATGTTCAACATTCTGCATCATAAAGCATTGTAGGTCTAACCGCCACCTTATATAATTTCCCCTTAAGTTTAAGGGGGGCTTTTATATCACACAGTAAGCCCAATGCATTCCTCCACTTCAACCATCCAACTTGAATTGTACTAAAAATTTCTTATCTATTGCACCTTAACTCTTAATAACATGTATTTTTATTAATGGCTTGATCATCCAAAATCATAATCCCCTCACTAAAACTATTTTTTTACAAAAATTACACTCCAAAAATTCATTTTTAAATCTACTCAAATGAAAGCCTTTAGACTCTAAGGTTGGCCTACTTAATTAAAGTTTACCTTAACTCCCTCTCTACTTTCTATAAATTACAATCTATAATACATACACCAATATACCTTCTCTTGCAAATGTATTGTAAGAACATTAAAACTCATGGTGATGAGATAATACCTTCCCTTACCAGTGGCATTTGGGGCTGCTTTTGGTGAATGTTGGCGAGGGTTTGGTTGGGGCAGCTCTCGAATGCGACAAAGAAGTGCTCGTCGGTTGGTCATTGGGGCAACTCGATGACTTGAGCTAAGAGAGGGAAATTTTAGGGCATCTACAACTTGAAAAATTAGAGGACAATAACAAAACATCGGTGTAACTCTTAAACGTGCAATAATTCTCCAACACGAGAGAGAAGGAAATGAGAATTCATTCGATGGATTCACAGAAATAGGGCTTTAACTAGTGCATTTTCTAGTGTATTATATGTCGATTTCATCACCGACAGATAATACACTGGTAATTAAATAAGCTGGTATAAATGCTCTGATAATTATATCGATCGTTACCGGTGGAATATGAGCTAGATACCTAAGAAATACCAATGGAAAGTATGCAGAATTTGTGCTGGTATTTTTGCAAAAGATATCTTTCCAAATAATACGCCGTTAAATTACTGGCGTAATTTTTATAGGTACGTGTGCTGGAGTTATCGGTGTAAAATAGTCTGCCAGAAAGTCCAACGGTAATGACACATTTTCCTGTAGTGCTAGCCTCAATGTTGTTCTGCTTATTTCTTTTGGGCATATTGTGTATGGCTGGAAAGGGAATGACGTGAATAAATGTTATCTATTCCATAAATTGGCTTATCTTGGTATTCTTCATGTAATTGTTATGGTTTCTATTTTGGGGCATTCCATTTTTTGGCACCATTGGTTATTTAAGGGTTTTTATTATTGTCGGATCTCCATTATTTTGGGCATAATGTTGGGAAGCATCTTGGTTTGTCTGTTTACTACATTTATCATTGTTGCATTATTGTTATGTTCCCTTTCTCTAATGACTACAGCATGTATAAGTTCTTTTTGCTCCTTGGACTAGGTTGGCTCTAGAAGATTTCCAATAGAATTTTCGGCATCCTTGGGTTTAAATGTTTAATTTGTTATAATATTTTCCATTTGTTGTTATGTATGGTTTGTTTTTGCAGTATATTTTTTGTGCAGATTCCTGGGATCGAGGATTATGTGGACAAGATGGCTATTTTTTGCAGGGCACCTCTTCTGGCCACCCTAGGATGTAATTAGATTATTTTGTAATTCTTAGTATAAGGAACCATCACTTCATAGGTTTTCTTTTAACTTTTTTTGTAGCTTACTCAAGCACTAGCGAGCTGAAGGATTCCCTTAGAGACCTTGTAATCCTTTTTTATATTAACGTGTATGCCCTATAATAGATTTTCCCTTAAAAAATCTTTTTAAAATTGCTTTTAAAGCATCTAAAAACTTCCCCATTATTTATCTAAGTGTGGGAAAGTTATTTCAAATTCACGGCATTTTGATCAATGTATGAAAGATATTCAACTTCTTTTATTGCCTTTCTCCATTTAAATTCTTCGTTGCTTACATTAATCATCTAATATGATTTGATTCGATTCGATCAAACAAATAATCCAGTATGATCTAGTTTAATCAAATTGATTACACAATATAGTTGAATGAATCATATTGTACGATCAAGTAGAGTCACTTAAGTGGAAAATGTGTGAACACGTGGTTCTTTCCTCGCTTGACATGTGTGATTATTGCTGACCCAATCATTGCACCACCGACCATATTTTTTATTTTAATCCAAAAATATATTTAAAATAGCATAAATCCTTTAAAATTCACCATAAATTAAATTTTCATGGAACTTTTGTGTTCTTGGGCACATTGGAATCTACTTGAGCCAAGTTTTATTTTAAAATTAATTTAAATTATTATTTACTACAATAGATGAAGTAATTAGGATTTGAAAGTTTTCTAATTTCTTTTAATTACTCCCTAACTAGTGGTTAAATCCCTACAGGAGTATGACTTGTTGCCGACAAACAAAATGCATTGAAAATATAAGCTTTCCGATAAAATTCTGGCGCAAAATGATCCAACGGTAACTCTTGCGTCAAAAAATCTAAACCAGCAAAATTTTTTTTCTAGAAATGTTTCTATCCTCATTTTTTATGCAACTCCGACAAAATATTATAAAAAATTGGTGTCTTCTCGGTGGCTTATTTTTGCATATAATCCTTAGTTAATTATGACAGAAACTGTACGCTAGAAATATTGATGGATAATCTACCGACTTAAGCCACCAAACTATTATTGATGGACTTTATCGTCAAAATATTTGCCAAAAATTTTGTACATATATATGCCACAAGTGTGATTTTATTTTTGTCTTATCGTATTACCGATAGTATTTTTTGCGGATAATCCACCAGAAACTTGTACCATAAATTAAAAAAAAAAATATATTCTTTCTTTTGAAACAAATTTCCACAGTACAACCTGTATAGAAAAAAAATGTAATACTATATACATTCAAACATTCACCTCTATTCAAGAACATCACCAAATTATTGAACATAAGCATTTACATAATAACAAAAATAAGAAGAAAATTATGAACAATATCTAATAATAAAAAAATTATGATGTATAGACCACAAATAAGTAAATATTTCCAAAAACACATAATTAAAAATGTCTGCATCATTAAAATAAATAACATTTTCTATGATTCAATATCCTCCTTTGTTGATGTTATACACATCCCACTCATCTGCTCCCTCATCTTTCATATTTCCTCTAACGTTGAGTTTGTTGCATCTACTACTGCATTCCATTTGTTGTTGCATCTGCATCTGCCAGTCAGCTTGTGGTTTTCTTACGTGCTCTAGCTTGTCTATAAGGATTGCTATCTATTGGGTATATAAATACTCATGGGTATTTATTGAGAAACTGAAGCCACAAGATGTTTGTGCCTCATATGCATAGGCTTGTGACCCCAACCTATATACTCTGTTCGTCTGCATTCCTCATATCACTTGTGACCAAGTGTGGAAGTCAGAATATTCTCCACCAGAAGTACTTTCACATATTATAGCCTACTCTCTCAAAGCCATTTATACTACTCCTATGAAAGTTAATAAAAATTTAAGCAATTTGTACATGTCATCAAAAAAATTAAACTTATATACTTACATAAGCTCGTCTCGCTCGCTCATTAACTCATTATTGATTCTTTTGCGGCATATGGGTATGACTATGCAATTCAATAGGGGTCGATTCTCTACCAAGCTTCTCTTTTTATAATAAAAATATATTTGTATTCATATTAAAATAAATTATTAAAAGATTTTAAAATTTCTTACCAAATGTCTTTTATGCTTAGTATGTGGAACATAACCTTTCTATCTTTTATGATCCCTCCTCTTATTATATAATGGGCTAACCCAAGCACTGTTCAACTCTGCCTATACACTCTCGCCAATTTAAAGTGGTTGCTCACCTAACTTTCTAATATCTCTTAATATGTCTCGCATGCGAGTTGACCTAGGCTTCTCAAAATTCTTTTTGATTTTATCATTATATTATGGAAACGAACAAAAATCTTTCTGCATTTAAAAACATATAATAAAATATATATATTTGTTTTGTTATATAAATAAGTTATAAAACATAACATTTTTATGTAAAAACTTACCTCAAACTCTCTAAACCAAATGTCTTATACTTCTTTTGGGGCAATCTTCCAAGATCATACCTGCTCCATATTATGTCCAGATTTTATGCATTGGTTGCTTTGACCGATGAAGCCTGAAAGAAATATGTTAGTTGTCAAAAAAAAATTATTCAATTTTATTTGCATGTTTGAAATATTTTTTTTTTTTTTTTTTTTTTTTTTTTTTCAATCAATATAAGCTTGAGATGAAGAGGTGCCCTCAGTACATACAGGCCCACTGGATGGGCTAATAGTTACCTTCTTGCTATGCCTACCAAATATATTATTTATCAATCCTCTGTAACGGTCATCACCTGAAGCCCTCTGAACAAAAAATTAAGAAATATTAGCAGCATATATTACAATAAAAATTAAATATAAAATAGTATAATAATTAAATAAATGAAGTACATAAAAAATTAAATATAAAAATATTATTACTATAAATTATTAATTCATAATTTATTGTAAAAAATTATTTATCTTATATTGATTCTCTTTTATATGATGAAACTTCTACACCATTGTCAGATTCCTTATGACTTTCCTCTATATTTAAATCAACTTCCTCTAATTGTAACTCACCCTCAATAGTTGTAATTTGATCATCCATATTATTAGCAAGTTCTTTTAATTTTGACTTAAACTCTTCCTAATGTGTTAGTGGTGTTGATGTAGTCTTCTTAATAACTCTTCTGGGTTTGGTATTGATAACTAAGAGCTATTCATATTTGCCTCATGCTTTACTCAAATGGTTAGCAAAATAAACTTGGCTTGCATGACTAGCAATGATGAATGGGTCAAACTTTAAATATCTCCATCCACGCATAACTTCTGTTATACTATAAAGCGGATGTATTCTTATACCTCTATTCTGTACTAGATCAAACCACTCATAATTGAATAGATACACATTATTCCCATGACCAGAATATTCCAACTATAATATTTCATGTAATAATCTTTAGTACTCAGAATCATCTCCTGTATAGGTATTCCCTCTTACACATGCACAAAAATTCTCTATCTTATATTGTCCTCATTTTTGTGTGAGGCCACTTTGACCCCTTCCTGGGCTCCAGAATTTAGGGCTTCTTAGACCCTAGGATCCTTCTAGTCTGCAGACCCTAGGATCAATTTAGATCTTAAACTAGTCCAGTTTAAAATCTAGGCTAAGGGTTTTTGTCGTGAAAGCTTTTCCTAGTGTTTGTTCAAACACTTTGAAACCCAAACACCTAACCCCTGATTGAGAATCTATCAATTGAATATTGATTAGACATGTCTCTGGGATCAACCCTCCAAGTTTGAGCTCAATCTGAGTTTTCTAAGCACATAAACTATACTTAGTTCCAAAGGTTGCAAAACCTTCAAATATTTACGGCCCATGCCATTGGACCTATCACCCACTAGAATCTGGCCATGGAGTCCCCTCCAAAACTTCTAATCCCTTCCAAGCCTTTCATATTGATATGTTAAGCATTAATCTACATTCGTCTGGATTTTACCCAGAATGGAATTGACTACAAAATGACCAAAATGCCCCATAAGGGGATATTTAAACTTTTGACCAAAATTCAATTTGACTTAAACTCATAAACCCTTGAATCCTTCTCTAATATTTTTAAAACATTATTTGGTACCTATTAGACCTAATCTCAAACCATAGGTAAACATGGTTGACTAGGTCAACCTAGTTTGATCTAAAAAGCCCCTTATGGGTCAAAAAAGACATTTTGATTGAAATGACCTCCCCATGCCTAGGATCCTCTTCGAACACATTCAAAATATCATTTCAAACTTGTTGGTCCTAAACACTACACCTGTGTCAACATGGTTGAGCAAGTCAACCTAGGTTGACCTAATGACCCATTAAGAGCCCAAATAAGTCATTTGACCCAGATGACCTTTCTAGACCTTAAGACCATACCCATTAGACTCCAAATATCCAAACAAATTCATTTGAAGCAAAACTAAGCCTTTGGTCGACTTGGTTGACCAAGTCAATCTTGGTTGACCCATTAACCCTTAAGAGGTTAGAATAGGTTAACCCAATCTATTTGTGCTCTCCAAACCCTACACCCACTCAAATCAAGTCCTAGGCATGACCTAAGCATGACGTAGCATTTGGTTAACCCATCCCAACTTGAGTTGACCAAGTCAACTCTTAATTTTTGGTCAAATATTTATGATATTTGCTCCCACTCACCCTAGCCTTGACTTTGACCCTTGAAACTTAACCAAGCTATTGAAAATAGCTCTAAACACCCCAAGTGCCACATTATCATCCTTGACCTTGTTGGCGAATCAATCACCCTTTCGTCCCAGCTTCTTAGCACCAAATTTAGATGATTTTGGGCATGGATTACTTCTAGAGATTTATACGAGGATAGTCTACAATCTGAACCGTATAAAGATATTGAAGATCCAATGGTATAATCCCTTGAAAACCTTAGATTTAGGTCACATTAGTTAGATCTATCTTATTTTATATTAAGCATGTTTTAGGCTGTGTAAATGTACCCCCATTATTTCTATTCATATGCTTGAGTTGTGTTTAAAATTTTGTACATTTTGGTCTATCGGGCTAAGATAATGAGATAAAAAATGATTTCTAGGGCAATTTTGCAGTCTAGCCCAGGTGTATAAATGTCAGCTATTTAATTTAGAATCAGTGGCTGAGATTTCATCACACTACACTTATCTTCACCCGTATATCCCATGATAGGCTGAGATCTCTATTTGGCCTAATCTAAGCCATCCATCTCGAATAACGGAGATGGTTTTCCACCATTTGATCTTATACGATCGAGATCAAATCAAGGGATTAAATCTCCGTAGTTGGATCAAACCACGGAATATCTTTTGGTTGCGGGATGTTGTTGACTCAGATAAGTAAGATGAGCCATCGCCATATCGCATCTGGAAATGATTGCAAATGATTGACATAGCACAATCATTGGCCATCAATGCCCCTACGTTAACACGATTTTGGATCCATGGCGCACTGAAAGCTACATAGCCCCTATGTTACTGCACGATCAATCTGATGCCGTTGATTGAGCCGCGTGTCTCCTATTATACCTGATGCCGTTTATTTCCCCTTTTTTAAATTAAATTTAAAATAGTTTTTTTAATGTAATTCTTGTTATAGAAGATTATAATAAATTAAAAAAAAAAAAACATTTAGCTCAAAAAATGTTTTTTTTTTGTTTAAAATTAATTTAATTTAAAACATATTTTGAATTTTCTCTTATATCTAGTTATTTATTAAATTTAATTCTAAATAACTTTAAATTTCTAATGATATTATTTTAAATTATTAAAAATTTCAGAAAACATATAAGTTTTAATTTAGTTTTTTTTTTTGAAAAGAAATGCATTTGCATTAAAATCCAAATAAAAACTTTTATTACAAACTACTCAAGTAATCCCTAAAGAATCACATTCATCCTTCAAGCACAACAAGAATGAAGGAGGAATCTCCTCAAAGCTAAGATCATCCAAAATAAAAGATTTCTTTAAAGCCAAATTAGCACAAACATCCACTAATTTGTTACAATTTCTATTGGAAAAAGAAAACAAAACTTGGTTGAAATCTAGTAGGAAAGCAAAATTATCATCAATTATTCTACTAACCTTCCAAGTCTACATCGCTAAATGCAGAATTTTTATAATATTGAAGTTATCCCCTTCAATAATAACTCCTTGAGCTTCAATCATCCAATCTCGAATGATATTTTTCAAGTATAAGACCGCCAACAATTCCACTTGTGCAATGTCCCAATGCAAAAGATGAGCTCCAAAAGCTATCAAAAATATCTCTTTATCATCCCTTGACACACCTCCAAATCCAGCCACATTATTGCTTAAAAGAGAGGCATCTACATTTATTTTTATCCACTCGGGTGGAGGAGGATGCCAAGAACAAAACAGCTTATGCTGGTTGACATCCCAGTTTTCCGGACAAAAGTTAATAAAGTTGCACACTGTAGCAGTAGAAACTGCATTTGCAGCCAATGTATTAACCGAGTCTTCTATGCCTTCATGAATCAATTTGCATTTGCTTTTCCAAACGAGCCAAGCAGTTGTACAATATATATTAGCAATGAAAGATTTCTTACCAACAAACTTCTTTAATCCTTCCAAGCAGTCTGAAATATTATCAAAAAAGGAACTTGAAATCCCCAGGTATTGAGAAGAGCAATCACCATTCAAAACATAGCATTTCCCTGCAATATGGCAGCCATTCTCTTCTTCTTCACATCCTCTCGGGCAGCCTAAGTAATTACTCAGTCTTCCTCTAAATAGAAAATCATTAGAAGGAATAGCATCATTACAAAGCCTCCATCAAAAGAGTTCAATATTCGGTCTCAGCTTTAATTTTTCATCCAATTCCCGTGAGCAGTTTCTCCACTATGTTCCGTTACTACTTGAAAAGCCAAGGCATCAATAGATTTCCCATAATATTTTGATTTTAGCTCCATATAATCATTATTCCTTCTGACATAAATAGGAATTTGGATTATAAGATTTACCAGCTGCTCCCCAAAGACTAAATGGAGCTGATCAATGTTCCACTGCCCTTCCGATATGAAGAAGCTAAGCTTGGACTCTGTTGTTTCCATACTGTTAACAAAAGTCATCCATTTTGCTAAGCATTTGTATAATATCCAAGAATCAAACATCCAATTGATATAATTACCATTAGAAACATTCCATCTAACAATGTTTCTAAGATAATTAGCTCCCATAGTAATGATCTTCCTTGTAGGTTAACAATATTTTTTCACTGGTACCGTCCAAACATCTCCTCCATATTTGGCTCTCAGGATTTGGTTTAGCAATGCTCTTGGCTTCTTGCAGAAATTCCATGCCAATTTTTCCCGAAGTGGTCCTACCTTGGAAATTGTTGAGAACAAGCCTCAACCACCTTCATTCTTTTGCTTCCAAAGACTTTCCCAAGAAGCATAATGTAGTCCTGCACTTCCATTATTCTTACTCCACAAGAATCCTCTACACATTTTATCAAATTCTTTGAGAATACTCAAAGGAACTAAAGAAAGAGAAGATAAAAACATGGGTAACAAGAGGAATGCAGACTTGACCAGTACAAACTTTCCTTCCATTGAAATGAACTTTTTCCCCCAAGTGTTCAATCTATTAGCAGCAACTTCCATAAGCTTTATGAAATTCGAAGCCACCAATCTCTTCAAGGTCATGTTCACACCAAGGTAATTCATCTCCTTAACCATCTTAAATTTAGGAAGTTTTGAAATTTTTTTCTTTATGCTATGGTTAGTATGCTTTCCAAAAAGAATCATGGACGTAGAATGATTAACCTACTGACCCAACCATTTAAAATAATTTGTTATGATATTCTTCAACTCCTTTATCTCTTTTGTCTTGGCTTCCGAGAAGATTAAAATATCATCAGCATAGAGTAAGTGAGATACTCTAGGAGCCTTGGGAGTAATACAAATTCCCACATCCCCTTTTCTTAGATATAATGCATCTGATAGGATTTGGGAGCATAAAATAAACAAATATGGTGATAAAGGACAGCCTTGTCTAAATCCACACCTCCCTTCTATCCAATCAGTTTTCCTCCCATTGATCAAAATGCAATATTTAGGATCTAAGATACATTGCAATAGAAGCTACATAAACTTATTAGGAAAATTAAAATGAATAAGCACTTGCCTCAAAGCTTGCCATCCCATGCTATCATAGGCTTGTTCCATATCAAGTTTGATTGCCAAAAGTCCTTTTCTTGCTTTAGAATGCCGGAATTTGTTGAAAACTTCTTGGGCCAACAACACATGATCTGACAAGGATTGGCCTTTAATAAAAGAAGCTTGGTCCACCAAAATGATCTTGTGAATAACTTTCTCTAATCTATTCAAAAGCATCTTTGCAATAATTTTATAAATAGTCATACACAGACTAATAGGCCGAAAATTAGAAACCACATGAGGATTTTGGATCTTCGGAATTAAGACAATTAATGTTTCCTTCCATGACTGGTGCATAATTCCAGTAGTCATGAATTGGCTCACAGCTAGCCATACATCATCTTTAATCCATTTCCAAAAGTTCTTGATGAAAGAAAAGGTGATTCCATCCAATCCAGGAGAAATATTTCTCCTAGGTTGTTACATGATCACCTGGAGCTCCTCCCTTGTGAACTCTGCATCCAGAAAACCTTGATCAACATCATTGATGACTGCAGAAGGCACTGGCTAGCCATCTAGCAGACAATTCCTATGCTGCCATTTTAGTTTGAAAAAGTCAGAAATTTTTTTCTGTATTTCATTGCCATCATCCGTCACATTAACTTCAACTGTCTTTATATGACTGATCCAGTTAATGATTTTTCTGGTATTTTGAAATGCATGATGCAAAATTGCAGTCTCCTTCCTCCATCCATTTTGCTTTTTCTCTTTGCTTCCTCCAGGTGTTGAGCCGTGCAAGAGTAACATTGAGCTCATTGATTTTGTAACTTAAAATCTGCAGCTTTTCAAATGAAATTCCAGCTTCTGCCATCTCCAATTGGATTTCCAGTACTTCCTCCTTCAGCTTGTCCCGTAGAGAGTTAAGATTTTCGAACTTGGCTTTGCTCCAGAAAAAAAAGAGATCTCAAAGTTCTTTTGAATTTTAAATTTAGAGAGGAAGCCGAGTCATTTCCACAATTTTTCATCCAAGAATTCTGCACTATAGCCTCAGCCCCATGGTAAGTAGCCCTAACTTCTTCATACCGGATATCTTTGTTGTAGTACTCTATTGGTTTGAAAATCTCCAAGAGAATAGGACAATGGTCTGAAGCTACCCGGGATAAATGTTTCACCAATGCAAGATGAATGGAGTTCAAAGCTGTGGAATTGATAAGACATCTATCCAATTTTTCTAGAATCTGAGCTCCTCCGGATTTATTATTGCACCAAGTAAGTAATTAAATAATCTAATTAACATTAAGCTCTTAAAATTTATATTAGTTCCAAATTAGTTTGGAAAATTATAAGCAATATATCATAATTTTATTTTGATTTAAGAAATACTTCAAAAATTAATTAGTTTTCAATTAAATTAAATAATCTAATTAACATTCAGCTCTTAAGTTTTAATTTAGTTTGATTTAAGAAATACTTCAAAAATTAATTAGTTTTCAATTCAATTAAATAATCTAATTAATATTAAGCTCTTAAAATTTAAATTAGTTCCAAATTAGTTTAGAAAACTATAAATAATATATCATAATTTTTGAATATTTAAGATAGCTTTTTTAAAAGTTGAATTTAAGATTTTAATATTAGTTTATTTTAGATAATTTGAATTATTTAAATATCATTTAGAATGTAACTAATATTGAATGAAATATTATATTAATTATTTTTTAAAACTAAAATTTTTCTTTATTTTCAAATAATATAAGAAAATTAAAGGATCTCTCAAGTAAATATATAATTGATTAAAAATAAATTTTTAATCAATTTAATAAATTAAAAATAACTAAAAATCCTAAAAATTTTAAAGCACTTGCTGATCTCTCCTTAGATCATTTATGATCTTTGGAGGTAATTTCAAGGAGCTTGGGACTTGTTTGGGTTCAAATCATTAAAAGGGCTCTCTAATTAAATAAATTAAAAAATCTAATAAATACCCAAATTTCTAAAATTCATAACTAATTGAAGAAAATTCCAAATCAGCCAAACTCAAAGGCTAATGACTCTAAAAAAATCTAATATTTTCTAAAAATGTTAAACCCCCAAAATCTATTTAAAGTAAAAAAGTCAACAGTTTGGTCAAACTCGGGTCAAAATCTAGGCTTCAAACTTTGAAAATTCATAACTTTTAATAAAAAACTCCAAATTTAGCATGCTAAACACTCTAAGTACTCATTATAAGGTCTAATATTTATGAAAAATCTAAAAGTTTCAAAATTAACTTTCATTTTTAAAGTCAATTTCTAAGCCCTTAACTAACCCATTAAGGTAAGTCCTAAAAAATTCAATAATTCTTTAAAATTCTAGAATTTTCTAACTTGAATAATAAAATGCTTAACCAACCCCTTAAAATTAGTAGCTAATTTTTTTTATTATTTACCCTTTAAAATTAGTAACTAATCTACTTTTGATATTTAAATAATTAAATTAACTTAATTAACCCCAATTACTACCGGGTAACGTAGGCCTACGAGGCTATTAACTTAGCCCCAATGAAGGTGAAATAAACTTCACGGTATTAGTGTGAAATAAAAGTAGTAAACATTTAAAATTTAAAATATATCTAAATTAATTCTTAATATATTATTATTTAAAACCTAACATAAAACTCCCTTAAGCCCTAACAAGTTCAAAACTTTAGGCAACCCCAACTAACTAACCAGTTTAGGATATACCCCAACTAGACGACCTTCTACACACACTTTAGATGGTTTGAAAGGACAATAGACTCTAGATCTTGGCTTGGCCAATGTTTACTTTTTACTGTGTGATGTATTTTTTGTCATTTTTACTACATGTTGTTGATGATTATACCTGTTGTATTTGCTTATTTTTATTACACTCTGTGGATGATTGATATGTTTGGCGACTAGAATACCCTTAGGATAGGAATGATCTGGATGTTCACTGAGTTTTTTAAAGGTAGCCATGCTCATGCAGAGTAATAAAAAGGGGGCCAAATAAAAATTAATTATAAATGTGCTTGCTCCAGGTGCTTCAACTACTAAGCCCCTAAATAATAAAAAGAGAGTGGCCAGTGTCTTTATTTATTTTTCTACACATATATATAACTGCTTGGGAATGTTCTTTAATATTTAAATGCCTAGGATAACCATGTAGGTGAGTCTAAAATTTTTTATTTCATATCAAATATAATTTGTGTAAGTATTATGAAAGTGTATATTTGAGTCAGGATACATTGATCCAAAGGTTGGATTCCAAAGAGAAAAGGATATCCCTTAGGGGGATAGCCCTTTTATATTTGGAATCCAAATTTCGATCATCTTTTTCCTACCCAAAGAGGTAAGGGTGGCCTTCCCCTTAAAGGAAGAGCTCTCTTTTCTATTTGGGTAGCTTGCTATGAAGGATCCAAGGAGCTCGAAGGAGAAGAAGATTGAAGAATTGAAGATGAAGAGTATCACACTCAAAGTCACTTATATCTTTATTAGGACTAGAATCTAGGTTGTTGTTAGTTGTGCCCGACCACTTTCATTTTTATAGACCCTAGGTTTTAATAAGTAAGGCAGTTTGCCTATGGACATTTATTAATTAATTTGATTATATTTCACATGTTAATGTGATTGTGTATTGATTACTTAATTTTCTTAGTTTTTAGGGTTTTTTTGTGCCACTTTTTGTTTTAGCCTAGATACGTGAGGCTCGTAAGGGTGTGAAAAATTTTATACTCATAATCAAAATTTTAAAATTTTAGGAGTTAGGCAACATAAAAAGGTAACAAATCTAAGGAATTAGCCTTGAATCTCCCCCTAGGTCGCATGCATATTACTACATTTCTTCTTTCCTTATTCTAGACACTTCCCTGCCTGCGGGTAGAGTTCGAATAATCTGACCTATGAAGATGAAGTGCTGAAACATGGGAAGCCTAGTCTTCCAAAAAATTATTTTTAAGCCTTTTTTTAAAATTTCAAGCATACATGATTTGGATGTGTCGACTAGCATACATTGCATTAGAAACACATTTAATGGAGTCAAAATCTTATTTACATTAGTATTAGCATTTTCACCCAACATAAGTCAAAGGGGCCACTTATGACAATCTTTAGATGTTGACCACAACTCTCCAAAACTTTAATAAAAATGTCCCTGTCGAGATTTGTCGAGATTCATTCACAATGAATTAGGTTGTTAAACCTAAGCTTATGTCCCTGTGACTAACTAAGAGGGGTGGTGAATTGGTAATTAAAAAAAATTTGAACCCTCTTTTTAAACTTTGGAAATTAAACTTAATTGTTAGTGAATTTATTAAAAAAGATTTTTTAACCACAAGTTGTAAATGATAAACAAAATAAAAAGAAAAAATTAAAGAACACCAGATTTATAGTGGTTCGATCAAAACCAGACCTACATCCACTCCCCTGAGGCACCCTCCGAGTATAGCACTAATACCACTAGTGACTCTCCTTTAACACCCACAAAAAGGCGGAGAAGCCTTTACCAAAACTATTTCCACCACTACCCGGTGCGGCAGAGAACCGTCTTCCTTTTACACTTATCCCCAGTGTTGGCAGAGAACCGTCTGTCCTTTCATACTCTCCTAGTGTGGGTAGAGAACCCTTCGTCCTTTCACACTATCCTAGTGTTGGAAGAGAACCCTTCATCCTTTTACACTCTCCTAGTGTGGGCAGAGAACCCGCTGCTATTCACACTCTTCAAGTGTCGGCATAGAACCAGATCTCCTTGACAGATCTTCTCACAAGAATTCTAGAATGAAGAAAGAAAAGAGTGAAGTAATCCCAAATCACAAGTAAAGATTTTTACCTTTGAACACCAAGCGAAGCCTTCACACTCCAGTGGTAAGAATCCTCCTTTGAATGCTCTCTCACACTCTCTCCTTGACTCTTCTTTCAATAGGCACGAAGATCAAATGACAAAAAGATTGGGTGGCAGTCTAAATTTGATTATATATAGGAGAGACAAGAAAAATCATCCAAAACTGCAAATTTTTCAAGTTAACACGAAATGAATCGTCCCTTACGATCCCGGATCATCCTGAACGATTTTACTTAAAGTGTCAGAAATTATCCTAATGAATATTGGTACGAACTATGTTCGTACACGATCATCATCCCGTATGAACTAGGTTCGTCCGGTACGATCAGTTATACTATAGGTCAGTTCCCAAATAACTGCATGGACGTAACAAACTTTAGTAAGTCGGTTCACATCGTCCTGGGATGAACAGGACTTCGTCCGGATGAAATTTTTACAAAGAGCAACTTATCCTAGCACGATAATGAACTTCGTCTGAATGAAATTTTTACAGAGAAGAATTCATCCTGGGATGATTTGGATTTCATTTAGACAAAATTTTTATAGAGAAGAAATCATCCTTGCACGATTATAGATTTCGTCTGAATGAAATTTTTACAGAGCCTAACCCGTCTTGGGACGAAAATAATTTCGTCCTGGACGATCAGGACTTAGAAAAATTTCCTCCAACTCCTGTTCATTCCATTGCTCTTACTGGGAGAAAACTGACATGATCGTCATGTACGAACTAGGTTCGTCCCGTACGATCAGTATAAATTTTGTAAGATCTCCTTAAGTGTGTGTGTGTGTTTTTATTTTCTCAATTACAATCACTCCTCAATTTAAAAAATAATTTAAAGCTTCAATTTGCAAAGGATTGTATGGTGAATTTGATTTGAAGTCTTCATATTTTGGAGTTCAATTTTCCTGAAATGTTAGTACAAACAAGAGCAAAAATAAATCTTTCCAAAAGTGTTAGGAGATAACTACACATAAAATAATAATATTGGAATCATCAAAACTATACAAGTTGAAAAAATGTAAAACATGCAAATAGAAACTCTCTTAACAATCTCCCCCTTTTTTATGATGGCAAAACAATTATTATTTCTAGGATTGCAAATTCTATGGATCTCCTAAATCCCTCTGAATTGATGAATTCATGAAAATAAGGAGGCATTGATTCAAAAATTATTTTTGTTTTTCAAATTTTTATAAAAAACAAAACAACAACATAATCACAAAAACAAAATAAACACAAATACTAACACAAGATACAAGACTCACAAGACACAAGACACAATTCATCAAACAATTTCACTCCCTTTTTTACAACAGCAAAAAGTGAAGAAAAACAACTTGAAATGTAAGCAGAGATATGAAATCATTTGATAATGTAATCTTAACAGTGATTGAAATAAGTTATGCAAATAAAATTAAAACATTAGACAAATCATAGAAATTTATATAATTTAAGAAGTGATATAACATAGATAATAAAAAGAATTTATCAAAGACATGAGTCAGTTTAGACACTAAGATAGAGAATATCATTGCAATAAGGATGAATGAAAAATTATATATTTCAAATTTCAATATCAATTATAAATGAGCATAAGATCTATTTAAATTAAGAGATTAAAAGAGTTTGGAAAGAACACATGTGGCGCTTTGCGCATCTTTTTCATAGTAGTGGCACATTTTTGTGCATAATTTTTACTTTGGGCTTATTTGTGCCTCTTTTTCACATTGCGAACCTCTGTGCATTCCTTTTGATTTTTTTTTGTACTTTTACATAATTTGCATGAGTAATTTTAATCTTTCAAAAAACAATAATCTAAAATTTCAAATCTTTCTAAGTGCATAAATAATGATTGATAAGTAAAATATAAAATAAGAAAATATGGAAATTGTAATAATAATATTTATAATAATACAGTCTAAAGAAGATACAAGAAATTAATAATCTTAATAATATCAAGTTATAAACAAAACTTAAACTTAGAATAATTAGATTTTCTAATGAATTTAATTTTTCTTGTAGTTTAGGTTATAGCACGATTAAGATTAAAAATCTGATGATTTATACAAAGTCTAACAAACATTTCAAAAGTAAATTCAAATCAAAATACAAGAACTTATATTGATATCATTTTAAATATTACAAGGATTCATCAAGATATTAATACAATAACTAAAATAAAGAAGAAATACATCAAACTACTAAAAGCAAACAACAACTAACACATAAACCATAACACACAAACACAAAACATAAAGTGCAACAATCACTCGGACGGTCCCTGATCTCGAGGAGGAGGAGGAGGAGCACTATCAAAGAGGTTAAAATATGTACTCATCATAAGTACATTGGTACTAATATCATTCATTTTCTCCCTCATATAGCCCGTGTCATGTTGATATTGAGCAGCCTGCTACTGTAAATGAGTCTCAGTTTGATCAAAGCGATGATCAAAATGAGTCTCTAACTGACTAAATCTTTACACCAAATTCTGATAATTTGGTTCATTTGCAGGAGCAGGAGCACCTTCAGGCTCTTCTTCTGTATCACTGATGACATGTGCTTTTCCTAATTCCTCCTTGAAGATCGCTCTAAATGATCCATCATTATAATAGAGCGGTTCTTCATATTCTTGATCAGGATGAACAAAGTTATACTTCTTTTACATAACATAGGAAACTAAGTGTCCTAAAGCAATATTCCTCTTTCTTTTCTGTTCTGCATGGCCAATTTCAGAAAGCCCATAAAGGTAGTCAATAATAAGTTGTGCTTCATATCTAGGTTTATCGCTCATGATTAAGAAGGTCATCATGAAAAAAGTGGGATAATATTGACTCTATCACCAGCTTTTGGAATGATTGAAGATCTAAGAATGTGCTGGATGATGCGTGTATTATGGACAAGACCGGATACCCTAGCCACATGCTCAGTTAAACCATTTCCTCTAAGCACCCTATTGATTTCATGCCATTTATATGTATCATTGGTGATTAAGGCATGGGCTCTACTTCCCTCGGTGCTTAAATTTAGAAAAGCTCCTAAGTCGTGTTTAGTGATTTCAACTTTGTGTTTGAAAATAAAGGAGCGAATCACAGAGTGGTCAGAATTGAAGGATATATTGGCTAGAAAGTAGTGGAAGTTTTCTTTGTTATAAAGGTGGACCAGAGTAAGGATAAAGTGAAACTGAGTCCAAGCAAATAAATCCATTACCTTAAAGGTAATATCTTCTTGAATTAAAATTCGAGAAGGAGTGATTTTGGCAAAAGCAAATCTAGGAAAAGAATCTTCATTTTATTTGGACAGAAAGTTTTTGGATGAATTCCTACGTGGCTTCTTCACTAAGACCTTTTGACGCTTTCTTGAACTGGCCATTTGAAAATGATCTAGAGTAAGAAAGAAGTTGAAAGTGAAGTTTAGAGTGTGACTATTGAGTTAAAAAGCCCGCCTATATATTGAAAATGACATGTTCGTACCAGACAAAAAAATTTTGTCCCGTATGAAATTTTCAATCGTCTCGTACAAAAATATTTCTTACAGACGATCCAATACGACTAGAATGAAATGGCTTTTCATAATCAACACGACTTATAAAACGTCCTTTCATACAGAATTTTGACCAGTCTGATCGTACAGATGAACACGTGTTCGTCCCGGGACGATCAGAACTTATATCATTTTAATGACAGTTGAAACTATCCCCTACGTTGAACCGACATGTGTTCGTCCAGACGAACCAAAGGTTCGTACAGACAAAATTAATATTAAAAACTACCTTATTCATTCAACTGCTTCATTAATTCATCCCGTCGTTTGAAAAATATTTCGTCCCGGACGATCGTACAGACAAAGTACATTAAAAAACGGCACTCAAACGGTTAAAAATTTGACAGTTTGTCACACCACACAAATCATCCCATATGAAAAAATTTCATCACGGAAGATGATGACCAAAAAAAATTTTGCACTCAACCAAAAAAACTACAATTCAAAAACAAAACAAAACAAAATAAATACCAAAAACAACGATGAAGCTCAGACTAAAAGGAAAAATCACACAAACAAAATCATAAATACATACAAAACATTTAATTAATAAATAAACATCAATGTTACAAGAACATTTTTACTTAATCATTTAAATCAATCACACCAAGCCTTGTTCTTAATGCACTAAAAACATCAAAGTCTAAAGGTTTTGTAAAAATGTCTGCAAGTTGATTTTCAATTGTAACATGAATGAGTTCAATTTCTCCCTACGATACATGATCTCTTATGAAAGGATGCCTTATGTCTATGTGTTTGGTTATTGAATGTTGAATAGGATTTTTAGAAATGAATATAGCACAAGTCTTATCACAATAAATTGGAATGATGCCTATAGACAATCCTAAATCAATTAACTATTGTTTCAACCAAAGTACTTGTGCCACATAACTTTCTAATGCAATGTATTCAGCTTCTGCAGTAGATTGGGCTACTGAATTTTATTTTCTACTGGACTGAGAGACTAAAGAATTTCCAATGAATTGACATGTTCCAGAAGTGCTTTTCCTATCCACCCTACATCCTGCAAAGTCAGAATCTGAATAACTAATTATTTCAAATGAAGAGCTAAACTTAGGATACCAAATTCCTAAGTTCTGAGTTCCTAACAAATATCTTAAAATCCTTTTCAATGCTGTCAATTGTGAATCTTTTGAATCTGATTGAAATCTAGCACATAAGCAAACACTAAACATGATGTCAAGTCGGCTAGAAGTCAAGTAAAGTAAAGATCCAATTATCCC
>NW_021319083.1:6624995-6662223 GCF_001605985.2 Dendrobium catenatum | reverse complement strand
CTCAATTTCATCTTCTATAATATTTGGCTCTTCCATATTTTTAGATTCATCAAATACAACATGTGTGGTCTCCTCAATTACCAAAGTTTTTCTATTGAATACTCTATAAGATTTTCCAACACATGAGTATCCAACAAAAATTCTTTCATCTGATTTTGGATCAAATTTTCTTAAGGCAGATTTTCCATTGTTTTGAATGAACACCTTGCAACTAAAAACATGCAAATGAGACAAATTGAGTGTTCTCCCTTTTAGCAACTCATAGGGTGTTTTATTCAATTTAGATGTTACATTTACCCTATTCATAATATAACATTCAGTATTAACCGCCTTAGCCCAAAAATATTTAGGAAGTGAATATTCTGCCAACATTACTCGAGCGACTTCTATTAATGTTCTATTTTTCCTTTCGACTACCCATTCTGTTGAGGGGTTCTAGGTGCATAAAAGTTATGATCAATTTCTTTTTCCTTACAAAAATCTTCAAATCTCTCATTCTCAAATTCTCCTCCATGATCACTTCGAATAGAAATAATTTCACACCCTAATTTCCTTTGAATCCAAGTCGAAAAATTTCTAAATTTCTCAAATGATTCACTCTTATGAAATAGAAATCTAACCCATGTGAATCTTGAGTAATCATCCACAATCACAAATCCGTATACCTTCCCTCCTAGACTCACAGTTCCAACTGGTCAAAAAAGATCCATATGCAAAATCTCTAAAGGTTTACTTGTTCTAAGATCCTTATTGGACTAAAAAGAGGACTTCACCTGCTTTCCTAATTGACATGCATCACAAAGGTGGTCCTTAGTAAAGTATAGTTTTGGTATACCTCTCACTAAGTTCTTTTGGGTAATCCTCCTAAGGTTTTTCATGCTAGAATGACAAAATCTCCTATGCCAAAGTCATGACTCATCAGATACAGTTTTCAAACAAAAAACATTAAGAGTTTGAATGCAATTTAAATCTAGCATATAAACATTGTTTACCCTTTTTCCATTCAAAACATCTCTACAATTTAGGCTTAATATGCAGCTAGTAGAAAAAAATTTTACACAGTAACCCTTATCACATATCTGACTTATACTTAACAAATTATGTTTTAAGCCTTCAACCAATAATACATTGTCTATGAAAAAATTCTTTAAATTTCCAACCATACCTGTCCCAACCACCTACCTTGTGGTATTATCTCCAAGTGTAACATTGCATCCACTCCTGGCTTCCAGTGTTATGAATTGAGTAGTATCTCTAGTCATGTGCTTTGAACATCTGCTATCCAAGTACCATGTGCTCTCATGAGGTCTTGTGTGAGAGCGATCCAGCAAAATTATCAAACGTTAGACCTGGGAACCCAAACAAGTTTGGGTTCACCTATTAGCAATTTATAATCAGATTCATGTATTATATGTCTAGGTTTATGCATCTTAGGTCTCCACACCAAATTAGTTTTAATCATCAAAGTACATGTGCGAGCTATATGTCCAAATAATCCACAATTATTACATTTTACTTTAGGAAATGGATTCCTAAGTCTTCTAACATTCATCTGTCTTTTCAGGGATTGCATAAATTTAGGATACATAATAGGATTAGTAATATCTTCAAGTTTAGGAGGTATCCTATTATCCTCGAGAGCTTTTATCGTTAATTTGTAAAATGAATTCATATCTTCTAAAATTTAATTTGTATAATTGGTTCTATAAAGTTTGCTCTCAAATTCATCCTTAGAATTTTTGAAATCTTTCTCGAGTTCTGCATAGGATAATTTTAAATTCTCATGATTTTTATTCAAGTCATCAAACTCATCAAGTAATTTCATGTGGTTGTTATTAATCAAAGCATGATCTTTTCTAAGGATTTCATGTTTCTTTTTAAGCTCTTTCAATTCTAGACTTAAACTAGTATGCATTTTCTTCATTTTTTTATATGCATGTGTTCAGAAACTTCAAATAATTCATCATAAGTTAAGTCACATACCTCTTCTTGATCTGACTGATCAAGACTGTCAGCCATTAAGCACAAATTAGTGACTTCCTCTTCTTTTTCAGTCTCTGATGAATCTGAAGCTGAGTCCGCCCAGAAAGCTTTTTGAAACTTCTTTCTGCTCTTCTTTACAGTAGGTTTCTCCTCTACCTTTTCCTTGCTAGGATTGGCCTTGAGTTTAGGGCACTCCGTCTTTATATGTCCACGTTTCCTGCAGTCATATCAAATAACATCATTTGAAACCATGGTTGTTCTATTGAATTTACCTCTATTCTATTGCTGGCATTTCTTCTGCTTCCTCTTCAAAAAGCTTCTGAATTGTCTAGTCATCAAAGCGATGTCTTCTTCATCCTCAGGTTATGAGTATTCACTCTCAGACTCTTCCACATTTAGTGCTATGTTCTTCTCCCTTCGTGGTCCACCTGCATCAATCTTTCTTTGGCTAACTCATTGCTCGTAAGCATTAAGTTAACTAAGAAGATTGTTAATAGAATAAATGTTTAAATCCTTAGATTCTATAATTGCAGTAATTTTAGCATCATAAGCAGTAGATAAACAGCGAAGAATCTTATTAACCATTTCAGCATTTGCCAGTTCCCTACCAAGTACATGCAAAGAGGTGACTATTTGTGTGAATCTTATGTACATGTCAGAAATGGAGTTTATGCAAAATAATTCATAATCATGCAACAAGATATTGAGTCTAGATTGTTTAACCTCATTAGTCCCCTCATATGTTATACGAAGTCTATCCCATATGTCCTTTCCACTTTTATAAGTGGAAACCCGCATGTAGTCTTCTGATTTTAAAGCACAAAAGAAACTATTCAAGCATTTGGCGTTTAGCTGTGCTAAGTCACATTCTTCTACTGTCCAGTCTGCAAAAAGTGTTTCAACTCTAACTCCACCAACTAATCTAGTTGGTTTTGTATATCCTTCATGGACTAAGATCCACATATGATAATCAAGTGACTGTAAGAAAGTAGACATGCACGTTTTCCAAAAATCAAAAGGTATATTGTCAAACAGTGGAGCTCTAGTAATAGAGTAACCCTCAGGTGTGTTTCTGTTTCTAATGTAGCCATCTACATTAATTAAAAAGTAGTCTAAACTTATGATTTTGAAATAAAGCTCTAATACCACTTGTTGAGATTTGTTCATAATGAATTAGGTTGTTAAACCTAAGCTTATGTCCTAGTGGCTAACCAAGAGGGGGGGTGAATTGGTAATTAAAAAAAATTTGAACACCACCCTCTTTTTACCCTCTTTTTAATCTTTGAAAATTAAAACTTAATTGTTAGTGAATTTATTAGAAAAAGATTTTTCAACCACAAGTTGTAAATGATAAACAAAATAAAAAGCGAAAAGTAAAGAACATTAGATTTATAGTGGTTCGGTCAAAACCAGACATACATCCACTCCCTGGAGGCACCCTCCGAGTATTGCACTAATACCACTAGTGACTCTCCTTTAGCACCCACAGCAAGGAGAAGAAGCCTTTACAAAAACTCTTTCCACCATTACCCGGTGTGGCAGAGAACCGTCTTTCTTTTACACTTATCCCTAGTGTTGGCAGAGAACCGTCCGTCCTTTCACACTCTCCTAGTGTGGGCAGAGAACCCTTCATCCTTTCACACTCTCCTTGTGTGGGAAGAAAATCCTTCATCCTTTTACACTCTCCTAGTATGGGCAGAGAACCCGCGGCTGTTCAGACTCTCCAAGTGTCGACAGAGAACCAGATCTTCTTGATAGATTTTCTCACAAGAATTCTAGAAGGAAGAAAGAAAGGAGTGAAGTAGTCAAAAATCACAATTAGAGATTCTTACCTTTGAACGTCAAGTGAAGCCTTCACGCTCTAGTGGTAGGAATCCTCCTTTGAATGCTCTCACTCACTCTTTTGTTGACTCTTCTTTCAATAGGCACGAAGATCAAATGGCAAAAAGATTGGGTGGCAGTCTAAATTGGACTATATATAGGAGTGACAAGAAAAACCGTCCAAAACTGCAAATTTTTCAAGTCAACACGAAATGAATCATCCCGTACGATTGTGGATCGTCCTGGACAATTTTACTTAAAGTATCAGAAACGATCCTAATGAATATTAATATGAACTAAATTCGTACAAGATCATCATCCCGTACGAACTAGGTTCGTTCGGTATGATCAGTTATACCATAGGTCAGTTTCCAAATAACTGCATGGACGTAACCAACTTTAGTAAGTCGGTTCACATCATCCTGGGATGAATAGGACTTCACCCAGATGAAATTTTTATAGAGAGCAACTAGTCCTGGCACGATAATGAACTTTGTCTGAATGAAGTTTTACAGAGAAGAATTCGTCCTGGGACGATTTGGATTTCGTCTGGACAAAATTTTTACAGAGAAGAAATCATCCTGGCACGATTATATATTTTGTCTGAACAAAATTTTTACAGAGCCTAACTCGTCCTGGGATGAAAATAATTTTGTCCTGGACGATCAGGACTTAGAAAACTTTCCTCCAACTCCTGTTCGTTCCATTGCTCTTACGGGGATAAAACTGACTTGATCATTCGGTATGAACCAGGTTCATCCCGTACGATCAGTACAAATTTTGTAAGATCTCCTTAAGTGTGTGTGTGTTTTTATTTACTCAATTACAATCTCTCCCTCTCAATTCAAAGAATAATTTAAAGCTTCAATTTGCAAAGGATTGTATGATGAATTCGATTTGAAGTCTTCATATTTTAGAGTTCAATTTTTCTAAAATGTTAGTACACACAAGAGCAAAAACAAATCTTACAAAAATTATTAGGAGATAACTACACATAAAATAATAATATTTGGAATAATTAAAACTATACAAGTTACAAAAATGTAAAACATGCAAATAGCAACTCTCTTAACAGTCCCTTCCCCTCTCTCATAAAATGACTAGACTCAAGTATTTAAAATCAACTAGGGGGTTAGCAAGCTTCCCAATCCTGGCTGGGATAAGTCCAAATTCTGTAATGCATTAGTTAGGTTCCGACAAATGTGGTCGAGTTTCCAAATTTAGGTTTAGGATTCAGGGAAAATCTTGGATTATACGACCCCAACCTCTGGGAATATAATCCTAAATTTTAACAAAACATTCAACTTTAACTAAATCTTCGTTCAATCTAAAACATAAAGGGCAACATTTAGATTAAGTTAGGACACTTCTGGATGGTTTCAAAATCTCAAAGTGTTGCCTACTTCTCTACCCTTGACTCTCTTAATAAATGCTCAATTTTCATCCCTTCACTTTTGAAATTCCAAAATTCACTTCCTTTTGTATCACTCTTAGAAAATCTTTAACAAAATTTTGCCACTATTTTAATCAAGAGTTTTTGTAGGAGAATCTATCTTCCTACGATGTAATTAACTATGAGGAATTGATCTCTTAGGAGATTTAGAACTTGTATTGATTTTCAAAATTTAATTGATATTTCTTTTGGAACGTCTACTTCATAATGATCGTCTTCGTCATATTCATATGATGGCTAATGGATGATATTCTCTTTCTTCAAAGAGATTTATCATGTGTTAACATCAATTCAAGTATGAAATTAATAATCTTTTTCTCTTAATTATTGTGGTCTGATTTTAGATTAAACCCCATTTGGACCCTCTCGGGGTCATATGCAGTTCTCCTTTAAATTAGATTACGATAGATAAGAGAAAATCTATAATTCTGGATCAGAATCAGTTATGAGATTTTATCTCCACCTTTTAAGGCGGTATATCATCTCGAATGTTCTGTTTGACTTCAGAATCAAAATTCAAGATTAATTCCAAATTTCCCAAAAGAAACTTTCAAAACTTAAATTAGTATTCTTTGGAAAAATTCAACAAACGATGATTGTTATCATCATGCCCAAATAATTGTCAAACATTGATATTTTATTCCTTAGGGGGATACATCAATTATTCATAAGGTTTCGGGCATGAGATCAGCAATAATCTTCTTAGAATATCATAGTTAGAAATTAGATCGAACCCCATTTTGATCTTCTGAGGTCATATGTGGCCTTCTCTCAAATCTAATCATTATATTTGAGGTAGGATTTGCAATCTTATATTTAAACCTCATTCTAAAGGCTTATCTCCACTTCACGAAGTGGTATGACTCTCCAAATGGGATGTTTAGTCTTGAGGTTCAAATTAAAAGTCTATTTTAAATTTTCGAAGAAAACTTATCTTTTCAAAAAACCCATTTTCAAAATTCCACCAACAACATCTTCCTACCTTCACTCTAATTTTTTTTTTTGGAATTTATAACCATTAACCAAAAAAATTAGATAACATTTCACACCTCTATTTGGTCCCCATGCTAGATTAACTAGCCCATGATACTGCAAATTATCGCTTTGAGTGTGCTCCTTGTATGCAAGTAAAGTATGTTATTAACATACTTACTAACTAAATAAATGCATTTTTTCTTAAATGAATATTTAAAATATGTTTTATATTTTTAAACCAATTAGGGAATTCTATTTTCACTATCTTTTGGACTACTACTAGTTTTGTTGTATTCAAACCATCAATGAAACTCCTATAAACATTAACGTTTAGAAAAAAATTATGAGTAAGAAATTTATGAGCAACCATATTCATACTTACTCAAGATATGACTCAACTTCTTCACAACAAAGTAAGACATATAATGTTGCAACTCACAACCCTTTATCAGCTAAATAGCACATGGTGCTAGTGCTTGTGAGTTAACCACTTCCATTGAATACAAATAAATTTGAGGATTTACCTATATTTCGAGGTGTAGTGCTCTGACTTGATTGTGACATTATTTCAAAGTAATACGTGCAAAACTGGGTTACCTCGTACATTAAATATGTTTTGCATATTGAGCCTTCAGGTTGTGTATTATTTTTAGCAGTCTTCTTAATATTATTTAAATAACTCTCAAAAGGATACATCCATTGATACTGAACATGTCCACCGATTGTAGCATCATATGGTAAATGCACGGGTATATGCTTCTTAGAGTCAAAAAGAGTTGGGGGAAATATTTTCCCAAGTTTAAACAAAATGAAAGGGATATGCTCCTCCATGAGAATTAGGAGCTATACATTTAGTTTTAAAGAGCATAAATCTTTGAAGAAGATACTTAGCTCGATCAAGGTCTTTAAAATTTGATCTGGCAGATAACTAAAGGCAGTTGGTAGTAGACATTGCATAAAGATATGACAGTCATGACTCTTCATACCAAACAATCTCCTTGTTCTTATGTTAACACATTTGCTTAGATTTGAAGAATATTCATCAGGTTCCCATAGATTCTTCAACCATGCACAAAAAACAATAGAAGATGCTTTGAGTTTTATTCTTTTTTATCTTTATTTTTTTTTATAGAAGTATATTTATTAACATCCATACTTTCACTAGTTAAATTGGAACTATAGTGCCATTTTGTATCTATCTTGATTAGTATTGTTCAAGGATAAAACCATTTTTTTTGGTTAAACTCACGGAGGGACCTATGCGTTAATTAATAAAAATAATTGCATAGTCCTTAAAGGAGACCATTAGCTCACTAATACTCGAATGAGCTATAGAACAAGGAAAAATAAAACCTACGAGCAGTTAGTCTCAACTAAAAAAAAGTACAAGGTAACCTAGTAACATTCTAAAGGTGATATAGACAAGCATCCAAAAAAGAAAGATAAAAGTAAGGAAATGAAACCCAATCACTCTGCAAAAAAGCTTGAAAACAGCCATAAGCAACTCCACTTGCAAAACAAAGCTACTACAAAAGTATAATCTAAACCACAAAAAGTTATTGGTTAACTAGAAAAAGTAATATAAATGTAAGCCAGTACCAAAATAAGAATAGAAAAATCTACATAATAAGAAGTAATCGAAGGCATGCCATCACCTTAAGCCAATCAGAGGATGAAGACTTATAGAGCTCAAAGAAAAATTAAAACAGGAAGCCTCATTAAGGAATTTTACAAGCCAGTCAATCCTACCCTCAGGAGCGATCAAAAACACCTTAAAGAGACCAAAATAACAAAGCCTAAAGTCACTAGAAGAACATCACAAAACCTCCAGATTATCAGCAATACCCAGTCCAAAATAAAGCCCTAAGCCAATTAACCAGAACAGGTTAGACAAATGCCAAGCTAAAAAATAGAGGATAGCCAAACAGCTACATGAAACGACCAAATAGAAAAAAGAGCGAACACAACTCCAAAGACCAGCCAAACTCTCACGAATAGCCCTAACAAGCCAAAAATGCAACCTGAAGGTAGGAGAGAAACAATGAAAAAAACCATTCGTTATATAGCCTATGAAATCACAGTTCAAGTCAAGAACCACAAAGATATTAGCTAAACTGAAAGCCGCAAAGAGATGCCAACCGCAATTCACAAGCAACAAGATAAAATAATAACAGAAATTTTATAGAAGAATAATGCAGCCGATAGAACCCTAAAGAAAGAATAGTGAAAGTTCGTTAGGGATGTTAGGCCCTATATGAACTGGCCCAAGGCTAATAAAGAGAGAGGTGATTTGGAAAAGAAGAATATTTTAAACAAAGACAAAAACCCAAACCAAAATAACCACAAAAAAGTACGGAAGAAAAATAAATGCAGAAGCGATAATAAGAAAAGAACACACCGGATTTATAGTGGTTTGGTCAAACCTTGACCTACGTCCACTCCTTGGAGGAACCCTCCAAGTATTGCACTAAAAAAGTGTCTCTCCTTTAGTCACCACAGCTAGGCGGAGAATCCCTTACAAAATCACTTCCACCTTCCCCGGTGCGGCGGAGTCGCCGGGTCCTTTGACACAAAAGTGATCTTCTTCTTTGGTGAACTTACCTCGAGATAAGCCTTGAATCTGATGGTACTAAGGTGCGAGTTCGTCTGAGCAACCGTGTGGATCCCCCACCACACTCCCTTGAGTTCCTCCCCCTCACAGGATCTTCTCCCTCTCAAACTCCACCATTTCCTCTCTCCCTTTCAAGCTCTCTCTTCAAGTTTCCCCCACAAGAACGAAGCTACAATGGCTGTCAAAGATATTTACAAAGTGCCTTGTCATAGCTTAAATAGAAGAGCTAAAAAATGAGCTCATTAAATTGCAAAGTTGCCGACATTACCGTCCTGCCGATTAGTTCAAATATGAGGAAAATCATCCTGAATTATCGGGCCCTGAAATTAAGCTGGACGATGTTAATCATTCCCTGGACGATTTTTCGATCGCGCTGGACGAATCCCCATTAATTGCTTTCCAAAACCGGCCTGAGAAATTTTGGAAAAATTGACCTGGATCGGCCAAGGACGATATTTTATAGTCCAGGCCGAATCTCTAGACGATATCCAAAAAATAGATTTCTAAGAATATGCGGCAGATTCTTGCTGAATTGAGCCGATCGTCCTGCTTGATACAAAATCGTCCAAGAACGATGTGTTTCAAAAGATGGCCTGCTTTAATGAGGATGTCCCTTAATTAGAATTTCTACCTTTTGTCAAGTTCGTCCAAGATGATATAATAATCATCCCGGGATGATGTTTACAAAAATAAAAAATCTTTTTAGGCACAATAGAAAATCTTCCAAGTTACCAAATCACAGATGCCACCATCATCAAATACAACAGACTCAAGAAATTGAAAAAGATTACCAAAACTGAGCACAGACCTATCTACCCAATCTTAGCTGGTTCCAGATTGAAGTCTGATCGTGTGGACCTGAAACGTTAGCACATAAGACAATCATAGAGAAATAAGAATGTTTGCTAATCATCAAAATCAATAAACCATTGATCCGCAACAAATCTCCCCCTTTTTTATATGATGCAACATTTAAAAAAAAATAATTTCTCCTAATCTCCTCCTCACTATAATTAAACACTTTTAAAAATAGAAAGATGAAAAAAAAAATTTTTTTTTGTTTTTAATTTTTGAAAAATAAGATACAAAACACGATAATAGTACAAAAAATTCAACAAATACGTTAATAGTACAAAAATTCAACAATACGTTCTCCCCCTTTGACATTATCCAAAAAAGAGAGGAGGCCACAAATAAAAAAAAAAATAAACAAAAAGACCAAAAACATTCCCTGATCTGGTGAAAAAATTATTCTTAAAAATGAAAAGTTACTCTTGGTTTAATCAAAAAACTTAGTAAAATGGATTGACAAACGCATTATAATCTAGAAAAAAGTAAAAAATTCATAAATTGTTAATCCAAGATCAAGTTTTCCTTTTAAAAGCCTAAAAAAACTTTTTAATTTTAATATCCAAATCAAGAAAAAAATGGGAAAAAGAAACAATTAATTTTTTCAAAACTCCTTTCATAAAACATATCTAATAGAAGATCAATGACGAATTGTTAAATCAGAACCAAGTTTTTAAGCAGCCAAGTTTCGAAACATATTCAAGGATTTTTCTTAAGTTTTTAGTTGTATATAAGAAAAAAAATAAGCCTATTTTTTTGTGGGCTCATTTTTATGCCCTTTATCACTTGAAATGGCTCATTGAGCAATCTTTTGATTTTAATAGCACTCTGTGAATTTTTTTTTTAAATATTTGGCATCAGTGCGCATCTTTTGGGTTGGCATCATTGGCCCTTTTTTTTAATTATTTTTAAAAAAATATATGCTTTATTCTTATATTTTCAAAACTAAATTTAAAACCCAAATTATTGGACAACAATGAATAACTTGATTTAAGAAAATTTTCATTGTGGATTCAACAATCTTGCAAAAGATTTCCTATGCGAAGAAAAATATAGGGAGATAAAAAAATCAGTTTCCAAAATCCCAATTTAAAATATGATTGAAGATTTTGAATCAAAAGTTACAATAGCTTCTAAGAAGAAGAGAAAGAGAAACAAAATCATGAGTTCCCTTCGCTCTGACTTATTTAGAGGAAGTCCAAACCACAACTACCCAAAGCCTTTCCAAGAAAAAATAGGAAGTAGATTTTTCCAGTTTTTAGAAAAAAAGTGAATGTGTTTTTTTGTTGTTGATTCCAGGAAAGAGGAAAAAAATTTCACAAAAATAAAAATTTCAAAGAAATAAACACAAAACCAAAAACACAAAAAAAAAGAAAAAAACACCAAAAAACACAACACAAAATCACGAAAGGCTCTGTAAACCATATCTCTCTCCCTGGTCTGATGCCTTTACAAGGACCAGATCTGCCCATGCAGATTTTTTTTCCCTTTCATTATTTCCCCAGTTTAAAATTTTAGCTTCGCCTTGCCCTTTTCTTTCGCTAGGAATAATTCTTAAATTAGGGCACTGGTGTTTGCATATGTCCAGGCTTCCTGCATCGAAAGCAAATAAACCTCAGGAAGAAATATGACATACTTACCACTGTTACCTTTTTTCCACTTTTGCTTATGCTTATGTGAGCTATTGTGATTTGCTTGACACGTCATTGGCCTCTCACCAACTAGGCTATCTCTTTCTGTATGCTCCAGCTTTTAGAACAATGTTTACACCTGGCATCCAAAAGTCATTTTACCCCAAAACTTGCTCGTAGGAATAAGTCAGCCAATCAAATTATCAAATAGAATTAATCATTTCAAATCTTTGGATTCACAAAATAGCAAACAACTTTGGCATGAAATTTTCAAGTAAACAACGTAAGAATTTATTGACTTTTTCATAATGGAAAAATCTTTCCCTAAAGCATGTAAGAGTTTACCAATTTGAAAGATATGGTATTACATGTCTAAGCATCCCGGTTTTAAAAAGGTTTCATGGAAAATAATTCAAAATCATGCATTAAACAAATTCAACTTGAAATTGCTTGATTTCACTAGGCCTTCGTATTATGTGTTGCAATTTATCCCCAAACTTCCCTTACCAGGTTAGGAATCAGTGGATACTAACCATAAAATCATCAGAATTTAAAGCACGAGAAAGGGTTTAGGATTTTGCATTCAAATTGAGCATTTACCTTTGTTCTTCCTTACTCCATTATTAAAGGAATATCAATTTTAATTCATCTAAAATCGTGACTGGATGAAGAATAACCATTTAAAATCATATGTCACACTGAAAAATCAATCGATGCAAGAAAATAGACCATGCGAGTTTTCCAAAAATCATATGACATATTTTCCAAATAAAGATGGTCTGGTGATTTGAAAAAACTTCTGCAATAATACGATTTAGCCCATGATCCAAAAATTCTAAAAGCTTTTAAAAACTTAATTTTAAAATGGCTCTGATACGCTGAAAAAGTTCGTTAGGGATGTTAGCCCTATATGAACTGGCCCAAGGCTAATAAAGAAGAGTGATTTGGAAAAGAAGAATCTTTTAAACAAAGACAAAAAATCCAAACCAAAATCACCCAAAAAAGTGCGCGAAGAAAAATAATCTGAAAGCGATAAGAAGAAAAGAACACACCGATTATAGTGTTCGGTCAAACCTTGACCTACATCCACTCCTTGTGAAGGCACCCTCCAAGTATTGCACTACAAAAGTGTCTCTCCTTTAGCCCCCACAGCTAGCGGAGAAAAGCCCTTACAAAATCACCTTCAACCTTCCCCGGTGCGGCGAGTCGCCGGTCCTTTGACAAACCAAAGTGATCTTCTTCTTTGGTAACTTACCTCGAGATAAGCCTTGAATCTGATGGTACTAAGATGCGAGTTCCTCGGAGCAACCATGTGATCCCCCACCACACTTCCTTGAGTCCTCCCCCTCACAGAATTTCTCCCCACTCTCAAACTCCACCCTTTTTCCTCTCAAGTCTCTCTTCAGTTTCCCCCATTAAATGAAGCTACAATGGCTGCCAAAGACACTTACAAAGTGCCTTGTCATCGCTTAAATAGAAGAGCTAAAAATGCAGCTCATTAATGCAAGTTGCCGACATTAGGTCCAGGACGATAGCATATCGTCTGCCGATTAGTTCAAATATGACGAAAATCCTGAATATCGCCCTGAAATGAAGCCTTGGACAGATGTCTAATCATACCCGGACACGATTCCTTCGCGATCGGCCTGGACGAAATCCCATTAATTGCTTCCAAAACTGCGCCTGACGAAATTTTGGAAAAAATATTGAACCGATCGGCCAGTACGATATTTTTATGTCCAGGCCGATATAACAGGAAAACGAATCCAAAAATAAGAATTTTTCTAAGTAGATATGACGACAGATTCTTGCTGAATAGCCCAATCGTCCTAGCCGATAACAAAATCGTCCAGGACGCATGTGTTTTGCATAAAGACGGCTGCTTATTATGGCGGATCCCTAATTAGAATGTTCTACTCTGTCAGATCGTCCAGATGATATAAATATCGTCTCGACGATATTTACCAAAATAGAAAATCTTTTAGGCACAATTAGAAAAATCTTCCATGTTACAAATCATCAGATGCCACATCAAAAATACAACAGACTCTAAGAAAAGAAAAAAGATTTTAAACTGACCACAAAACCTAGTCTACCCCAATCTTGAGCTGTTCCACAGTTGCAGTCTGTTGTGTGGAGCCTGAAACTTGATATTAAGACAAATCAATAAGAAATAAGAATGTTTTGGCTATCATGCAAAATCATAAAACCATTTAATCTACAACAAATAGAATCAAAAGCTAAAACAGAGAAACCTCACCCAATTTAAACGAAGAAGAGAGGAAGTGTAAGAAAAACCACCCAAGCTTATGAAAAAAACCTAGGCCAGCAAAAATCTGGTAAAGCAACAGCCCGTAGTAAATAATAACCACCCACATAAAATAACAAAACCACCACTAAAGAGTAGATAATATCAAAGGCAGAAAACATAGGATTATTGACACCTAATACAACCCAATAATTAAAAGGGCCACAGAAAAGCCCCAACACCCCACCCAGAAAACCCAAAAAAGGCCCCTAAATAGAGAAAATGAAGCATGCCCCCCCCCCCCCCCCCCCCCCCCCCCCCCCCCCCCAAAAAAAAAAAAAAAAAAAAAACCAATTAGTTCTAACATAGGGAAGACCAAGAGCATAAAGATTAAGCATACCTCAACGAGCCACTGGAATAGTGATGAAATAACATCAGAAAAATAGTTAAGATTACACCCTTAATTAGCAAGCCAAGAAGCACACGCATTACCGTCCTTACTAATATGATGAAACATATAATTCAAAAAAATCAATAGATTTTTAATTTCCCTAACTTGATAAAAGAGATCTGGGGGGCAGTACATATCATCATTAGCATAAAGTAATTAGAAATCATAATACAAATTAACCTTTATAAATAAGTTAGTTAAGTTAAGAGAGAGAGAGATACATAACTTAATACCATAATGAATCGTCATGGTGATACTAACAAATTTATTACCATTCTGAACAGGATTAGTAAATGCCATAATAAGGGTACCATTACTATATTTGATAGCACCACCACATTCCATAGAAGAGCCATTACTAGCACCATCCACATTTAATTAAAAAATTTTCTGGGGGTTTGTTCTAATAGATAATATTAGCCTTTAAAGCAGTAGGATCCCCCGCCAAGTTAAGACATAAAGCATTCCCAACAAAGCAATAGTTTTAAAATTCTTCATACAGAGCAGTTTAACATGCACAAGAGATAAAACTTTATCCTTCACCTTATGAATAACCTTTATTGTAAATCTGAGTTTATGGATTAGACTTTTGATGATAGCAAACATTCATAATTGTATGTGACTGCCCCGCCTACTAACTTTTTAGGTCCACAAGATCGAGTGCAACTCAATCCTGCTCAAGATTGGGTGAATTAAGTTTGAGACAACTTTATTTTTTTTTCTTTCTTAAGTCCATTGTAAAAGTGGTTCCAGATGCTAAGTAACCTTGCGTACAGACACTTGAAATTTTTTTCTATTTTGTATTTTGAGTACATCAGCCTGAACGATGTCCATATCGGCCAAAACGATCCGACTATGCACATCGTTCTAGATGATCCTTGTATCAGAGCGGGATTCATTAAAACTAAGTTTGAAAACTTTTTGAATTTTGATCCATGGCTAACAATGAAAATCGTAATACTGCGGAAGGGTATTCTATTACCTGAAAACCTTTGATTGATAATATCCCTTTTGATTTTTGGAAAACTCGCTTGTCTACATTTTTACAATCAATTGATTATCGCATGTGGATGCTTGTTAAGGATGGTTATACACCTCCAACTAGAAATTTGAATGGCGTTACTGTTCCACTTCCTTTTACTGAATGGACCCTCGATGACAGGGATATAACATAATTAAAAGCAAAATATTTGAACTATTTTTTCTGTACTTTGAAACCGGAAGATTAAATTCATGTTTCTACTTGCACTACTGGTAAAAAAATTTGGGATAAATTGTGTATCACCTATAAAGGTACTAATGAAGTTAAGCAACCCCGTCTGAATATTCTCTTACATGATTATGAACTTTTTTGTATGAAACCTTCTGAATTGATTTCTGAAATGTATACAAGGTTTACTCAAATTGTTACTTTTTTGCATGCCTTAGGAAGAGAACTAATTAACTATGAAAAAGTTAATAAAATTTTGAGATGCTTGTCTTCCTTTTTTGATGTTAAAATCACTGCAATTTCTGAATCTAAAGATTTGAATACCTATTTGATTGACAACTTATTTAGCTCTCTCATTGCTTATGAGCAAGGGGTGAATCAAATAAATCTTGATGCATGTGTGAAAAAGAAGGAGAAAATTGGGGCATTGAGGGCCAACAAAATGGACTCTGATTCTTCCAGGTCTAAAAGCGATGATGTTGCCTTAATCACAAGGCAACTCAAAAGCTTTCTAAGGAAGAAGTAAAAGAACCATCAAAAGTGGAATAAATGTTAAGGAAATAAAAATTTTAAGAATTCTAATGATATGATTTGGTTTGAATGTAGGAAGCTTGAACATGTTAAAGCTGATTACACTACACTTAATCTCACCCAAGCAAGGAGAAGGGTGAGGAGAAACCTAAGTTCAAGAAGGATAAGAAAAGATACCATAATGCGTTCTGGGTAGATTCTGCATCGAATTCATCTGAGATTGAACTTGAAGAGGAGAAAACAAACTTTTGCTTAATAATAGATGATCATCTTGATCAAGGTGACCAAGAGGAGGTATATGAACTAACCTATGAGCAACTCCTTGAAGTCTCTGAAAAGATTCATGCATCATGTAGGAAACTTAAGAAAACTCATGCTAGTTTGAAATTATAATTTTTAAACTTACAAAAAGAGTACGAAATTCTTCTTAAAGAGTATTCTACAATTGATACTAATCATATGGATTTACTTGAAAACAAGCAGATTTATCTGATGCTCATATATCTTTAAAATTATCCCATGCTGATTTAAAAAATTAGAAAATCTAAAAGATTTTGAAAATAAAAAACCTTCATTTCATGCATCACATAAAAAGCATCACCATAGATTAATGCATCCTTTTCCTGGAATTAGATGTTTTTCGTGTGGCATATTAGGAGAGAGTGCACACACTTGCACTTTCACCATAGTCCACATTGGGTTTGGAAACCCAAATTACATAATTCACAGCATAACACACATGCATTGCATTCCTCTTTCCTTAAGAAGGGACCCAAACCTGTTTGGGTTCCTAAATCTGATATTTGATGAATTTGTAGGCAATCTCTCACAAAAGGCCTCGTGAGAGTATGTGGCACCTAGACAGTCGATGCTCTCGACATATGACTGGCGATGCCAATCGATTCATTTTGCTGGAGACTAGGACAGGAGGTATTTTTACTCTTTGAGATAACACCACCAGGAAGGTGGTAGGCTCAGGTATAATTGGAAATTCCACAAACTTTTTGATTGAAAATTTTTTGCTTGTAGATGGACTGAAACACAACTTGCTCAGCATCAGTCAACTTTGCGATAAGGGCTTCATCATAAATTTTTTTGCAAATTCATTCATTATCATCTTAAATAATAACACTGTTTTATAGGAAAAGCAGATCAGCAATGTTTTCATGCTTGATACTTCATTTTGCTTAAAAACTGTTGTTGATGATTCATGGTTGTGGAATAGGAAATTATGTCATGCCAATATAAAAACCCTTAGTAAAGTGACCTAAAAAGACCTATTTAGAGGAGTCCCCAAGCTTAAGTTTTCAAAAGACCACCTTTGTGATGCCTGCCAATTAGGAAAGAAAGTCCAGTCCACTCCACTTTTCACCCCATTAAGTACATTAGCACCTCTAGACCTTTAGAAGTCCTTCACATGGATTTGTTTGGACCATTAACACTCCTAGCTTGGGAGAGAAAGTCTTTGGTTTTGTGATTGTTGACGACTACTCGAGGTTCACTTGGATTAGATTTTTGTCACACAAAAATGAGTCTTTTTATGAGTTTAGAGCCTTCTTCACTTGGATTCAGAAAAAGCTAGGTTATGATATCTTGACCATCCATAATGACTATGGGGGAGAGTTTGAAAATGAGAGATTTGGAGATTTTTTGAGGACAAGGGGATTAGCCACAACTTTTTAGCTCCTAGGAGCCCTCAGTAGAATGGGATAGCTGAAAGAAAGAACTAGACCTTAGTGGAAACTCCTAGAGCCATGCTTACTTAAAATTCACTTCTAAAATACTTTTGGGCTGAAGTAGTTAACATAGCTTGTTATGTGTTGAATAGGGTGAATGTTAGAGGCAAATTAGATAAGACACCCTATGAGATCCTTAAGGGTAGGACACCCAATCTTTCCCACCTTCATGTCTTTGGTTATAAGATTTTGATTCACAACAATGGGAAGTCTCACTTAGGAAAATTTGACCCAAAATTTGATGGAGTATTCTTAGGATATTCTATTGTTGGGAAGTCTTTTAGGGTGTTTAATAAGAGGACTTTTGTGGTGGAGGAAACTAATCATGTAGTGTTTGATGAGTCTGATCCTAAAAAGCCTAGAGTTGAGGATGATGATGATGTTGGAGAGATTACCACTGGAGTATAAAATTTAGAGAAGAGGGTAGATCACCAGAACACTGAAGGAGTAGGAGATGTTATCCAAGGAGTAGAAAATATAGATCTGCACACACTTTGCCAAGAGATTAGAGATACTCTTCGAATCAACCTAAAGATATGATCTTAGGAGACTCTTCTGATGGAGTTAGGACTAGACATGGACTTAGGAAGGAAGTGAACCACTCTGCCTTTATCTCAATGACTGAACCCACCTACATAAATCAAGCCCTTTCTGATGAGTTTTAGATCTTAGCCATACAGGAGGAATTGAATCTATTTTTTTAGGAATGATGTTTGGGAGCTTGTAGAAAGACCTAAGGGACAAAGTGTAGTTGGAACCAAGTCGGTCTTTAAGAATAAGGTGAATGATTCTGGAGTGGTGGTTAGGAAAAAAGCAAGATTAGTGGCTAAGGGGTATAACCAAATAGAAGGGATAGATTTTGAGAGGATCTTTTCCCTTGTGGTTATATTGGAAGCCATTAGTGTGCTATTAGCCTTTGCCTGTTATAAAGGATTTAAGCTTTTTCACATGGATGCTAAGAGTGTCTTTTTAAAAGGGATAATAAAAGAGGATGTGCTTGTAGAAGAACCACCAGGTTTTAAGAGTTCCCAATTTCCAAATCATATTTTCAAAATAAAAAAGGCCTTATATGGATTAAAGTAGGCACCCAGAGCTTGGTATGAGAGGCTTAGCACATTTTTACTAGAGAGGGAGTTTGTTAAGGGGAGCGTAGACACCACCCCTTTTTTTTTAAGAAAGTAGGAAATGATTTACTCATTATTTAGATTTATATTGATGATATACTTTTTGGAACTTCTTATAAGAGATTATGTGATGAGTTTTCAAAAATAATGAGTAGAGAGTTTGAGATGAATATTATGGGAGAGTTGTCCTACTTTTTGGGGTTTAGCATAAGACAATTAGATGATGGAACCTTTCTAAATCAATCAAGATACATAAAGGACATTTTAAAGAAGTATGAGATAGATAAAGACAAGTCAATTAATACCCCCATGACCTCCAGTGTTTAGTTAGAAAGGACCCAAGTGGAAAGTCTATTAATCAGAAGAAATACAGAGGGATGATTGGATCTTTACTTTACTTGATTGCTAGCCGACCTGATATAATGTTTAGCGTTTATCTTTGTACTAGATTTCAAGATGACAATAAGGAATCCCACCTAATTGCAGTTAAGAGAATTTTTATATACCTTTTAGGGACCCAAAACTTAGGAATTTGGTACACTAGGCACAACACTTCCTTTGAGATTATTAGATATTATGATTCTGATTTTGTAGGATGTAAGGTGGATAGAAAAAGCACTTCTAAAACTTGCCAATTTATAGGACAGTCTTTAGTCTCCTAGTCTAATAGAAAGCAAAACTCTGTTGCAGTTTCCACTGCTGAAGCTGAGTACATTACTTTAGGAACTTGTGTGGCGCAAGTTCTTTAGTTAAAACAGCAGGTACTAGATATAAGATTACTTGATCGGATCTCTTTTCTTTATCCAATTGATTTTTCTAAGTTAGGCCTTTTGATTTCAAAAGATGATTTTGCCCTAAAACAAGTCCGAGCTTAGGGTTAACATGATCGGATATTTTATCATTTTTTTCTTGGATTTTTGATGTTGTTAACTCATTAACTTACAAATTTTTAAAAATCAATCACATGGAGACTATATCATATTCATGCCTTAATTTAAAAAAAAAACATTATTTTTTTGCTAGTTTTTATGCCTTTTTCATGTTTTATCGTTGTTATTTTTAGTTAATTTTATTATTTTTGGACCTTCTCTGATCATCTCCATCCATCCTCTGATTTCAAATTTTTGTCATATCGTCTTGGACGATATTTATATCGTCTTGGATGATCTGCTCATCTTTCTTCAAAAACTACATCTGCTGAATGTTTTGACTTTTTTGCTCTTCATCATCCTATACTATCCATTATCATCCTGGACGATATGATCGTCTTATGATACAATCATCTTGATCATTATGGATGATACATTTTCATCCTATGATGCATTCATTGGTAATCGTCCCGTTCGATATACTTGTTCATCCTTGATGATACATGTGTCAGCACATTTAAAATCTATAAATTCACCCGGGATGATCCATTTTTGGACAATCGTCATGGATGATCCACTGTTCATCTTGGAAAGTACATATGGCATATAATTTAAAATGTTTTAAATTTGGTCGGTACGATCTATTATTGAGCATCATCCTGGACGATACACATAATCGTCCTGGATGATCTTCTTTTTGAACGGTCGTCCGGCCTAACTCCTCTGGATGATTGCCTGTGTCTAATCATCCCGGATGATATCTGATCATCCCGAACAATCAGACCTCCTTTTTTGACCAATTGTCCAGCCATAATAATTGCAACAGATCGGCCTGGACAATCTTGCAATCGTCTTAGATGTTCCGGCCGATTCTTTAAATTGAGGCCAAATTCAGCCATTTTTCTTCACACCTCTCCTTCCCTTTGCTTCCTTCCTCCTATTCCTCCCTTTTTCTGCTAATGGTTGGTGGCAAGTCTTCTCGTCACACATCTGGAAGCTCCTCGAGGGCCATGCTGGACCCTCAATTTTGGGAGGCAGACGATCAGGCTGCCTACCACTGATATATGATGTGCAACATTACTATCTCCTGATCAATCAATCCAAACCACTTCTCCTATCCAGTACTCATTGTATTCACTCAAACCTCTCTATATTTTATTCTCACTCTCACAATCCCTTTTAATTATGAACTTCTCTTTGAATTTTATGCCAACCTCTGAATCAATTCTTCCTAAACTGCTCTCACCTCGTATGTGAATTGACGCCTTGTCGGATCACATACCAGGATTGTAGAATTGCTACAGCTTACTACAATTGGGGATAAGCTGCATACCCTAGTTTCTGATCCTGATTTTAACTGTTCTGGGGCCAATCAATTTCTTCGCCACACTAATGCCCACTTTCATGTTGGAGAGACTAGCTTTTTACTTAAAGATGCTAGGATGATTTAGAACATCCTTCACACCTCTGTGATTCTTAGAGCTGGCGACCAAATCCATATCACTCCCCTTCTTTCACGCACCAGTTTTTACATAATGGCCAATCATGAATTCAATGCAACCGACTTGATCTATTGCTACATCAATAATTTAGCTTCAATTCGAGATCCAGGTTATAGAAGAAAGCCCAATCTTGCTCAAGGACACATCATTGCATATGTTCTAAAATTCCAAATATAAAGATCCTGCTCCTCCCGACCTTCAGCCACCCTTCTACTCAAATAGTTCCTTCAATGTCCTTCACAGTACTCGTCTCCACCCAAGGGATGGGGAAGCTCTGGGGCCGAGGAGGAGGAGGCTCGCACTCCTAATCCTTCACCTATTCCTCTCCACCAGTACTCTCATCTAGATCAGTTAGTGGAGAGAATTGATTAGTGGGAGACCCGATTTGAGGCTTACGTTGCTGCACAGGAGCAGCAACATACAGATGACATCATCCTCATGCAGCACTAGCACGACCAGGACATGGCTTGGTTTGGATCACAATTTTCCACATTGACCAGTTACTTTTAGCCCCCACCACCACCACCACCTCCTCCGTCTAATGATCAGGATCCCTCGTTTTACAAGTTTTTTATTATGTTATTTTTTTGTAATTTGTTTTTCTTATGATTGTTTTAGTTTATGTTCTATTTTTTAGTTTCCTCCTCCTTTTTGTGATGTCAAAAGGGGGAGTAGTCTGCTATAACTTGTACTTTTATTCTGGAATTTAGTTAAAAACTTTTCGTTACACTATTTTTATTAGACTGCCATAATGCTTTGACTTTTCTGGTTGTGTCTTCCATCATCAAAAAGGGGGAGATTGTTCCAAATTTGAGTTTATGGATTTGACTTTTGATGATAGCAAACATTCATAATTATATGCAACTTCCCTGCCTACTAACTTTTTAGGTCCACGAGATCGAGTGTAACTCAAGCCAGCTCAAGATTGGGTAGATTAAATTTGAGTCAGTCAGTATTTTTTTTTTCTTTCTTGAGTCCATTTTAAAATTGGTTCCTAATGCTAAGTAACCTTGCACACACACACACATGAGATTTTTTTTATTATTTTCTATTTTGAGTACATCAGCCTGGTCGATGTCCATATTAGCCAGGACGATCTGACTAAGAACAAAAACCCCTAATTAGGGAATCTTGGTTAAGGCAGCCATCATTAAGCACATCGTCCTAGATGATCCTTATATCGTCCACGACGATAAGGTCAAATTTGAAAGAATAAGCCGCCAGATCTATTTAGGTAAGATTTATTTTTGGACATCGGCCAGGCCGATCCATTACATAGGCTTGGAAGATTTATCATAATTATGCCTAAATTAATCTAGTAATTAAGGAAAGTAATTAAGGCTTGATTGATACAGTCACATCATCCTTGACGATTGCAGGATTGTCTGGGATGATCCATTCAAAAATCCTTGGTTGCTTCTGGACGTTCAACATCGGCCAGCTCTTATTCAGAGCGATGTTCTAGATGATTTTCGTTGGTTTTGAACTAATCGTCCAGGATTATCGTGTGATCGGCCTGGACGATTAAGCTGGATTTGGATCATCCAGACCTCCTTTCAGAGTGATTTTCTGGCCGATAATCTATGATTTCAACTAATCGTACAGGACGATATGTTATCATCCTAGACGATTTGAAAAAATTTCTTTTGTTCGTCCTAGATCATCTCGGCTGGTTAGGCTTAAGTTGCACAGATAGTATAGGACGATAAAGTCAGTAAGTTGCAATTAATAAGCTATTCTGAAGCTCTTCTATTTAAGAAATCTTGTTCTTCACTTTGTAAAAGCTTTTGCTATTGTCTTGACCTAAGAAAGCCAAGAGGAGAGGGAGAGAGAGGGAGAGAGAGGGAGGAACTTGTGAGGGGGAGTTTGTGAGAGGGATTCATAAAGGTTGCTCCAAGCAAGGTTCCAAGGTGTCTTCTCCAGTCTTCGTCCTTCATCCTTGGGTGTTCAAGGGAGGTCTTCTTCAGTAATTGGTCGAGGTACTCTGCCTGCTTCAGGAGGAAGTAGAAGGAGTTGGATTCTCTCCCTCATCGGGGTTGGTGGAAAGGAGTTTTTGTATGGGCTTCTCCGCCTTGCTGTGGGAGCAAAAGGAGAGTCATGTTTATAGTGTAATACTCGGAGGGCGCCTCCGGGGAGTGGACGTAGGTCGAGTTGATCGAACCACTATAAATTCTCTGTGTTCTTTTCTTGCTTTCCACATTTATTTTTTTGCGCGTTGATTTCTTTGTGGTGATATTGGTTTGATTTTTATTTGTACTTAGCTTAAGAATTTTTTTTAAAATACAAATTCACCCCCCTCTTGGTTAGCCTCGGGCTAGTTCTTAAGGGCTTAACACCCTTAACTAACTATCAATCATATGATGATTCATCCAAATATCATTAAAGAGATAATTATTCCTCTCCAATCATAAGAACCATAAAATGAGGGAAGGAATAACATTATGAATGTACCCTTTAGAATTCAAGAACAACGCATTAAGCATAGATTTGAGGGTAATTGAGCATTAAAACAATTTAACTTAAATAAATAATCAAAATAAACCCATATTTTTACAGCAACAGGGCCAGAAATAAAACTATAATGCATATTCTCCAAATGGTAACCACATAGACACTTGAAAGGCAAAATAAAACTAATTTTGGTAAGATTATCATCTGTGAGAATAAATTTATGTAAAATTTTCCAAACAAAGACGACCACAGTAGTAGGAATGCTCTGATACCAAATCAAGGAAAAAATATTATCAATATTTCTCCTAGATCTAAAAACATGTCAAGCACTCTTTTAGTGAAAAGCATCATCTTTGGAAAAATCACATAAGATAATATCCTTACTAGCAGTATTAATAGGCAAGTTCAAAATTTTATGAATAATGCAATCAGGAACAACATTATAAAGTTTCTCATAGTCCCAACAATTGTCTTTAAAAAAAGATTTAACCTTAATCGAAGCTATAGAGGAAGAATTCAAAATAGAATCAATAGATTGATTACCTAACCATCAATCTTGCCAAAAGAAAGTATTACCATCACCAAGCCCCCAAGAAATAACGGGCTTAACATCCCATTTAACCTTGTAAAGCCTTTGCCACACTCTAGAGTCACCTTGCTTAAAGAAACAATTAGTAGCGTACTTGCCAACACAATATTTAGAAAACATAAAATTAGCCTAAAAGCTAACTTTATCACAAAAGTTATACCAAATTTTAAAAGAAAATGCCATAGCTAAATTATTCATATTCTTGGAGCCTAAACTACCTTCAGCTAAAACACCACAATATTTATACCGAGCAGCCCAAGTTATTTTGGAATTAATAGAAGTACCTTTCCAAAAATATTTATTTATAATATTAGGAATTCTATTACAAATAGCTTGAGTTAGAAGAATAGTTTGAAAACTATAAAATGGTAGATAGTAGAGAACACTTTTGATAAGAGTAACTCTACCACCAAAGCTAAAAAAATTAGAGTCCCAAGACACAAGCTTATTATGAATAAAAGAATAAGATCATCAAATAGAAAATTTTTCTTTCTACCTTTAAAAAGGGCCACACCAAGGTACTTAATGGGTAAACGAGCATGCATAAAACTAGTTAATTCTTTAATGGCTAAAATCCTATCATTAGAAATTCTCTTAGAAGCAATGAAATAACTTTTATTCTTGCTAAGAGATAATCCACTAACCATCTCAAATTGATTAAAAAAATCCACAAGTTTACAAATTCTATTGATAAAAGCATTGATAAATACAATAAAGTCATCTGCAAAACATAAGTGAGATATGGGAAAACCACCCAAAGTTCTAAAATAGAGACTAGGATTATTTTCAAAAAGATTGGTAAGACCCCTAGATAAAAATTCAGCTGCAATAATAAAAAGAGCTGGAGAAATAGGGTCAATCTTGCCTTAAACCATGAGAATATTTAAAAAAAAACCATTATTACAGCCATTGACAATAATAGAGAAATAGAAATCTTTAATACATTTCTTAATAAGCTTAATAAAAACAGAATTGAAACAAAAAACTCTAGAATTTGATAAAGTAAATTCCAATCAATAATGTCATAAACCTGGGCAATACAAGTTTAAGAATTAAATTCCCCCCTCTCACATTAATATCTAAATCTTGATAGAATCCTTGAGCCAATAAAATATTATCCATAATAACCCTATCTTTCAAAAAATCCATCTAAGAAGGAGAGATAATTTTAGTTTAAATTGAGGTAAGATGATTCATGAGAATTTTGAAAATCAATTTGTTAAAAAAAGGTACATAGACTGATTGGTCTAAAATCATTCCAAGTGTTAACAGAGTTATTTTTTGGAATAAATAGAGGTAGAAGTAAAAAACTTAGGGATAGAATTGTCAGCAAAAAAATCCAACATAAAAGAAAAAATATCATTATTAATAATGTGCCATGCTTTTTGAAAAAATAAAGTAGTAAACCCATCTGACCCATCCACAGAATCACTATTCATATCAAATAGAGTATCTCTAACATCATCAAAAGAAGCAGGCATAGTAAGATTCACATTCTCCTCTTAGGATATAAGGCTAGGAATAAAAGAATGATTAATAATCTATCCCAGATTAAAATTCTTATTTAGATGAGTTTGAAAATGTTGAATAACTAAATTAGCAATCTCCTCATTGTTCTCAATAACAAAACCATCCTCCCGTTGAATTTTATTGATGCAATTTTTAGCCCTTTTCCTTTTAACCAACGCATGAAAATACTTAGTAATGTTATAACCTTTGACCAAGTACTTAGTAGTATCTTTTTACTTCCAAAAAACAACTTCCTAAGCTTGGAATTTAAAAAGCTCCTCTTTAGCATTTTTTAAAAGAGAGAAGTTAGCATCAGTAGGATCAATTTGACAAGAAAGCTCAATATTATCAACAAGTTGCTCAGCTTTCAAAATATTAGAAAAAAGGTTTCTAAAAACATTATTGTTCCACCAATTTAAAACCTGCTTAAGCCTTTTCAGCTTAAACCAAAGTCTCCTCATACCAAAACAAGAGGTATTCGGATGTAAAGGGGCTTGCCAATTATTTTGAACAACATCTAAATAATAATCATGAAGTAACCACATGTTTTGAAATCTAAAATGAGAGGAACCATTGAATTTTCTAAAATTTAGGCTAATAAGAAAAGGAGGGTGATTAGAAAGAGTTCTGCTAAGATGCTGCACATTAATGAAGTTAAAAGCATTAAGCCAATAGTCATTAAAAAACACATGGTCCAACCGTTGCCATAAATTACCCCTATTCTAAGTGAAATTGTTACCAGAATAACCAACATCAACTAAATTTTAATAAAAAACCATATTACTAAAATCCACCATAGATAAAAAAAAAAAAAGGAGAAGAACCTGCTATCCTCTCAGAGGAGTTAGCAATAACATTGAAATCTCCACCAACGAGCCAAGGCAAATTGCAAATACTATGAAAATTAATGATTTGTTCACAAAGCATTTCTTGATGTAACAGAAGGAAGCAACATACATGAAGGAAGCATAATAATAAAAATTTAAAACTTAAACTTGACAATGCAACACTTGAGTAAAATCACTAATAACATTAATTTTAATAGGGTCTTTCTAAAAAACCCAAAACTTATTAGCCACATTCGAAATAGCATAATTAAAACCCAAAAACCGAGAGGTGCTAATCAACCTAGAAGAATAAATAAGGGGTTCAAGTAGAACAAGAATAGAAATATTATGAACACGACAAAGATTCTTAACACAAATTCTAGAAGAGGGACATTCAATACCCCTCACATTCCAAATATTAGACTTAAACATAAAAACACAATTAATGAGTAGTATGCGAGTAAGTAGTTCAAGGAGATTGCAATATAACATGCTGTTTCTTCATACCTCTTTTACTATGAACCTTAATGAAACTAATATCAGTATCATCCTTAGAAAAACATTTATAATTAATTCACATATCCTCAGTATAACTAAAGGTATCACTACTATAATGGGAAGTTGAGGGAGTCTTACTATCACTTCGTTGGAACCCTTGACTAATCTGTTGAGGGCATTCATCCTCCATAAACATTCCGTCATCCTCCATATTAAATTTATCCCTCACAGCAATGCATTTAATGCCTTTTTTGAGAGGAGAGATATTCTTTATAGAAACAAGTTCTCCTTCCTCCAACAGAATTTCAATAGCTTCAATCTCATTCTCCTGTTCATTCAAGGGATTATAGAGGTTGTGAGAAAGCATATTACCATTCAAATTTAATAAATTTGTGTTAATCATACAAGAACGAATGAGATCAACAATAACATCATTATAGGTATGAATATTAGGCAAAGTTTGCTCCACATTATTATTACAAACAAAAAGAATATTAGAAGTAGTTTTAGCATTAATTCTCTCATCATGATTCAAAATAACAGCATTAGAAACAATTTGTTCAAGAGCATCTCTAGTTCCAGCAAATGGCTCCTCAATAATTTGAGATGGATTAGAGGTATTACCCCCTACAATCACAAGGTTAGGAGTAGTAACAACATGATAAATCATATTGGATTGATCCCCTTCCATTTGTTTGGATGAATCCTTCTCTTTATAAAGATGGGTGTGTTTTCAAAAACATTTGTTAATGCCATAACCATGCATATTACATTAAGAACAAAAGATAGGTAAATTTTTAAAATCGACTTTTTGGAAATAACCCTTCACCTCATAACCAATCCAAATCTCATTAGGATGTTTCTTAGAAACATCCAATTCCACCAAAACCTTAGCCATAGAAGGTCGAGAAATAGAAGTAGTGGCTTGGTCCGTTTGTAATGACCTTCAAAAAATTGAAACCAAACCAAATAGGATTTGATGATTAAAAAAATAAAGTCTCAAATTATGGAAAGAAATCCAACCCGATGAAATTGGAGATTCTTCCCTAACATCAAATTCCAGAGTCCATTTGAGCAATCGCATTTGGCAAGCTTGTATATAATACGATCTCCTAGAAAATATATGGCTATAATCCAGATCATTACCAAGTTGGATAGTAACATGCCTTTGATCCAATAAGCCTATATGAAATGAATTGGAAAGCTTTCAGTTAAGAAAAAAATTTACGAATAACATTAAGATTCTACCGCTTAAGGAAAAATTTACCCACCAATGTTAATGAAGAAAGAGCCGCCAACTATTCAACAACATAATCCTCAAATAGTAAGGTCGGATAGCCCATAAAAGAGGAATGAACGAACTTCAATTAAGGAGAGGATGCTGAAGAACCAGTCGAAGTATCTTTAAAAGGCTGAGTTTTACCCTCAAGAAAAGAAGCTATTGATGGGTTGGATGATGAGGGAGTTATCATCTCCCAGCACCAAAAAAACTTGAAAAACCTCAAGACAAGTGCAGGAAAAAGCACGAAAGGGAAAAATTGTGAGAAAACAAATGAAAATCATCGAAAAGCCAAGCTAGGAGGGCAAAACTAGTCGAGCAGGAGTCAAAACCTTAAATCTCCTGAAGATCGCCTTGAATTTTTAAGGATAAAACCTATATCTTATATTTTACTATTTTTTAGGAATATGATCAAACATAATTTTAATTCTATAAAGGGGGCAAGATATCCTTCATGCCATAGTCATTAGGTCTTTAACTATATCCTGAAAATCAAGGAATTTACTACTTGAACCAAGGTCTTTGATACCTAATATATTAATTTTGTTTATTTTGGCATTAAGTTAACTTTCCCTATTTTCAAAATTTTCATTTTATGGGGAACTTGTCAAAAATTCTAGTTGCTATGGCTGAGGTGCTTACTATTTTTCGAAGAATCAAAGTAAATAATTCATGATAATATCTTATTATAATGTTATTGCTTATTCAAGTTAACAAAAGAGTCCCTTTTGAAAGTGAAGATTAGCTGAAGGCAGAAAAAGTTTGTGAGGGTGGTAGCATTTAGGGTAGCTCTCGGATGCGAGCCAAGCTAAGCGAAGAACGGTGCAATTTTGGCAGAGTCGATGAGGGTCTGATCACATTTGGGGTTCGGCGGACTCGGTGAGGTTTGGTCATGTTCGAGGTTTGGTAGAGTCGGTAAGAATCTTGTCACATTTATGGCATCTAAGTGAAGCAAGTGTGAAGAAATAAGAAGAATGAGAAGAAAGATGGCAGAATGGTCAAAATAGAGACTATTACATCGCATTTTCCAGCAGATTATCCATCAGCTAGGTCATCGGTGAAAAATGCATTGGTACAAATTGGTCAAGTTTAAGTAAGCCAGTCAAATTTTCTTTGGTAATTCCACCAGCAAAAATTCGACAAAATATACGCCTGTATTCGTATAGCAAAATTTATGCCAAAAATTTATTAACTTATATTTCACTGATTCTGCAAATGCTTTTTCCGAAGTATGTTTATCCACCGAAAACTCTAACTGTAATGACATATTTTCCTGTAGTGAATTGAACTTAAATTTGGACATAGTAAACTAGGGTATTTGTGTTCATACCCTAATATTTCTAGGCCGTGATGATTAATGGAATTATGTGGATTAAATGTTTAAGTACATGTGTCATAATTTAATCCAAAATTTTGAAAAATCATAGCTCTAAATGCACATAACATTATGCCTTTTTTTTCCTTTGGTGTGTTCATATTACTGTAAGGATTAGATGACCATGATTTCAACCCCATTAAGTGATTATATTGCTTGAATTAAAGTCCCAAAAGTATAGGAAGGATTTCATTCCTTAAATTTCAGTGGTTTCGAAGCATATTTTTAGGTGAATATATGTATCAAATTTTAGTAGATTTGGAGTTTATTTGGCTTGTTAATTAGTGGACCCAAAATACACTCACAGAAGTGACAAAGAATCATGATTACATCATAATTATCTCAAATTAAATCTAAAAAATATAAATTAAATGTCATACTAATAAAATTAAAATGCATAATATAGGTAAATTAAAAGTCCCATCATAAATCTTCAAAATAAATAGTAATTAAATAATAAAAAATTCAATTAATTAAATTAAATAATCCAAAAAATAGTTAAATATCCTAAATTATTCCAAACACTTGTAATCATCCTTAAGAGTCATTGCTGACATTTAGAAGAGATTTCAAGGTGTTCGGAATTAATTTAGACCATTAATCAACATCTCTATAATTACTTGAATTAATTAGTTCATTTAATTAGGCTGATTTTGTAAAATTCATAATTAATTAAACCAATAATGAAAATTAAATAAATAGATAATTACTATAAAACATAAGCTTATAAAGTAATTAGCTTAACCCCAAAGAGGATAAAATAAATCTCATTGTCCTAATTTAACAAAGGCAATTATTTTTCAACTAAAATATCCATTGAAAATTTAATGTTAAAAAACTTAGGCCTTTGAAGCTTTTATACACCTTATCTGATCCTTTTAGAAAGACAAATGGGTATTAGACTGAATGTTTTAGTGACTGTTTATGTTTAGAAGTGTTTGGTTTGAAAAAGCTTAATTATTATTGGTAGAATTTAATATCAAGAATTTTAGTTTTGAAATTGAACATATTACTATGAATGATATATCACCTCTTGAGGCAAACATACCATTCCCTAATGAGCTCAGATTACAAAACTACAAGTGAAAGTTTTAACAAGTTTAAATCCTAATAGATTTGTCCCAAGACTAACCAAGAGTAGTGGTGAATTTGTAATTAAAAAAAAAAATCTTGGTAATTTAGAAAATTGATTTTAGATTTTTAGCACAACAATAAGTTTTCTTGAAGTAATTTTTTAACCACTAAAAGTAAATGTGCAGAAATTAAAAATGCAGTAAAAATAAAGATAGAAGAACACCAAATTTTATAGTTGTTTGGTCCAACTAGACCTAAGTCCACTCCCCGAAGACCTCCTTTTGCTCCCACAACAAGTTGGAGAAGCCCTTAGCACAACCACTCCTCCACTAAACCCTGGTACGACAAAGTGACGACATCCTTTCTCACCCTCATGGTGATGATAGAGCACCAATGTCCTTTCTCACCCGCCTGGTGATGTTAGAGTACCAATGTCCTTTCTTACCCTCCTAGTGATGGCAGAGTGCCAACAACCTTTCTTACCTTCCAAGTAATGGCAAAGTACCAACATCCTTTCACACTCTCCTAGTGATGGAAGAGTACCAACATCTTTTTTAACCCTCTTGGTGATGGCAGAGTTCCAACATCCTTTCTCACCATCCTAGTGATGGAAGAGTACTAGATCTCCTCCAAAGATCTTCTTTCAAGAGTCTTCAAAGAAGAAGGGTAGAGATTTGAAGAACATACAAAGAGATCCTCACCTTTGGGCAAACTTGTGAACCCTTCATAACTTTTAGTGGAAAGATCTATCAACCCTCACTCCCAAACACTCTCCCAAAACACTTTCTCTATCACTCCAAAGATAGAAATCATAGAAGAAGGTGGATACACAGTTTTTAAGACTCTTATATATGATAGACTAGAAAACTATCAAAAAACTAAAAATTTTAAGTTGAATGTACATGGATCATAGAGTATGATCGTACTTCATATGTACGAATATTTCAAAAATCCATATATGATCATGTATGTATTGATTTCCTACTCTGTTAATCATACGTATGAAGTAATATCGTATAATATGAACAGTCCAAATTTGAATAGGTTCATCCAGTACAATTATGTAAGTGAAAGTTCATTAGGGATGTTAGGCCCTATGAACTAGTCCCGAGGCTAACCAAGAGGGGGGGTGTGAATTGGTATTTTTAAAAATTCTTTAAACAAAAAGAAATATCACAAACCAAAATCACCACGGAAAAATAAGTGTGGAAAATTAAAGTGCGTAAGCAGTAAAAAGAACACAAGGGTTTATAGTGGTTCGATTAACTTGACCTACGTCCACTCCCCGGAGGCACCCTCCGTGTATTGCACTACCAACGTGACTCTCCTTTAGCCCTCACAGTTAGGCAGAGAAGCCCTTACAAAACACCTCCTTTTTGCCACCCCCGGCAAGGCAGAGAACCCCACTCCTTTTGCTTCGTCCTGAAGCAAGCATAAAACCACGATCATTTGCTGAAACTTACCTCTCCAAACCCTTCCAAGGACAAGAGACTCTAGGGAAGAAGTGGAAAAATGCTTGGAGAAACCCTTGTGAACCCCCTCGTAAGTTCCCCCTCACAAGATCCTCTCTCTCTCTCTCTCTCTCTCTCTCTCTCTCTCGATGTTCAAAAACATTAAATAATAACTCTTAAATAGAAGAGATTCAAAGGAGCTCAATAAATGCAAGTTGCCGACTTTATCATCCAGGACGATAATAATATCGTCCTGCACGATCAGTTCAATTCACAGAAGATTCCGGACAGAACAACACCATGAAGATGATCTGGATGATTTACAATTGGCTTGATCATCCAGGCCGATCCCACGATCATCCCGGCCAATCAGTTCGAATCAGAGAAAAATCGTCTAGAGCATCGCCCTGAATTCGAACTTTTCGATCCTAATCGGCCAGAACATTGCCCTGAATTTGTGCTGGCCGATATTTATCGTCCAGGAGCAACTAATGGTTTTTGAATAGATCGTACTGACCAATACTGAGATAGTCCAGGATGATGTGATCGTATCAATCATCATTAATTACTTTCTTGATTCCTGGATCAATTTAGGCATAATTATGTAATATCACCCAGCCCGATCTCGCGATCATCCTAGCCGATATCCAAAAATACAGAATACCTAAATTGATTATGGCAGTTATTTTTTTTCTGTTTTGAGCATATCATCGTAACCGATAGAAGTATCATTCAATTTAGGCATAATTATACAATATCTTCTAGGCCGATAAAGAATCATCCTGGCCGATTTCCAAAAATACAAAATTCCTAAATAGATCATGGCGGCAATTTCTTTCTGTATTGAGCAAATCATCCAGGCCGATCAGTTAATTACGGCTGCCTTAACTAAGAAATCCTAATTAAATCTTTTATTTTGAACTCGATCGTCCAGGATGATATAAATATAGTTCGGGCAATTGTGAGTAAAAACTCAAGTTCTAAATCTCTCAAGTTTGTGTGTGTAGGGTTACTTAACATCAGTCACTTCAATAATTACAATTGACCCAAGAAAGAAAAAAGAAAATTATAGACTGACTCAACCCTAATATATCCAGTCTTGAGCTGATTCCGATTTCTGTTCGATCTTTGAATCCTAAAAGATGTCAGTAGTAAAGGCAGTTGAAAAGAAACAAGAGTGTATGCTAATCATCAAAACATAATTCATGGAATCTGCAACAATCACCCCCTTTTTGATGATGGCAAACACTATGACAATTAATCCAAAAATAGTAGAGTAAAACATGGAATTGAATGTGCAAGCATGAACATGATGTAGAATTCCCCCCCCCCCCCTTTTTCTTAAACCAAGGCATGAACATGATGTAGAATTCCATGTGATTGATTTGTAAAAATTTAGTGAGCTAATGAATCAACATAAAAAAAATCATAAAATGATATAATATCTGATCATGATTACCCTTAGCTCGAACTTTCTTTTAGGGTAGAATTTTCTTTAGAAATCAATGACCTAACTCAAAGAATTCAATTGGACATAAAAAAGGATCCATTCATCACTTGTTTCTAGAAAAAATTTCTTATAGAATAATGAACCAAAGTGAATTAGTCACAATCGCAAAATAATCGAAATCAACCATTTGATATTTGAAATCTTCTAAGTTTTAAAAGATTTGAAAGGAGAGGAGAGCTTGCTCTTGGTGGGTAGATTTTATGCCTCTTGTCAATTGAATGGCGCTTTGTGCATCTTTTGATTTTTGATACACTTTGTGTTTTTTTTTTTCAATTTTGGCGTCATTGCGCATCTTTTCCTGGCATCATTGGCCAAATTTTTTATTTTTGCAAGCTTCATTCTCTTTCAGAAACTCTTAAAAATAATCTTAGTTGTGAGTATATCTTTTAGATATTAGAGAATATGAGCTATCTCTCTAACACAGGGAAGAACAATTCACAAAATAGAATCAATAACCAATGACAAGAGTAACGAGGAATCTTGATGTGCCAAAAAGACTTTGATTATTATAAATACAAGATAGATTTGCTTTTGTAAGGTTAGAAAAGATCTTAATTTCACACACAATCTTTAATTTGAAATAGATTTTTGATTATAAAAGAAAATTGTGCCACTAAAATAGATTAGAGAAAGAGACACAATTAACGGTATACTTTTACCATCTAATAGATTTAAGAGATGTAAAACATTGACTATAAATTTTCAAAACCAAGGACAAGGCATACGATATCATTTCAACGATGATTTTGAAAACAAAATTGAAAAACATGAAAGTAAAATAAATCAAACAAAAATTGAAAGTAAAGAAAAAAAGAAGAAAAGAATCAAAAAAGAGTAAAAGAAAAGCTAATAAAAAAAGAACAAAAACATAAGGAAGAAAGTAAATGATCAAGTTCATGCATTTATGTCAATCACCCCCAATCTGGTCCTTAAAGAGCTGAAAGTGTCGAAGGCCAGTGGTTTAGTAAAGATGTCAGCCAATTAATTTTCATTTGTCACATGGTGTAAATCAATGTCTCCCTTAGTCACATGATCTCTAATAAATTGACGCCTAATGTTAATGTGCTTAGTCCTTGAATGTTGAATAGGATTCTTAGAAATGCATATGGCACTAGTGTTGTCACAAAAGATTGAGATGGTGCCAACAGGTAATCCTAAATCCATTACCTGTTGTTTCAACCAAAGGACTTGGGCCACAGAACTCCCGAAAGAAATATAATTAGCTTCAGTAGTGGAAAGTGCAATAGAGTTTTTCTTTCTACTAGACCATGAGACCAAAGATTGTCTTATGAAATTATAAGTTCCTAAAGTGCTTTTTCTATCCACCTTGCATCCTGCAAAATCAGAGTCAGAAAATCCAATTATCTCGAAAGAAGTGTTGTGCCTCGGATACCAAATCCCTAAGCTTTGGGTCCCCAAAAGGTATCTAAAAATTCTCTTAACAGCAGTCAGGTGGGACTCCTTGGATTCACCTTGAAACCTAGCATAAAGGCAAACACTAAACGTAATATCAGGTCGGCTAGCAGTCATGTAAAGTAAGGATCCAATCATGCCTATATACTTCTTTTGATCAACAGACTTACCAATTGGGTCCTTATCCAATGGAACACTAGAAGTTATGGGAGTATTAATTGGTTTAGCTTTATCCATCTCATACTTGTTCAAAATGTCCTTTATATATTTTGTTTGATTTAAAAAGGTTCCATCAACCAATTGTTTTATGCTAAAACCAAAAAAGTAGGAAAACTCTTCCATCAAACCCTTCTCAAACTCTTTACTCATTATTTTAGAGAACTCATCACAAAGTTTTTTATTAGAAGATCCAAAAAGTATATCATCCACATAAATCTGAACAATGAGCAAATCATTTACAACTTTCCTAAGAAAAATGGTGGTGTCTATGTTCCCCTTAACAAACTCCCTTTCTAGTAAAAAATGTGCTAAGCGTCTCATACCAAGCTCTTGGTGCCAGCTTTAACCCATACAAAGCCTCTTTTAATTTAAAAACATGATTTAGACATTGGGAGCTCTCAAAACCTGGGGGTTGTTCTACAAACTCATCCTCTTTTATTTCCCCATTTAAAAAAAGCACTCTTAACATCCATTTGAAAAAGCTTAAATCCTTTATAACAAGCAAGGGCTAATAGCACTCTAATGACTTCCAATCTAGCTACAGGGGCAAAAGTCTCCTCAAAGTCTATCCCTTCTATTTAGTTATACCCCTTAGCCACTAAGCTTGATTTATTCAGAACCACTACTCCAGAATCATTCATCTTGTTCTCAAAGACCCACTTTGTTCTAAGTACACTTTATTTCTTAGGCCTTTCTACAAGTTCCTAAACATCATTCCTAACAAATTGATTCAACTCCTCTTGCATGGCTAAAATTCAAAACTCTTCAGTAAGGGCTTGGTTTATGTTGGTGGGTTCAGTAATTTAGATAAAGGCAGAGTGGTTCATCTCCTTCCTATGTTCATGTCTAATCCTAACTCCATCAGAAAGGTCTCTTAAGATTAAATCCTTGGGGTGACTTGTAGAGTATCTCAAAGGTGTGAGAAGGTCCAACCCTTTCCTCCAAATCTATTTTTTCTACTCCTTGGGTGACATCTCCTACTCATTCAATGTTTTGGTGACCTATTCCCTTCTCCAATTTTTTTACTTCAGTGGTAACCTCTCCAACATCATCATCATCCTCAACTCCAGGCTTTTTAGGATTAGAATCATCAAATACTACTTGTGTAGTCTCTTCCACCATCAAAGTCCTCTTGTTAAACACCATAAAAGACTTCCCAACACTAGAATATCCCAGGAACACCCCTTCATCAGATTTAGGATCAAATTTGCCCAAGTGAGACTTCTTATTATTGTGAATGAAAACCTTGCAACGAAAGACATGAAGGTGGGAAATATTGGGTGTCCTACCCTTATGGATCTCATAAGGTATCTTATTTAGTTTGGCTCTAACATTCACCCTATTTAACACATAACAAGCTGTGTTAACCGCTTCAGCTCAAAAGTATTTTGGAAGTGAATACTCAGCAAGCATGGCTCTAGCAGCTTCCACCAAGGTTCGGTTCTTCCTTTAAGCTACCCTATTCTGTGAGGGGTCCTAGGACCTGAGAAATTATGGCTAATCCCCTTGTCCTCACAAAAATCTCTAAAACTTTCATTCTCAAACTCTCCCCCATGATCACTATGGATGGTCAAGATCTCACAACATAGCTTTTTCTGAATCTAAGTAGAAAATGTTCTAAACTCCATTTTTTTTTTTTTTGACAAAAGACTCATATTTATGTGAAATAAATCTAGGCTAAGTGAACCTCGAGTAGTCATCAACAATCACCAAACCATAGATTTTCCCTCCCAAGCTGGCAGTGTTAATGGGTCCAAACAAATCCATGTGAAGGACTTCTAAAGGTCTAGAGGTGCTAATGTCCTTAATGGGGTGAAAGGTGGAGTGGACTTGCTTTCCTAGTTGACAGGCATCACAAAGGTGGTCTTTTGAAAACTTGAGTTTGGAGACACCTCTAACTAGGACTTTTTGGGTTACTTTCCTAAAGATTTTCATACTTGCATGACAAAGTCTCCGGTGCCACAACCATGAATCATCAACAACTATTTTTAAGCAAAATGAAGCAGCACATTCAATGTTATTTAAATCAAGCATGTAGA
>NW_021319083.1:6615682-6624895 GCF_001605985.2 Dendrobium catenatum | reverse complement strand
GATCAAAAGCCAAAACCTAAGAAGAGGCATTATAACTCAAACCATTTAAGAAAATTCTTTCCAAGTGGTAGATTTTTCATGTGGCATGCTAGGACACATCTCACACACTTGTAACTGTTCAACCATAATACAGTTGGGTGTGGACGACCACCAAGGTCATGATTTACAGCATACCATGCATTGCATCTACTTTCATAAGAAAGGGACCCAAGACTTGTTTAGTTTCCTATATCTGATATTTGATTAATTTTGTTGTGGGATCTCACAAGGCCTGTGGAGAGTATGTGGTACTTGGACATGATCTCTTTGACATAATGACTGGTGACGCCAATACAATTATTTCGCTGGGTCAGGACTGGAAGGCAAGGTACTCTTGGAGACAAAACACCACCGGAAAGTGGTAGACTCAGGTATAGATTAGCACATTCAAGAACCTTATGATGTAAAATGTTTTTCTTGTAAGTGGGATTAAAGCACAACCTACTCAAGCATCAGTCAACTTTTGGTGACAAGGGCCTTCATTGTGTATTCTTCTGCAAATTCATGCAATTATAAGTTTAAGTAACAACACTACTTTTTCAAGTGTTGGTGTCATCCTAGTTTTCTTAAATGTATCTAATTCATTTTGAATCCTCAAGTTAGTACTTTTTAAGGCATCATTATCAATCCTCAAATTTTTCTCCATCTCTTTAGAATTCTTAAACTTAGATTCAAGTGATGTGTGTGTGGCTTTTAGTGACTCATGCTCTTCAATTAATTCACAATGCTTTTTGTTTAACTCATCAAATTCATCAAGTAGAATTATGTTATTTGAATCATTCATATAATGATCTTTGAGAATAACTTCATGCTCTTTTTGTAAATTCAAAAATTCCAATTTCAAGCTAGCATGTGTTTTCTTAAGTTTCCTATATGATGCATGAATTTTTTTTAGAAACTTCAAGGAGTTGATCGTAGCAAAGTTCACATACCTCTTCTTGATCAAGATGGTCGTCTGCCATTAAGCACAAGTTTTTTGTCTCATCTTCTTGTTCCATCTTCGATGAATCTGATGTAGAATCCATCCAAAATGCCTTTTGAAGACTCTTTTTGTCCTTCCTAAGCTTGGGTTTTTCCTCACCCTTTTCTTTGCTTGTGTGATCTTGAAGTGTAGGATAATCCACTTTGACATCTCCATGCTTCCTGCATTCAAAGCAAATAACATCAAAAAATCTTTTAGAATATTTATTATCCTTACCTTTTCTCCAACTTTGATGATGCATGTGTTTCGTCCTTAGAAAGTTTTTGAATTGCCTTGTGATTAAGGCAAAGTCATCGCTTTAAGACCTGGAAGAGTCAGAGTCTTATTTGTGCACTTTCAGTACCACTATTTTCTCTTTCTTTTTCTCACCTCCATCAAGATTTCTTTGATTCTCCCCTTGCTCGCAAGTAATGAGTGAGCCAAGTAAGTTATCAATCGAATAGATGTTTAAATCCTTATATTCAGTTATAGTAGTGATTTTAGCATCAAAAGAGGAAGGAAAGCATCGTAAGATTTTATTTACTTTTTCATAGTTTGAAAGTTCTCTTCCTAGGGCATGCAAAGAAGTTACAATTTGAGTAAACTGTGTATACATCAGAAATTGATTCAGAAGGTTTCATACGAAAAAGTTTATAGTCTTGCAAGAGAATATTCAAACGAGAATATTTCACTTCATTGGTTCATTCATATGTAATGCACAACTTATCCCAAATCTCTTTTACAGTAGAGCAAGTAGAAACACGCATGTAATCCTCAGACTTTAAAGCATAGAATAAATAGTTCAAACACTTCGCATTCAATTGAGCTAAATCTCTTTCATCGGTAGTCCATTAAGTAAAAGCAACTTTAGTTTTAAATCCATTAATTTCATGAGTAGGTGGAGAATATCCTCCTTTAATAAGCATCCATATGCGATATTCAGTTGATTGCAAAAAAGTAGACATGCGAGTTTTCCAAAAATCAAAAGTAAGGTTGTCAAACATGGGAGGTCGTGTAATAGAATATCCTTCAGTTGTATTATGATTCCCAAAGTTAGCCATACATCAAAATTCAAAATGTTTTCAAACTTCATTTTTATGAATCGCGCTCTGATACCACTTAAAAGATCGTTAGGGATGTTAGGCCCTATGAACTATTCCCGAGGCTAACCAAGAGAGAGGGGGGGTGAATTGGTATTTTTAAAATTTTTTTAGACAAAAAGAAATATCACAAACCAAAATCACCATGAAAAAACAAGTGCGAAAAGTTAAAGTATGGAAGTAGTAAAAAGAACACAAGGGTTTATAGTGGTTCGGTCAACTTAACCTACGTCCACTCCCCGGAGGCGCCCTCCGAGTATTGCACTACCAACGTTACTCTTCTTTAGCCCTCACAGCTAGGCGGATAAACCCTTACAAAACACCTTCTTTTTGCCACCCCCGGCAAGGTAGAGAACCCCACTCCTTTTTATTCCTCTTGAAGCAGGCAGAGAACCACGATCACTTACTGAAACTTATCTCTCCCAACCCTTCCAAGGACAAGAGACTCTAGGGAAGAAGAAGTGGAACAATACTTGGTGAAACCCTTGTGAACCCCCTCACAAGCTCCCCCTCACAAGATCCTCTCACTCTCTCTCTCTCTCTCTCTCTCTCTCTCTCCTTTAAGGTTTTCTCAGGTCAAGACAGCAACCAAGGATGTTCAAAAATATTGAACAAGAGCTCTTAAATAGAAGAGCTTCAAAGGAGCTCATTAATTGCAAGTCGCTAACTTTATCGTCTTGGACGATTTGGAAATCATCTTGGCCGATCAGTACAAATCTCATAAGATCGGCTAGAGCATCGCCCTAAATGCAAACTGGATGATTGAAATTTTTCTTGATCGTCCTGAACGATATCACGATCGTCCCGGCCGATCAGTTAAAATTAGAGGAAAATCGTCCAGAGCATCGCCCTGAATTTGAGCTGTCCGATATTTATCATCCAGGAGCAACCAAGGGTTTTTTAATGGATCGTCCAGGCTAATCTTGTGATCATCCAGGACGATGTGATCGTATCAATCATTCTTAATTACTCCCTTGATTGCTGGATCAATTTAGGCATCATTATACAATATCGTCTAGGTCGATAAAAGAATCGTCCTGGCCGATTTCCAAAAATATAGAATTCCTAGGTAGATCATGGCGACAATTTCTTTCTGTATTGAGCATATCGTCCTAGCCAATACAAGTATCATCCAGGTCGTTCAGTTAATTACGGGTGCCTTAACTAAGAAATCCTGATTAGATCTTCTGTTTTAAACTCGATCGTCCAGGACGATATAAATATCTTCTAGGATGATGTGAGTAAAAACTCTCAAGAAAGTGTGTAGGGTTACTTAACATCAGTCACTTCAACAATTACAATTAACTCAAGAAAGAAAAAAGAAAATTATAGACTGACTCAACCCTAATTTACCCAGTCTTAAGCTGATTCCGATTTCCGTCCGATCTTTGAATCCTTAAAATGTTAGTAGTAAAGGCAGTTGAAAAGAAGCAAGAGTGTTTGCTAATCATCAAACATAATTCATGGAATCTGCAACACTATGAACCTATTTCATACTCTGGTTATCGTCTAGATGAGCCTATATCATACAGCATGAACTTGTTTATACAAATCATGCTTCATATGGTACAAACATTGACAAACCTATGTCATACTGTAAACATCATCTACATGAATGTAACTTTATATAATATATACTGGTACACATCAATTTCTTACTCTAGATATCATATGTATGAACTCCACTTCATACAGTAAGATCAATAAAAAAAATTGTGAGTTCATCCTGATGAGCTTGTACATATCAATTTAATCCTCTGGACATCATCTGTATGAATCTAACTTCTTAAAATATAAACATTTCAAAAAAAAAAAAATTCTAAGGCATGATTCGATTAACTTCATTCTAGAGAAACTTTCAGGTCAAATCATCCAGTATGATTTAAGAATTGTATAGTATGATTAGTTTTAAAAATAAAAATTTTGACTCACTCTCCCAATGTGTGTGAGCATGGTCACCCAGTTATAATCACATTCTCTCAAACTCAAGAAAGATAGAAAAAGTATGTAGTTTAATTATAAGAAACTATAATTAAATCTATCTTGAAGTCTTTGATAATTTGCAGTATGATTTTTCTAAAACCTTAGTACACACAAACAAAAAAATAAAATATATCCTATATATGTTAGGGGAAACAGCTCACCCTTTTGACAACAAAAAAGGGAAGTACCACTTGAATAGTTAAGTTTCTATAAATAAATAAAAATAGATGATGAAGAAGAAGATTTTAAATTAATTGCAAATACAACATTAACATTCTAATGCTAAAAAGGAAAACTCAAATTTTAAATCAAAGAACAACTAAGATAAGAAATGTCCACCAAGTTCATTGTTTGTTCTTGATATATCAAATAAAAATAATTATTATAAAAATGAGAAAATAAAGATTAATTAGTTTCTAATTAAAATGTGAAGATTATTGCCGTTAACATGGATTTTTATAAGAGATAAAATGATAAAGGAAAGAATAATATGAATATTTCAATTGATGATATTACACATCTTTTTAATTGTTTGTGTCACACTTTGTCATCTTTTCAGTTCAGCTAATTTTGTACCTCTTTTCATGTTTGCGAACATTGCTCATCTTTTCAAGTTTGGCATGCTTTGTGTATCTTTTTATATTTTTGACCTTTCTAAAATCAATTTATCTAAAAATAAATTCCAATAAATACATTGAAAAAGAAATAAAATATAATTAAGATATCAATTTTGTAATAATTATAGCTAAGTAATATTTGTCTATAAGAACATGAAATTTATTTTCTATTGTACATCAAGTCATAATTTAATTTTAAATTTTGAGAGAATAAATTTTGCATGTAAATTAATTTGTAGAGTAATGTAGTTCAAAATTCCATTCTAGAGATCAACTACAAACGATCTGTCTCAAGAAAAAACTTAAACATTTCAAGAAGAGTATTTTCAATAAACATTAAAACTATTATAGATATGGACCCAAGTTCTATGATTTTGATAATAACAAATATTATTGTTCTTTGATTACTCTCATTCTTGCATTTTTGTTTTATGTGCCCACCTCACTAACTTTTCAAGTCCACCAGTTCACTTGGAACGTCAATTAACTCAAGATTAAGTAGACTAGAATTGAGTCAATCATTAATTTCTATTTTAATGTATCTTTTACCTTTTGTTGAGTCAAATGTATTTTGGTGGTTCCTAAAACTAAGTAACCTTACACACACACTTAGGGGAAGAAATTTATTGAGTTAGAGTTTTTCCTATTTTTGATCAAATCATTCAGGATGATTTTATATCATCATGGACGATCAGTTAAAAATAGAAATCCTAATTAGAGCATATGGGTCATGTAAACTTGCTTAAGAAAATCATCTTGAATGATACTCCCATCATCCTGGACGATTTACTCAAATAACAAAATCCAGCTGCCAAACTCATTTAGGTAAGATTTTAATCTCTTGAAATTGTACTAATCATACAGGATGATCATGATCAACTTGGATAATTTGTATCAATCATGTCTAAATTAATCAGGTGTTTAAGGAAAAAAATTACGGTTAGATTGATCGATCATATCATCCTGGATGATCGTAGAATCATCATGGATGATCTGTATGAAAAACTTTAGTTCTCTCCTGAATCTCCTGGATGCCCCAAACTATCTATATGAATCTAACTTCGTACAACACGTATTGGTATGCACCAACTTCATACTCTGGACATCATTTGTACGAACTCCACTTCATATAATACGATCTATTCCAAAAATAGTGAGTTCATTCGGGATGAGCTCGTACATATTCTTTATACTTTGGACATCATCTGTATGAATCCAACTTCATACAATACGAATAATTCAAAAAAAAATTTCTAAGGCATGATTTGATTAACTTCATTCTGGAGAAACTTTTAGGTCAAATTGTCAAGTACGATTCAAGAATCGTATAGTACAATTAGTTTTAAAAATAAAAGTTTTGACTCACTCCCTTAGTGTGTGTGAGCACGGTCACTCAATTACAATCACACTCTCCCAAACTCAAGAAAAATAGAAAAATTATATACTTCAATTATAATAAAATGTAATCTAATATGTCTTAAAGTCTTAGACGGTCTAGAGTATGATTTCTCTAAAATGTTAGTACACACAAACAATAAAAACAAAATATATTTAATATATGTTAGAAGAAATAGTAATCAATATAATAATATTTGGTATCATCAAAATCTCACATGATATAAAAATATAGTTTTGATATCTAAGATGTGATAATATCCTCTTTTTTAATGATTTCAAAGTAAGCATTATTTGAGTTAATACTTAAGGCAATTTATATCCAAAGCCCCCCCACCCCCTCCCCCCCTCTCAACCAGTGATCAATAAAAAAAATAAAAAACTTAAATAAAAATAATACAACAAATATACACAGAAACATACACACACATAACACAGAAACATACACACAACTTAAAAAAATAACACAAATAAACATACACATAAAACACAATCATACACACAACTTAAAAAAAAAAAAAAACAACAACAACACAAACAAACATACACACAATAAAAAATATACACAAACAAACATACAACTTAAACAAAAACAACACAGACATACATACACACAATACACATATCACAAAAATTACACAACAAATAATCATACATACATATATCAAACAACACATCAAACTACAAATGCATCAAACAAAAAAACAACAAACAATATCTAATGACTCACCCTTTTGAGAACAACAAAAAGGGAAGTACTACTTGAAAAGTTGAGTTCCTATGTATAAATCAAAATAGATGATGAAGAAGAAGATTTTAAATTAATTGTAAATACAACATTAACATTCTAATGATAAAAAGAAAAACTCAAATGTTAAATCAAAGAATAACTAAGATAAGAAAAGTCCACCAAGTTCATTGTTTGTTCTAGACATATCAAATAAAAATAATTATTGTAAAAAAGAAAAAAATAAAGATTAATTAGTTTCTAATTTAATAGTGAAGATTATTTCTGATTATATGGATTCGTTGAAGAGATAAAATGATAATGGAGAGAAAAGTATGAATATCTCAATTTGTGATATTGTGTATCTTTTCAATTATTCTTGGCATTCTTTTTGCTTCTTTCAGTTAGGCTAATTTTAAGCCTCTTTTCATGTTTACGAATATTGTGCATCTTTTCAAGTTTGGCATGCTTTGTGCATCTTTTTATATTTTTTGTCTTTTTAATATCGATTAATATAAAAATAAATTCCAATAATTAATAAAAATAAACACATTGCAAAACAAATAAAATAAAATTAAGATATCTATGTTGTGACAATTATGGCTAAATAATATTTATCTATAAGGACATGAAATTTATTTTCTAATCTACTTCTAATTATAATTTAATTTAAATTTTTGAGAGAATAAATTTTGCACGTAAATTAATTTATATAGCAAGTAGTTAAAAATTCCATTCTAGAGATCAACTACAAATGATTTTTCTCAAGAAAAAAATAAAAATATTTCAAGAAGTGTATTTTCATTAGGGCTGCAAGCGAACCAAACGTTCGACGAGCTACTCATCGTTCGGTTCGATTAAAGCTCGTTTGTGATCGTTTAATTAGCTAAACAAACAAACTTGAACAATATTTTAAATACTCGATTCTTAAATAAACAAACTTGAACACTAATGCGTTCGGCTCATTTATGTTCGCGAACAACATCATTAATTTTCAATACACGTCAAAACAATTACAAATCTGGTCCCGTGTTTTAAGATTTTGATGATAACAAATATTATTGTTCTTTGATTACTTCCATTCTTGCATATTTATTTTATGTGCCTAGTTCACTAACCTTTCAAGCCCAAAAGTTCCCTTGGAATGTCAATCAACTCAAGGTCAGGTACACTAGGATTGAGTTAGATAGTAATTTCTATTTGAATGTATATTTTACCTTTTCTTAATTCAAATGAATTTTGGTGGATCTTGAAGCTAAGTAACCTTACACACACTTAGGAGAAGAAATTTAGCGACCTGTATTTTTTTTTCCTATTTTTGATCATAACATTCAGGATGATTTTATATCATCCTGGATGATCAGTCAAGAAATAAAAACCTTAATTATAGAATATTGGTAATGTAAACTTGCTTAAGCAAACCATCTTAGATTCTATTCCCATTATCCTGGATGATTTTCTCAAATCACAAAAACTAGTCGCCAAACTCATTTAGGGAATATTTTAATCTCTCAAAATTATACAAATCATACATGATGATCATGATCATCTTTGATAGATTATATCAATCATGCCTAAGTTAATTAGGTGTTTAAGAAAAGGAAATAATGTTAGATTGGTTGATCATATCATCCTGGATGATTGCAGAATCATCATAGATGATCTATATGAAAAACTTTAGTTCTCTCCTAAATTTCCTAGACATCCCAAACTATCTTCTAGATGATATTATATGATTTTGAACTAATTTTATGGGATAATATCCACATCAGCCAGGATGATAAGTTATCTTTTTATATTATCCTGATTTATCTCCTAGATGTCCAGAACTATCTGCTGGTTGATAATATATAATTTTGAACTAATCATATGGGATGATGTACAAATCATCTTGGATGATCAAAACAAATATCGTGTTCCAAGCTTACAACAAACCTAGATTATTTTGGTTGGAAGGGCTAATTCAAACTAATCATACAGGATGATTTGGATGATCTTTGACAGCAAGTTAAAAATTAGGGCATTTTTCAAGGCCTTCTATTTAAGCTCTCTTAATTATTGATGGAAATATCTTTTGTTGTTATCTTTGTTAAGATAGTTGCTATTTGCATGTTTTACATTTTTGCAACTTGTATAATTTTGATGATTCCAAATATTATAGTTTAAATGTGTAGTTATCTCCTAACAATTTTAGAATATTTGTATTTGCTTATGTGTGTACTAACATTTCAGGTGAAACAAACTCTCAAACACGAAGTCTTCAAATCAAATTCAGCAAGAAATACCTTTAGTTTTTGAAGCTTAAAATTATCATTTTATTTGAGATGGAGTGATTGTAATTGAGTGAATAAACACACACACACACACACATAATGAGATCATATAAAATTT
>NW_021319083.1:6601318-6607590 GCF_001605985.2 Dendrobium catenatum | reverse complement strand
AGACGATATTCCTATCATCCTGGACGATAATGTCGGCAACTTGCATTAATGAACTCGTTTTGAGAGCTTCTATTTAAGTTATGGCATGGCAACTTTTGTAAGTGTCTTTGGCATCCATTGTAGCTTCGTTCTTGTGGGGGAAACTTGAAGAGGGAGCTTGAAAGGGAGAGAGGAAAGGGTGAAGTTTGAGAGGGAGAAGATCCTGTGAGGGGGGAACTTAAGGGATTATGGAGGGGATTTCACACGGTTGCTCCGGCAAACTCGCACCTTAGTACCATCGGATTCAAGGCTTGTCTCGAGGTAAGTTCACCAAAGAAGAAGATCTCCTTGGTGTCAAAGGACCCGGCGACTTTACCGCACCGGGGAAGGTGGAAGTGATTTTGTAAGGTCTTCTCCGCCTAGCTGTGGGGGCTAAAGGAGAGACACTTGTTTTAGTGCAATACTTGGAGGGTGTCTCCAAGGAGTGGACGTAGGTTAAGGTTTGACCGAACCACTATAACTCTGGTGTGTTCTTTCTTATTATTTTCTTCCGCATTTAATTTCCGCATTTGTTTTATTTGTGGTGATTTTGGTTTGTAGTTTTGTTTTAAAAGATCTTTAATCAACCAATCCACCTCTCTTTTGTTTAGCCTTGGGCCAGTTCTATAGGGCTTAACATCCCTAACGAACTTTCAAGTGCCATCTGAGCACTTTCAATGTGGAATTGTGGCGTAGGTATGGGGAAATGAAATTCCTACTTTTTAGCTGGAGAAATGCTTTGACACTGCACAAATACTACCTCTATGGCCCTAACAAAAATTGACACTACTGTGTTCTAACTAAGAAAACAAATACTTTAACTAAATGTTGCAGTGTTGTAGTACTCAATAAAGCTTCATAATGAAAGTTATTATGAAATTATAAACCATTAATGTACTTCCAGAAGCACAACAAAAATACTCAACCTAATAATATTGTACTTGAGAGGATAGTGCTAAAGCGCTGGACATTACAAAGAATGTTATGGTGTTATCAAGAATTTCATTGTTGTATTATGTTCAATGAATTTTCCTGAGACTTTAGTGTTACAATTTTTAAGTTTGAATGTTGTACGTCTAGACAAGCAAACATTATGACTCTTAAAGTCTTAACACTATAGTGCTGGTTCAAATTTAACATCATAAATTTTGCTAAAAATTTTTGTATAATTAGTTAAAATTAAGTTTAATTATTCAACACGAAATACATATGGCATTTTTATAAATTTGAAAATATACAATACAAACTTTAAAACTCATAATCAAATTGAAAAAAATAAAATATAAAATAGAATTAGGTTACCTCCCAATCATCGTTGAATTTAAAGTCTTCCACCATACATGTTTAGATTTTTAATTTTGGTTGAGATGCATCACAATCACTCCTCATGTGGTCCACACTAAGATCTTTCCCTTTCTCCTTTGGATTAATACTAGAATTTTTGGGTAAAATTCGATGATGTTTACTATTAACATAAATTTGAAGCTAACTTAATTTATTTTCCAAAAATTTAATTAAAGTAGTTTGACTTTTCAATTCAATCCCGAATTGAATCACTACCATTTGCAAAGGTGTCTTCTTATATCTAAATTGATTGTTTTAATTAAAATATGGGGAAAAGAAGGTTTAGGGTTTACTATAGGTTTTTTTAGAATTATTTCAATTTCCTACTTAATTTAATTGACATTAATTCCACTAATTATTACAACCAACATTATTATATGACCAATTAAAAATAGGGTGGTTTCTCCAACCTGGATTATAGGTATTAAAATATGTATTATTTTGTCTTCTAATTACATTCATATTCTCAATCCATTGATCACTATTCTCTCCATAAAATTCAATTCATGCTCTTTCAATTTCATAAGTGATTTAGATCCAAAACTAACTCTTATAGCATTTAACTTTTTAGAAATTATATTTACCCGAGTAGTAGGAATTGATAAACCATCTGATTCATAAACTTTGGCTACTCTCTTAGGATTCACCCTATCATAAAGCCACCATATATTATTTGTAGTCATCCCCTCAAATAATTTATAAGGTTCCTTAAATTTCTTAGACATTAAAAATCCTATAGTTACAGTATCAATAATCAACTTAAGAGATCCTATCAGTCTGTTATAAATGGTTTGAATAATAAACCTATCGGGTAAAGCATGGTGATGGCATTTTCAAAGCATTTCCTTAAATCTCTCCCCACTTTCATAAATTGACACTCCTTTAAATTGGGAAGAGAAGTGATATCATTCCAACACTTGGCAGTTTTGAAAGGTGGTAAATACTTACCTAGGAATTTATGTGTCAACACATTCCAACTAGTTATACGATGGAGGCAAAGAATTTAACCACATATTAGCTTTATCACTTAGTAAAAATGAAAATAATCAAAGCCTAATAGCATGATAGCTGACACTACTATACTTGATTGTTGTCTATATTTCTAAGAACCTAGAAAAGTGTAAGTTTAGATCCTCAACAAAAGTTGTTGCAAACTAGGAATTTTAAACCATCTGAATTATGGTGGGTTTCACCTTAAAATTATTAGCAAGAATAGTAGGTCTATTGGTACTCTAGAGTATTCCATCTACTACAACATTGGCATACTCTAAGAGGTCTATGTTGGTCCTGATCTTTTACTAGTTCATACGTCTATTAAGCTTAAATCTTTTTAGTTTTTCTAATTTTCTTGAGGTTCTTTTCAATTTCAGAATAAAAAAATAAGGGCACTTTACAAGATGCACTAAGTATTTAACAACAATGCACTAAAAAGAAAAGAATAATAATTAACCAACAATATTTATTTCAAAAACTTTAAGAAAATTTGAAAAATAAAAATATAAGATACAAATAGGTCTAAATATGCAACTAGTTCGACAATATAGTTTAAAATTGTTATGCGCAATTTAATTCCCCCAATGACACCAAATATTTGATGTATGGATATTTCAAACTAATGTGTGAATGAAATATATAGAGCATACTTTACGTCAATTAATGCATAGGTCTTTTTTAATATAGATAACCACCATATACATAAGTTTATGTGTCGATCATGCAATAAATTGATTGATAGAGTGACTATCCCATAAGGAGGTTTTCTACTAGAATACAATGAAACTAGTAATTTCTACTACAAATGTAAGGGTTATCCTACTCAACAAAAGTTAAGGTTTGACTTCTACCACTTACAACAAAAAATAAAAAGATAAATTAGAAACTCTATATTTAAATTTTTTTGGACTAATGTATTTTTTTCCTAATGAGCCTCTTAAATGTTGATGTGAATCAAAGAATATGCATCCCTAGATCTCTATAAAGGTTATAGGGGTGAAAGGGAGGTTTATGAACTTACTACAATTCTAATTTCTCTGTAAAACCTTTAATGTTTTATACCCTATATTTAGGCATGCCAACATTCCATTCCAATACTATTATTTATTTCAATATTCGTTCATAGAGGCAATATATCACACTAGATATTAACTACACACATTGCCACTATTTAAATTAAATTAAGAATGGGAAATAATAAAAATATTTATAATTTCATTCAAGACCCAAAATTCTACCTTAGTACTTGTAATGTGTTCACTATATTAGCCCAAAACTTAGAAACTGCTAATTCTCTAGTTTTAGACTGATGATGCAAAAAAGCTTAGCAAGTTCTAATGTGGACTCCTATTCCTAGAATGATAAAATGATATTTCTAATCGCTTTAGATCTTTATTTAATGCATGTAATTGTTATGTGTGCAGTTAAATTTACTATTATGTATTACTGTGATGGTGGAATACTGAAATAATTAAGAATATTGAAATGGAATATTAACATGAATAAACCTAGGTTGTTTGAATATTCTAGGTCCAATGGAGATAATAAAACTGTAGAAAGGCCATAATCCTATCTTTTCACCCCTGTAAACTAGACAGAGATCTAAGAATACATATACTCTGATCCATATCTATAATTAAGGGTCTCATTATTAAAACTATATTATTTACATGTAATAGAAAATAACACTATATTTTCATAAGTATTAAGATCTCCTTGCAAGTTTTTATTTTCTTTTAGTAACAAAATCTTCAAAAAATAATCATTGTTACTTTCAGTAGGATAAGTGGTGCATTTGAATTAAGTAGGAGTATATAAGTTGAAATTAAGCATAACACTTTCTTGTGGGTTTTACACTCTTCTCTTTCAATTTAATACTTGATTATACACATATACTTGCATATTTTAGATGGCTTTTATTAATTTTATATATATAAAAACTTAAGCATATTTCAACCTCAATGAGACATATAATAGCTCATTATAAGCCCCCATCAAATTTTTGTCACCATTTCCAAGGAGGTAACAAAGTGTATTGCAATTTAACTATTTCATTAAAACTAGTGCATATTTAGACCTACTTGTAGCCAATATTTTTATTTTGTTTTAACAATTTTTGAAAAAAACATAAAAAATGTTTTATTGATGGTTTAGCTTGTGATTTTTATTTTTAGTTGTTTCCTCACTATTGTAGCTTGGTAGATCTAGTAAGGACCCCTTATTATTTTTCCATAATTTAGAAAAGACCCTTAAAATTTTTCAAAATACCAAAAAGATTTTAGAGATGTCTTACCAAGCACATGATTAGGGGTATGCTAACCTTGCAGAAAGAATTCATCAGAGTATCAATGGACCTACTATCCAAGTCAATAACTTTGAATTGAAACCTATTAGAATTCAAATGGTTAAAAATTTCTAGTTTGGGAAAAATCCCATTAAAAAACTTAACTTACACTTAGCTAGGTTCTTAGAAATATGTGTAATATTTAAGTATAATGGTATCAATAATAATGCTATTAGACTTAAATTATTCCCATTTTATTTAAAAGGCAAGACTAAGATATTATTGAATTCTTTACTCCCAGGCTCCACAACCACTTGGAATGAGTTGGCTCATAAATTCTAGCTACGTATTTTCACCATCAAAAACTACCAAACATAGAAATGATATAACATCTTTTGCCTAGTTTGAGAGAGAAATAATTTGTGAAAGTTTTGAGAGATTTAAGGAAAAGCTTAAAAAATACCCTCAACATTATTTAGCCCATTTTTAATAGACTAGTATGATCCCTTATATCAATCATATATGATACAACTAAGGAATTGTTAATATATAATCCATTTGAGAAAGCATGTGAACTAATAGAGAAAATGAAAATAAATAATTTTAGTGGCCTATTGATGGGGTGAACCCTAAGAGAGTAGTTGTAGTTTATGAATCAAATGCTTTATCAATTCTTATTGCATAAGTTACTATAATTTTAAAGAAATTTGATATTGTTAGAGTTAATTCAAGATCTAGGTCATCTATACAATTGGAGGAGCCTATGTTAGGTTCCACTAATGATAGTAGTGCTCTAGGAATTGAAAATATAAATTTTGATTGAAAGATAAAATAATCCTTACTCAAATACATACAATCCAAGTTGGAGCAACCACTCTAAAATTTTTTGGTCTAATAATGTTGGTGGTAATAATAAATGAAATTCAGGATAACCTAATCAAGGAGAAAATTGGAATAATCATTAGCAACCTATTATAAATCCTAGTCCTTCTTATCCTCCAAGATTTAATCAAAATAATTAGTTTTGAAGTATAAAGAAATCATCAGAAGATGTAGTGATTCAATCAGAAACTCAATTACCAAATCAAGCTATTTCAATAAAAAAAATTTAGAAACTCAATTAGAATAGCTTACAATATCTTTTAATAGTAGACCTCTTGACTTATTACCTAGTATTCTTGAAGTTAACCCTAAGGAGAAAGATAAAGATCATAGTGGAAGCCACTAGAGGAGCGGTTGTTATGTACCCTAGTAAAAATGAAAAATCTAGGTAAGTCTGACACAATACTATAAACTTAGCATTATATTGGGAGGCAACCAAATTATGTTTGGTGTTTCTTTCTTGTTTTAAAGTTTGTTATGTTGAGTCTAGTAATTAGGTTGTTAAGCCTAGGTGAATGTCCCAAGGCTACCAAGAGGGGGGTGAATTGGTAGTTTAAAAGATTTAAGTCCCCTTTAAAAAATTATTGAACCGAAATAAAATTTCTTTTAAATTTTGTAGAAAAATGTTTTTCAACCCAGAGTTTTTAAAAAACTAAAATATAAGTGGGAAAAGTAAAAAACGTAAAGTAAATGACACAGATTTATAGTGGTTCGGTCTATAACCAGCCTACATCCATCCTAGAGGCACCCT
>NW_021319083.1:6596581-6601037 GCF_001605985.2 Dendrobium catenatum | reverse complement strand
ATGCTTACCATTCTTGTACTTCTTAAAAGCTTAAGAAAACCCTTGATACTTTTGATACTTGATTTTGAAATACATGATTCCTGATTCAACAATTCGTGCATTAATCTTCTATTAGATATATTTTATGAAAGGAGTTTTGAAAATTAGTGTTTCTTTTTCTAATTTATTCCTTGATTTAGATATTCAATTAAAAAGTTTTTGAGCCTTTTTAAAGAACTTGAGTTTGAATTATCAAATTCTGAATTTCTAACCTTTTCTAGGCTATGCTTTGTCAATCCAATTCTACTAAGTTTTTTATTAAAACCAAGAGGTAACTTTCACATTTTAAGGATATTTATTTTTTCACTACATGAGGGAACATTTTTGTCTTTTGTTCATTTTGTTTTTTGTTTGTGCCTCCTCTCTTTTTGATAATGTCAAAGGGGGAGAACGTACTGTTGAATTTGTATCCTTTTTTTCTTTTTCTTTTCAAAAAATTTAAAACAATAAAAATATTTTTATCTCCCCTATTTTTTTAAAAAAAGTGTTATTCTAGTGAGGGAGAGATTAGGAGAAAATGTTCATTTTTGCAAATTCAAATTGAAATGTTTGCCATCATAAAAAAGGGGGAGATTATTGCAGATCTATAGTTTATAATTTTGATGATAGCAAACACTTCTTTTTCTCTATATTTTAGGTCCACACGATCAGACTGCAATATGAAACAGCTCAAGATTGGGTAGACTAGGTCTAAGTCAGTTTGTACACTTTTTCCTTTATATTTGGTGTGGCTCCTGATGCTTTGTAACTTGGATGATTTTCTTACTGTTCCCTAGAGTTTACTATTTTTGGTAACATCGTCTAGGACGATATTTATATCGGCCTGAACGATCTGTTCAAAAGCAGAAATCCTAATTAGGGCATCCTCATTAAAGTAGCCATCATTATGCAAAACACATCATCCTGGACGATTTTGTATTGGCTAGGAAGATAGGCTCAAAATAGAAAGAATCATATCGCCAGATCTATTTAGGAATTACTTATTTTTGGACATCGTCTAGGTGGATCGTCCAAGACTATAAAATATCGTCCAGGAGTTTACTGTTTTTGGTAACATCGTATGGGACGATATTTATATCGGCCTGGACGATCTATTCAAAATCAGAAACCCTAATTAGAGCATCCTCATTAAAGTAGTCGTCATTATGTTAAAACACATTGTCCTAGATGATTTTGTATACAGAAAGAATCTACCGCCAGAACTATTTCAGAATTACTTATTTTTGGACATCGTCCAGGTTGATCGTCCAGGACTATAAAATATCGTCCAAGACGATCCAGAGAAAGTTTTCTAAAATTTCTATGGAATTTAAGGAAAGCAATTATGACTTGATTGCACGATCATATCATCCTGGACGATCGCAAAATCGTCCAGGCCGATACGCTGGATGATTGGACATCAGACAGCTATTTTTCAGGGCGATGTTCAGGATGATATTCCACAATTTGTTCTGATCATCCAAGACAATAGATTATCATCCTGGACGATATGAACAAACTTCTTCTGATCATCTTAAATCATCCTGGCTGATTGGGCTTAAATTGTACTGATCGTACATGATGATATACCTATCGTCCTGGATGATAATGTCAGCAACCTGTATTAATGAGCTCATTTTGAGATCTTCTATTTAAGCTATGACATGACACATTGTAAGTGTCTTTGGTAGCCATTATAGCTTCGTTATTTTGGGGGAAACTTGAAGAGAGAGCTTGAAAGGGAGTGAGGAAATAATGGAGTTTGAGAGAGGGAGAAGATCCTGTGAGGGGGGCTCAAAGGAGTGTGGAGGGGGTTCAATACGGTTGCTCCGGCAAGCTCGCACCTGAATTTTGTCGGATTCAAAGTTTATCTCGAGGGAAGTTCACCAAAGAAGAAGATCTTTTTTGTGTTAAAGGACCCAGCGACTCTGCCGCACCGGGGAAGGTGGAAGTGATTTTGTAAGGGCTTCTCCGCCTAGCTGTGGGGGCTAAAGGAGAGACATTTGTTTTAGTGCAATACTTGGAGGATACCTCCAAGGAGTGGACGTAGGTTAAGGTCCTTTTTATTACTTTCGCATTTTAATTTTCGCATTTGGTTTTTATTATGGTGATATTGGTTTTGGTTTATATTTTAATTTAAATATTCTTCTTTTCCAATTCACCTCTCTCTTTATTAGCCTTGGGCCAGTTCATAAGGGGCCTAACATCCCTAACGAACCTTCAAGTGGTATCAGAGTTGTATTCATAAAATTAAGTTTTAAAACTTTTTTAATTTTGATCCATGGCTAATTTCTCAAATCGTACTGTTGTGAAAGGTTATTCAATCATGAGACCATGATTTTTTGAAAATATTACTTTTAATTTTTGAAAAACTCGCATATCCACGTTTTTACAATCGATTGATTTTCGTATGTGGCATATGATTTTAACTGGTTATTCATCACCGTCACGTATTATTAATGGTGTTAAAATTGATATTCTTTTTAATCAATGGAACAGGGAATAACAAATCAATGCTCAATTGAATGTAAAATCTTTAAACTTCTTTTTCTGTGCTTTAAATTCTGAAGATTTTATGTTAGTATCCACATGTACTACTGGTAAGGAAGTTTGGGGTAAACTACACACCATATACGAAGGCACTAGTGAAATCAAGCAATCCAAGTTGAATTTGTTAATCCATGATTTTGAACTGTTTTCCATGAAACCTTATGAGACGATCTTAAACATGTACACTAGGTTCATTGAAATTGTAACATCATTGCATGCCGTAGGAAAAGAATTTTCAAAATTTGAAAAAGTTAAAAAAATTCTTCGTTGTCTACTGGATAAGTTCAATGCTAAAGTAGTTGCTATTTGTGAATCCAAAGATTTGAATAAATATTCTATTAATAATTTGATTGGCTCACTCATTTTTAACGAGCAAGGGTTGGGTCAAAGACTTGTGGATATAGGTGAAACGATTGTTCTAAAAGCTGAAGATACAGAAAAATATTGCTTAGTTGGTGACGAATGCAATGACTTGTCAAGGAAATCACAAAGCTCGCCAAAGCATAAGCAGAAATGGAAAAAAGGTAAAAATGGTAAGGATGTTCATATTTCTTCTCACGTTATTCGCTTTCGATGCAGGAAGCCTGGACATATAAAAAATCAGTTCCCTAATCTAAGAATTCTTCCTACAAAAGAAAAGGGTAAGGCGAAGCAAAATTTAATTTGGGGAAATAATGTAAAGCAAAAAATCTCATGGGCAAATCTGGTTTTTGAAGCATAAGACCAGGAGAAAGATAATGGTTAAAAGCCTTGTTATGTTTTTGTGTTGTGTTTTGTTTTTTTTTCAGATTTATTTATTTTCAGTTTTATTTTGTGTTTTTATTTTTGTTTTTTCTTTAATTTTTTTTACTTTTTTTCATGGAATTTTTTCTCTAATCAACACACACAATCATTTTTCTAAAAATGAAAAATCTACTTCTTTTTTTTTTTCTTGAAATCTTTGGTAAGTTGTGATTGACTTCTCTAAAAACAGTCAAAGGAAAGAAACTCATGTTTTTTACTCTCAATCTCTATTTCCTAAAATTTGTTATTCTACTTTTGATTTAAAATCTTTTTCATATTTTAAATTAGTCTTTGAAACTAAAATTTTTTTAACTCCCTACATTTTATTTATTGCATAATAATCTTTTGCAAGTTGTTTAATCTAACTCATAATTTTCTTAATTAAGAATTTGTTTTATCAATAGGATGGGTTTACTTTTGTTTTTAATATTTCAGAAATGTAGCATATTAAAAAAAAATTGGCCAATGATGCCAAAAATATAAGATTCGCAAAGATGCCAAATTGAAAAATATATACAAAGTGTATCAAAAATTAAAAGATGAGCAAAGAGCGCCATTCAAATTGACAAGAGGTATAAAATGAACCCACAAAATTTAATGCTTACCATTCTTGTACTTCTTAAAAGCTTAAGAAAACCCTTGATACTTTTGATACTTGATTTTGAAATACATGATTCCTGATTCAACAATTCGTGCATTAATCTTCTATTAGATATATTTTATGAAAGGAGTTTTGAAAATTAGTGTTTCTTTTTCTAATTTATTCCTTGATTTAGATATTCAATTAAAAAGTTTTTGAGCCTTTTTAAAGAACTTGAGTTTGAATTATCAAATTCTGAATTTCTAACCTTTTCTAGGCTATGCTTTGTCAATCCAATTCTACTAAGTTTTTTATTAAAACCAAGAGGTAACTTTCACATTTTAAGGATATTTATTTTTTCACTACATGAGGGAACATTTTTGTCTTTTGTTCATTTTGTTTTTTGTTTGTGCCTCCTCTCTTTTTGATAATGTCAAAGGGGGAGAACGTACTGTTGAATTTGTATCCTTTTTTTCTTTTTCTTTTCAAAAAATTTAAAACAATAAAAATATTTTTATCTCCCCT